>NC_057831.1:7575757-7878787 GCF_910594005.1 Cervus elaphus | reverse complement strand
ACTCAGTGTTGTTCAAGGGTCAGCTGTATTGTCTTCTGACTTTTTCTGTCTTTCTTCGACAGAATCATGCCAAATGGCTAATAATGTAAATGCTATTTTTTTTTTTTTTACGTACAGAGTTACTCATAAGATAAATGTATTCTGAGGAAGTCAAATTGCAGAATCAATAAATCCTCAAAACAGGGGAGGGACAGCAGGAGGGGACTGGAGATCATGGAGACTCACTAACTGTTTCTGAATAAAGTGTATGTATTTCTTTGAAAGACATTACTACAAGCTTTAAAATAAATAGAATTATTTATAGGTAAGTCTGATCTACTATGATTTGATTGGCCCGTATTCTTTAAATTTTATAGTACTGATTCCTGAAATTCTAAAACAATTGGTTAAAAAAGTATAAAGTATTTTAGAGAGATCTTTGGTCAAAGCTGAATTATATAACAGGTTTTATTTTCTTTGGTATTTTATGAAAAAGAGTCAAAGAATAGCTCTGACCAGTGGTTTACTGGTAAATGTTTACTAACCAGTTCTCAGGTTTGGGGGTGCTGGGGTGAGTCCTGATTCATAGAATTTGACAATTAACATGGTGTAAATACTCCCACGTGGACAATTTAAAACTACCAAGGGGCTCTCGATCGGCTCTAAAACCTCCTGCAAGTTTAATAATTGGCTTGTAAAGATAGGGTTGCCAGCTCTAGTATACTGGCTAAAGCTCAGAGCTTAAGAGGTTATCAAACTAGTTACCAAGTGTGAATATGGAGTCTTAACACTCTGCCTTATGACCCTCCAAGTGCTTGTAGAGGAAGGGAAAACATAATAGGGATAAGAATGGGATAGTTTCACTTGTGCACAGAGAATGTCACCTGCCATGTCAGTAAACACAGGATGTTGGGGCTCTCTGGCCATCAACCACTGCCGCCGCCCTGACTGAAGAGATTCAAGATGGAAAACAAAAAACAAAAACAGATACTGGCCCCAGATAGTGAAGGTGCACATCAAAGGAAAGATTTCAGTGAACCCAGACTCTTACATCTTCCCATATACAGGAAATTCATTGACTCGAGATGTCTGGTTTTCTTTAATTAACAGCAACCTTTTGATGTTCTGAGTTTTGGTTGCAAAAACTCCTATGTATCCTGGCTCCCTCCTTACCTCTTCAGAGCAGTCCTTTAGAGCTAAGAGGCTGACCCCTGGGCTTAAGTTTAGAAATTCCACTGAATAAAACATAATTCTCAGCCCTTGGGTTGTGCATTTTTTTCAGTTGATACACTATATTTTCTGTATGTAGATTTTTATATCAAGTATGCCAAAAAGTATATTAACTCGAGTGAAGAGTTCCTTAAGACTTTGAAATAAATATTAAATGTGCCTTTAAAATATAAAGATTTTGGTATTACTTATAGCAAGTTATTGAAAGTATAATTTCAATAAATGGCCATGGATAAGCAATTTCCTGCTAGTCACTAAACTTCTTCCTTTATTACTTTTTAATTTCTATCCCTCTGTTGTTTCCTCTTTGGCATCCTTTTCTCTTGAATCAGTCTCTCTGCATCAATGCCAATTTACTTCACCAAAACAAATACCCTTATGAAAGCTCTTTGTCAGCTAGACATTTTATAGTGTGTAACTAAAATAGTTTTTTTCCTCCTGCAACACCACTCTTTAAATGAAAAGAACATTATAGGGATATTGCCAATCCTGTGCCAGAGTTTTTAAAAATAACCTCTGAATAATCTCACCCTACCTAGATGTGTTAGTCATTTAAGGAAAAGAGATTTAAATATTTAATCTGCCAGAATTGAAAGTTGTTAGTAAAAGTGTTTTAACTTTATTCATTCCTCTCAGCAGCTCAGGTCTGAGACTTTGAAGGTCTGTGTTGACTCAATTCACTGCCTCCTGAGATGTTTTTTTCAACTGGCACCTGATAAGGAGTACCTTCACGATAAATGTACTCTGACGTGGTCCTTCTTGTTGTTGTTCAGTCGCTCAGTCGTGTCCTACTCTTTGTGACCCCATGAACTGTAGCCCGCCAGGCTCCTGTGTCCATGGGATTCTCCAGGCAAGAATATATTGGAGTGGATTGCCATTTCCTTCTCCAGAGGATCTTCCCAACCCAGGGATCAAACCTGCACGGGCAGGTGGATTCTTTAACTACTGAGCCACCAGGGAAGCCCAGTGTAAAGCTACTACTGTTCAAAAACTGTAGCCAGAAGTCCACACAAGGCCAGCTCTGATCTGCAAGCATCTTTCTGAGCTTGGGAACTTGCTGGGAGCCCAGATTTCTAACCAAAGCCACTAATCAAAACTTATAACGCAGGACTTCCCTGGTGGTCCAGTGGTTACGAATCCACCTGCTGATGCAGGGGACATGGATTTGACCCCTGGTCCAGGAACTAGGATCCCACATGCTGTAGGGCAACTACTGAGCCTGCACCCCCTAGAGCCCATGCTCTACAACAAGAGAAGCCCCTGTGATAAGCCTGTGCAGTGCAACCCTGTAGTGAAGACCCCATGCAGTCCCTCCCCCCCATAAAAAAACTTAGAATGCAACTGTGTCAGACACAGACAATTCCATCAAAAGTGAGATATGCTTATTAAATTCTCATCAAGCCTCTTGCAAACAATTTTATGAAATCTAGCTCTGACCCATAACCTGATTTCCTATAGGAAAAAAAAAAAACAATCCACAAGGTGTATGATTAATCTTTTTTTCTCTACCAGTGTAGGGGTAGGTAGAAAGGCGGACCTTTTCAACACCAAAGAACTCTCAAGTTACTGAAAGATGGGCAGTGTTTGATTAACAGACTGTTATGGTTGATCTTCAGAACTAGTTTCCAGCCCAGAGTAATTCCAAATCTTAAAAGTTCAGCAACTTAAAAAAAATTAATATCGTGGTTAAGTGGGTGATAGTGAGATCTGCTGCTGCTGCTGCTAAGTCGCTCAGTCGTGTCCGACTCTGTGCGACCCCAAAGACGGCAGCCCACCAGGCCACCCTGTCCCTGGGATTCTCCAGGCAAGAACACTGGAGTGGGTTGCCATTTCCTTCTCCAGTGCATGAAAGTGAAAAGTGAAAGTGAAGTGGCTCAGTCGTGTCTGACTCTTACCAACCCCTTGGACTGCAGCCTACCAGGCTCTTCTGTCTATGGGATTTTCCAGGCAAGAGTACTGGAGTGGGGTGCATTGCTTTCTCCGGTTAGTGAGATCAGGCGGAGGCTTTCAGAAAGGGCTTTCTGTAGCACCGCCAGCGAGAGTGGGAACATTAAGAAAAAATCAAAACGAGATTGTCAGTGCATTGTCAGCTTGACATCAGTCAAGCCAAACCTTCTGATTTTTCCTGAATGCCCAAACGCTTCTACCCCACTGCTCTGAATGGCAGGTGTTCAAAGGCACTGAAGTCCCAGTCTGATGTTCACTGCCATCTTTCCACACCTGACCAGGGGACTGTGAGCATCCAGGGGCAGGGCTAGGGAACCACGTGGTACACATGCGCTCACACAGGTGCATTCATCCTTGGGGACAGGATGCTCTCACATCCCTGGGCCCAGCGGCTGTAGGAGTGCCCAGCACCTCACTACTGGAGCTTCAAGTGCAGAGCTGGAAACCAAACAAAAATCCACAGAAACATTTCACTCTACACTGTTTTCAGATGTTCGGTGAACTATGAGCACTTGGGTAGAATTGAGATCAGATTTTCAACTAATCAACATGAACTGAGCTATGAATCAATTTCCAACTCAGAGCTGAGAAAGGATTTCTTCGGTCCTTGAAGAGATGCCAAATGTATGACTTTGAAGAAATGATTGTTTTTATTTTAAGCACACCACAGCACGTACTGCAAATAAGAGTTCATTTGCCTCCTATTTGGGCTTCCCTGGTGGCTCAGAGGTTAAAGCGTCTGCCTGAAATGCGGGAGACCCAGGTTCAATCCCCGGGTCAGGAAGATCCCCTGGAGAAGGAAATGGCAACCCACTCCTGTATTCTTGCCTGGAGAATCCCATGGAGGGGGGAACCTGGTAGGTTACAGTCCATGGGGTCCCAAAGAATTGGACACGACTGAGCTACTTCACTTTCACCTCCTACTTAACCAGGGACTGTGGAGCAGTAAGAAAGGGTGGAAGGAAGCCCCTCCTCCTGGCATTTCAAGGCTGTCCATCTTTTTTCCCTGAGAAGAGCCTGACTGAACCTAAAGCCATAAAGAACTACTTTGTAAGCTCTGAAACCAGGGCTGAACCAGTTCCAAAACATGCTCCGAAAACGCAGAGAGGAAGAAGCACTGATTCTGCATGTGGCCATGTAAGAGCATTCACTTGGAGAAGTAAAATTCTGGGATGTTTATTCAACCCAACAGTCTCCTGATGTAAGGGACTATCTTCAGAAATACCTTTATTAACTGAAATTCATCCACAGTTGACAAGAAGGAGGAGGAGGAGGAATTCACCAGCCATTTGGCCATGGATTCCACTGGAAACCCATCTGAGTGACTGAGCTGTCTCAGATGCTTTTGAATTCCCAGCCACAGGGGTTGGAGGGCTGCTGCCATGACAGCTCAGCTGCAGGAATGCTATCAGAAACCACCTTCCACTCTGATGATTCTCACAAAACAAATGAGCCAGAGCCCGGTTATCTACACACACACACACACACACACACACACACACACACACAGCTCAGCTGGAGTAATGCTGTCAGAAACCACCTTCCACTCTGACGATTCTCACAAAACAAATGAGCCAGAGCCCAGTTATCTACACACACACACACACACACACACACACACACACACACACACAGCTCAGCTGCAGTAATGCTGTCAGAAACCACCTTCCACTCTGACGATTCTCACAAAACAAATGAGCCAGAGCCCAGTTATCTGCACACACACACACACACACACACACACACACACACACACACACAGCTCAGCTGCAGTAATGCTGTCAGAAACCACCTTCCACTCTGACGATTCTCACAAAACAAATGAGCCAGAGCCCAGTTATCCACACACACACACACACACACACACACACACACACACACGCACCTCTCTGGATCTATTATTTCCCAACTGCATCATTTTATTTTCTGATAATCCTCTATCAATTCCACTTCATGAAGTTCCTACACCTGTTTTTCCCTGGCACAACATGTAGGTGAACCCCTGAGCAGTTGCATGAATTCAGGATGGTGCTTTATAAACAGTTGCTAGGATCATAAGAAGAAAACTTACGAGTCCCAGCCAGTACTTTCATACTTACCCCTTCCATGTGTGTTTGCTCACTGCTTTTACGTGAACAGTGAGTAAGAAAGTCAAAATAAGCTGCTTCGATCAGTTTCCAGTCTGAGCATGTGGAAACTGCCAGAAAACCAAGGCTATGACGCTGGAATTTTGGAAACCAGTGTTTCTGTCTTTTCTCTTTGACAGTTACCTGTTTCTTACTCTAAAATATGAATCTAAAGGCATTAGGATGGATGCTATGCCTTCTTACTAACTATTCAATCTCCGAACACATAGCTCCCCATCTCACCCAAATCCCTGACAATCCACATTTTCTAGAAGCCAGTGACATGCCAGGAGCAAACCCAGATTCTGAGTCTTTATGTCTATGTCCAAGGACATACCCAGCTAACTCTGGGTCACAGTGGGAGCCAGCATGTTCGGTCCTTGAGTATTAAAAAAAAAAAGATATGGCCAAGAAATAGATTTACAGAAGGATACATAATGAAATAAACCTGAGTCGTCTTTTGTTTTCTTTTTTAAAGTTCTTATTATTTTTAACTTGCTAAATCTTCTCTCACCTATTCTTGTTTGCTCTGACACAGCAGAGGCAAAATAGTGATAATCTAGAATAGGGAAAGCTAGTTCTAAAACAATATTTTATCAGAGAAAACTTAGAAAAATGCCACTTTTCTTTAGAAAGTCTTCAAAAGGTAAAAACAAGTTGAACACACTGATTTTTAAAATTTTATTTTGTAAAGCACTAGAACTCTTCCTTCTCCAAGGAACTTAATACTGGCAGAAAGACTGCCTTTAAACACAGCATGAATGATAATTTTTCTTTTTACCTACAAGGAAATCATTACCCATGTTTTTCTTAATCTTTCTGCATTGGCTGTTTGTCAGTTGGAAACATTGATAGCTCTCATTAGTGAGTAGGTATTAAAATAGCCCATTTATTAAAAAGGAAAACAAGCAAATACACATTTTGCAGAGTTCAGCAATACAATGCACTGTTGGGAGTTTTCCATTCACTTATATATTTTTTTCTATGTATATTGAGAGTACTCTGATTCTTCAGGGAACTGTTTATCGTATTACTCTGTTAAACAAAATAAAGCAATTTTCAATCTATAGCCACTTCAGCAGGAAAAGAAGAAAAACAAAACTTATTTCTTGGTGGATGGTTGGAGGAGAGATCATGGTACAACATGAACTTGTTTAAAAGGAAAGAAGGTGGGTTGAGCTGATACAGTGAACCTGAACTAGTGTACACGAGGACAAGTGTTAAATGCTCAATGAGCTTTTCTTCTTTCCTTGAGTTGAGAGTATCAGGGTCTTAGAACTGTACCCTCTCCACAGTCTAACCCCTCCCCACCAAAACAAACAGTAAACAAACAAACTACTCATCTAGGGAGATTACTAATCAGGTGGTTAGCAGGTTATTGATGACATATATGATTTTGTCCCTCTTTAATTTTCTTCCCAGATTTCCTTTAGTAGCATCCCTCGTTATTCTGTAAAGTCTTTTGAATTTCTCCTTCATTCTCGAGAGACATCAATTAGAGAAATATTATGTCAGTTGATAAAGGTTTGATCCTTCTCACCCATATCTGCATTATGTAACAGGATTCTTGAAGATGGAAAATCTTCCTTCCTCCCTCAGTAAAGCATCCAAAACCAAAACTACTTGTCTTCCACTTCCCAACCCCCTGCTCACCATGAATGAGATCTCATCCAGCCTTTGCACATTTTGAAAGGAAAAAACTACTATAATTGAGAATATTCTGTTACAGAAGAGGAATATCTGTTTTCCAGGTTTATCAATAATGGATATTAAATAATAGAGGGGAAAGGTAGTTCTAAGAAGAATAGTAGGATCTTAGAAAACAAAAAAGAAAAGCAAATAAATAGTTGCCTTTGTTCTCTGCATCTGCTTATTTTACAGCTCTGCACCTACTTCCATCTCTGCTGCTATTAGGGCTACACAGTTACTTCAGATTCTCTGGAGCCAAGCCTCTAGGCAGATCAGCAGTTAAGCTGTATTGAAAAACCACAGAAAGTGACATAAAAAAACCAAGCCAAACTAAAATTACCCAAACAAAAAACTATTTAATCAAGTGAAATTTTCTTGATTTCTGCTTTTCTGAGTAACTATGTCATTACTTAAACATCTTGCTGCCTTGTTTCATTGGTGTGTGTTTGCATCACCCCATCGACCTTAATCTTCAAATGTAGTGTTTCCTTTCATTTAGAAGGGTTTGAATATTCCCATCCCCTTATTTTCTAACAGATTTGCTGCTGGGAGAGATTAACTGTTGCCCTAGAAACATGCAAAACATCAATTTCCCTGGAGCAGTATCTCAGTAATTCCAGCACTTAAATCACAATGTTTAGTTCCAGCTAGTTCAGTAAGTACTTTAAGGTTGATTAAATGACCATTAAAGATCCAAGAGCAACCGGAGTGAAAAATCTCCGAAGAAGCAGATCACCCATGTTGGCAGCTCCTTCCATTCAGAGAAGACCAAGACTATTCTTTTTAAGACTGCCTAGAAGACATACAATTGTCATTTACTAATGGCAACTGCAGAATTAGAATTATTCACACTAATCCTATGCTTAACACAGATGTCACGTATACAAATTTTTCCAACACTTTCTACATGTGTGCTCAGTCACTTCAGTCGTGTCTGACTCTCTGTGACCCCATGGACAACGGCCCGCCAGGCTCCTTTGCCCATGGGATTCTCCAGGCAAGAATACTGGAGTGGGTTGCCATTTCCTTCTCCATTTCTAAATGTAACATGTGGTCAAAACATAGATAAGCATCCTTGTGTGTAGGTATGTGTGTGTATGTGTGCTTACTGTATAGAATCTCTCTCTGATTTTTTTTCCCTTCTTACTTTTTGGTGTAACTTCGTTCTCTTCCTTGTTTACCGACTCTCAGGGAGAGATTTGGCAATTTAGTTTATGTCTCTTGAGGAATGCAGAGAGAATAGATAAAGGATTTGAGAGATATCTCTAAACTGTTTTGATTTCATTGCATGTGTGTTTAGTTGTTCAGTCGTGTCTGACTCTTTTCAACCCCAGGACTGTAGCCCACCAGGGTCCTGTGTCCGTGGATTTCCTAGGCATGAATTTTGGAATGGGTTGCATTTCCTGCTCCAGGGGATCTCCCCTACCCAGGGATGGAATGTGTGTCTCCTGCACTGGCAGGTGAATTCTTTACCACTGAGCCACCTGGGATTTCACCAGGACAGGAATAAGATTGGGCATTTGTGTTATAGTTTGAATCAGGGATTAATTTTCTGATACTGATATGAAAGATGAAATTTCAAAATATGCCTACAAATCATCACATTTGCTCATAAGAGTTCCTGGGAGAGGGAAAACTGAAACAAAAATAAAACAAGACAAATAACAGTATCAACACAGGAATAGAAAACAAAACTTGATTCATTAACCAGGAGTCAGTAAGAAATTTTGGAGCATGCCCATAAAATTCACACAAGTTCCCAAGGGAAATGCCACTCCATCAGTTTTGAAATGACTTTCCATCAGCTGTCAGACCATTGACGAGTACTTTCAATCCCCACTTCCAGTCTCCTTTGGTGGAATGTACTATTCTGTAAAGATTGAGGGAAGTATGGTATTCTGTATACCCACTTCATGTGTGAAACTGAGACATAAAGGATTTCTCTGGGATTCAAAGCTTTCTGAAGCAAGAATGTCCTGATGAATTATAGAAGTGCAATTAAATTATATATGCTTCCCTGGTGGCTCAGATGGTAAAGAATCTGCCTGCAATGCGGCAGACTTGGGATAGATCCCTGGGTTGGGAAGATCCCTTGGAAAAGGGAAAGGCAACCCACTGCAGTATTCTGGCCTGGAGAATCCCATTGGCTGTATAGTCCATGGGGTCAGACAAAGAGTCAGAGTCAGACACGACTGAGCCACTTTCACTAATTTAAAAATGTGTAGTGTAATGCTTAGAAATTCATTTAGCGTATTTGCAATAATTCACATATATTAGTATTATACAAATATATATATGTAAGTTCATTGGAAATTTTGGCTGTTATGAATTAAAATCTAATGTGAATGCTTCAAAATAATTCATAAGAAGGCTTTGCTTTCTATAATTGAGATTAAAATGCATTTAGTTGATTTACAATGTAGTGCTAGTTTCAGGTATATAGCAAAGTGGTTCATTTATGCATATACATACGTTCTTTTTCAGACTCTTTACTCATATAGGTTATTACAGAATATTGAGTAGAGTTCTTTGTGCTGCATAGTAGGTCCTTGTTGGTTATCTGTTTATATGTAGTAGTGTGTGTATATTAATCCCAAATTCCTGATTTATTCCTCCCACTGTTTCCCCTTTGGTAACAATAAGTTTGTTTTCAAAATCTCTGAGTCGATTTCTGTGAAATATATTTTATATACACTATGCTGTGTTTATTTTTTTAACAGGGTTACTAATCATGTACATTTTGAAATAGTTATAATTTTAAAAATTATAATCCTGAAAGTCTCATTTCTATGCTCAGGAAAATATTTAAATACTCTTCCTATGTGACTTTATTTTGTCTTGACTCCAGATGTTAATTACAGTCTATTTTCCTCCAACTAGTGGCTATCAAAATGCCTTCTAAAATGCTTTAAACCAGTGCTTTATTTAAAGTGTATGCTCTCAAAGGTAGTTGTCTGCTTTAAAAATGAAAGATACCAAAAATAGATAAAAGATACCACATCACTTATTCCATTTGTATTTAAGCCGGAAGGAACTTGTGGGGCCCTCCGGTCAGGTACCACATCCTCTCTTTTGTAAAGATAAGGATGCTGAGCCCCGTGAGACAGAGGGGCTTGCCAAGGCCGCACAGCTAGTTAAGGCGGAGCCAGCATTGCAGCCCACATCTCTTGGCTCACAGTTGAGACTGTGGCTGCTATATTTCAGGGAGACCATATTTAGAATAGATTAAAATGATGAAATTTTCTCTCTACATCTGTATTTTTCAGTAAATCATTATCTGAAATGAATTAAATTCACCATTTCCAATGTTTATCTGAAAAGACCTGGAACTCTGAACATTTTGAGATTTGTCTTTCATTAGCTACATTGAAAAGAGTGAGTCAGTTTGACCTCCTGTCCTGAACGCAGCGCTCAGACGCTGATGGACTGGGCATACAGCTGCTCTGAACCTCTCTGTCACTCTTTTTTAATGCTTAGCGTTATTTTTTTTAAAATAATTTTGCTGTTTTCTTTTTTATTATTACTGGAGTATAATTTCTGAGCCTCTGTCTTGAATACCATACTTTTTACCTGATTTGAAGTTATTGGGGATTTGGGAAGTAGCTGAAATTTTTCAGTTTACAACAGTGTTATTTAAAGTTCACCATTAAAGATCACAGATACAAAAATATTATTTATAGTCCTTCTCCCTCTGGTTACTATAAATAACTTAAAAAAGTATAATTAAGGTAATGTTTCAAAGGACTTTTCAACATTCGACATACCTGACATTTATCATCCTAATGCCTGGAAAGGAATGCTTGACTTAAGAGGAACTTTGCTTTTTCACTATAGGAAGTGCACTATCCTAAGTGCACTTGCCCTCTTCAATTCCCTTAAGGATTAGAAGACTAGTTATCATATTTTTTTCTGTTTTTTTTAAGTTGAGGTATAGTTGATGTACAATATTATATAAGTTACAGATATACAGCATAGTGATTTACAATTTTTAAAATGATTTACAATTTTAAAGGTTATATTCCATTTATAGTTAATATTAAATATTGATTATATCCCCTATGTTGTGCATTACATCCTTGTAGCTTTTTTATTTTATACATAATAGTCTGTACCTCTTAGTCCTCTACCCTTATCTTGTCCCTACCCACTACTATCCTCTGGTTTATTTTCTGTATCTGTGAGTCTGTTTCTTTTCTATTATATTCTCTAGTTTTAGTTTTTAGATTCTACATTTAAAGTAGATCATATTGTATTTGCCTTTCTCTGACTTATTTTACTTAGTATAATACCCTCCACATCATCCATGTTGTTGCAAACGGCAAAATTTCATTCCTTTTTATAGTGAGTAGTATTCCACTTTACATCTATATATACACACACACACACATATATATATACATAATGCAATGCATATGTATATATGTGAATACATACATGTATACAGGTATGTGTATATGTATATACACACACACATACATATATGCCATACTTTCTCTGTCTATTCTCCATTGATGATCATTTAGGTTACTTCCATGTCTTGGCTATTGTAAATTGTGCTACTGTGAACTTTGGGGTGCATGTATCTTTTTGAATTAGTGTTTTTGTTTTTTTTCAGGTATATACCCAGTAGTGGAAGTGCTGGGTCATATGGTAGTTCTATTTTCAGTTTTTTGATGAATCTCCATACTGTTTTCCACAGTGGCTGTACCAATTTACATTCCCACCAACAGTGTATGAGGGTTCCCGTTTCTCCACATCCTTGCCAACAGTTGTTGTTATTATTATTATTTTTTTTTCTTCTTTTTTTATTTTTTATTAGCTGGAGGCTAATTACTTCACAACATTTCAGTGGGTCTTGTCGTACATTGATATGAATCAGCCATAGATTTACACGTATTCCCCATCCCGATCCCCCCTCCCACTCCCTCTCCACCCAATTCCTCTGGGTCTTCCCAGTGCACCAGGCCCGAGCACTTGTCTCATGCATCCCACCTGGGCTGGTGATCTGTTTCACCATAGATAGTATACATGCTGTTCTTTTGAAATATCCCACCCTCACCTTCTCCCACAGAGTTCAAAAGTCTGTTCTGTATTTCTGTGTCTCTTTTTCTGTTTTGCATACAGGGTTATCGTTACCATCTTTCTAAATTCCATATATATGTGTTAGTATGCTGTAATGTTCTTTATCTTTCTGGCTTACTTCACTCTGTATAATGGGCTCCAGTTTCATCCATCTCATTAGAACTGATTCAAATGAATTCTTTTTAACGGCTGAGTAATATTCCATGGTGTATATGTACCACAGCTTCCTTATCCATTCATCTGCTGATGGGCATCTAGGTTGCTTCCATGTCCTGGCTATTATAAACAGTGCTGCGATGAACATTGGGGTGCACGTGTCTCTTTCAGATCTGGTTTCCTCAGTGTGTATGCCCAGAAGTGGGATTGCTGGGTCATATGGCAGTTCTATTTCCAGTTTTTTAAGAAATCTCCACACTGTTTTCCATAGCGGCTGTACTAGTTTGCATTCCCACCAACAGTGTAAGAGGGTTCCCTTTTCTCCACAGCCTCTCCAGCATTTATTGCTTGTAGACTTTTGGATAGCAGCCATCCTGATTGGCGTGTAATGGTACCTCATTGTGGTTTTGATTTGCATTTCTCTAATAATGAGTGATGTTGAGCATCTTTTCATGTGTTTGTTAGCCATCTGTATGTCTTCTTTGGAGAAATGTCTGTTTAGTTCTTTGGCCCATTTTTTGATTGGGTCATTGATTTTTCTGGAATTGAGCTGCAGGAGTTGCTTGTATATTTTTGAGATTAATCCTTTGTCTGTTTCTTCATTTGCTATTATTTTCTCCCAATCTGAGGGCTGTCTTTTCACCTTACTTATGGTTTCCTTTATAGTGCAAAAGCTTTTAAGTTTCATTAGGTCCCATTTGTTTAGTTTTGCTTTTATTTCCAATATTCTGGGAGGTGGGTCATAGAGGATCTTGCTGTGATTTATGTCGGAGAGTGTTTTGCCTATGGTCTCCTCTAGGAGTTTTATAGTTTCTGGTCTTACATTTAGATCTTTAATCCATTTTGAGTTTATTTTTGTGTATGGTGTTAGAAAGTGTTCTAGTTTCATTCTTTTACAAGTGGTTGACCAGTTTTCCCAGCACCACTTGTTAAACAGGTTGTCTTTTTTCCATTGTACATCCTTGCCTCCTTTGTCAAAGATAAGGTGTCCATAGGTTCGTGGATTTATCTCTGGGCTTTCTATTCTGTTCCATTGATCTATATTTCTGTCTTTGTGCCAGTACCATACTGTCTTGATGACTGTGGCTTTGTATTATTATTTTTATGATAGCCATTCTGGCATGTGTAAGGTGATATCTGATTGTACCTTTACTTTACATTTCTCTGATGATTAACAATGTTGAACACCTTTTCATGTACCTGTTGGCTGTCTGTCTTCTTTAGAAAAAAATCTATTATTCAGGTCTTCACATTTAAATTGTGTTGGATGGTCATTATTATTTCTTGATATTGAGCTGTATTAGCTTTTTATGTATTTTGGATATTAACCCCTTATCAATCATATCATTTGCATATATTTTCTCCTGTTCAGTAGATTGTCTTTTCTTTTTGTCAGTGGTTCCCTTTGCTGTGCAAATCTTTCAAGTTTAATTAGGTCCCATTTGCTTGTTTTTACTTTTATTTCCTTTGCTATGGGCTTTCCTGGTGGCTCAGATGGTAATGACTTTTCCTGCAATGCAGGAAACCTGGGTTTGATCCCTGGGTCAGGAAGATCCCCTGGAGAGGGAAATGGCCATCCACTCCAGTATTCTTGCCTGGGAAATCCATGGACAGAGGAGCCTGGTATTTACAGTCCATGGAGTTGCAAAAAGAGTCAGACATGATCAGGTGACTAGGAGACAAGATCCAAAAAATATTGCTACCATTTATGTCAAAGAGTGTTCTGCTTAGGTTTTCTTCTAGGAGTTTTATCACTTCCAGCCTTACATTTAGGTTTTTAATTCATTTTGAGTT
Organism: Cervus elaphus; assembly: GCF_910594005.1. NCBI lineage: Eukaryota > Metazoa > Chordata > Mammalia > Artiodactyla > Cervidae > Cervus > Cervus elaphus. Next base: position 7,864,784 of record NC_057831.1, on the reverse strand, counting down.
TATTTTTGTATGTGGTGTTAGAGAATTTTCTAATTTCATTCTTTTACATGGAGCTATCCAGTTTTCTTCGCACCACTTATTGAAGAGACTTCTACTCTATTGTATGATGTTTTCACCTCCTTTGTTGTTGCTTGACCTTAAGTGCACAGGTTTCTTTCTGTGCCTTCTATTGATTTATGTGCCTGGTTTGTGCCAGTACCATGCTCACTTGCTTACCGTAGCTTTGTAGTATAGTCTGAAATCAGAGAGTATGGTTCCTACAGTTCTGTTCTTTCTCAGATTATTTGGGCCATTTGGGGTCTTTTGTGTTTCCATACATTTAAAAATTATTTGTTCTATTTCTGTGAAAAATACCTTTGGTAGTTTGATAGGGATTGCATTGAATCTGTAGATTTTCTTAGGTAATATGGTCATTTTAGCAATATTAATTCTTCTAATCCATGAACACACTATATCTTTCCATATGTTTGTGCTGTCTTCAGTTTCCTTTGTGAGTGTCATAGTTTACAGAGTATGAGTCTTTTACCTCCTCATGTAGTTTTATCCCTAGTTATTTTATTCTTTTTGATGCTATGGTAAATGGGATTGTTTCCTTAATTTCTCTTTCTGATTATTTGTTATAAGTATATTGAAATGCAACAATTTTCTGTGTATTAATTTTTTATCCTACAACTTTACAAATTCATTGATGAGCTTTAGTATTTTCTGGAGGTGTCTTTAGGATTTTCTGTGTATATAGTAAGGAGAAGGAAATGGCAACCCACTCCAGTATTCTTGCCTGGAGATTCATGTGGATGGAGGAGCCTGGTGGGCTGCTGTCCATTCTGGCTGCTGTCCAGAATCAGACATTACTGAATCAACTTAGCATGCATGCATGCATTAGAGAAGGAAATGACAACCCACTCCAGTATTCTTGAAAATCCCAGGGATGGAGGAGCCTGGTGGGCTGCCGTCTATGGGGTCGCACAGAGTTGGACACGACTGAATCGACTTAGCAGCAGCAGCAGCATGTATATAGTATCACGCTATCTACAGTGACAGTTTTGCTTCTTCCTTTCAAATTTGGATTCCTTTTATTTCTTTTTCTTGTCTGATTGTCATGGCTAGGACTTCTAAAATTATGTTGAATAAAAGCAGACATCCTTGTCTTGTTCCTGATCTTAGAGGAATTGCTTTCAGCCTTTCACCACTGGGTATAATGTTAGTTGTGGGCTTATCATACCCGGCCTTTATTATGTTGAGATATGTTCACTCTATACCTACTTTCCTGAGATTTTTCTTTTTTAATCATAAATGGATGTTGAATTTTGTCAAGTTTCTTCTATATCTATTGAGATGATCATATGGTTTTTATTCTTCAATTTGTTGATATGGTGTATCATATTGATAGGTAGATATTGAAAAATCCTTTCATTCTTGGGATAAATCCCAGTTGATTATGGTAAATGATCCTTTTGATGTATTGCTGGTTTCAGTTTGCTGAGATTATGTTGAGGATATTTGCATCTATGTTCTTTAGTTATATTGGCCTGTAATTTTCTTTTTTTCTGATATCTGTCTAGTTTTGATATTGAAGTGATGCTGTCATCACAGAATAAATTCAGAAGGATTCCTTTCTCTACAGTTTTTTGGAACACTTTGAGAAGGATGAGTTAACTCTTCTTTAAAGGTTTGATAGAGTTCACCAATGAAGCCATTCAGTCCTGGACTTTTGTTTGTTGGGAATTTTTAAATTTTTTTTGTTGTTCACTCTCCAAGTTGTGTCTGACTTTTTGTGACCCTGTGGACTACAGTGTGCCAAGCTTTCCTGTCCTTGCCATCTCCTGGAGTTTGCTCAGATTCATGTCCATTGAGTCAGTGATGCCCTCGAGCCAGCTCATCCTCTCTTGCCCCTTCTCCTGCTGTCCTCAGGGTCTTTTCCAGTCAGTTGGCTCTTTTCATCAGGTGGCCAAAGTATTGGAGCTTCAGCTTCAGCATCAGTCCTTCCAACAATATTCAGGGTTGATTTCCTTTAGGATTGACTGGTTTGCTCTCCTTGCTATCCCAGGGACTCTCAGGAGTCTTCTCCAGCACCACAGTTCAAAAACATCAATTCTTTAGTATTCAGCCTTTCTTTATGTTCCAACTCTAACATCTGTACAACTAGTGGAAAAACCATAGCCCTGACTGTATGGATCTTGTTGGCAAAGTGATGTCTCTGCTTTTTAATATGTTGTTGAGGTTTGTGATACTTTTTTCTTCCAAGGATCAAGCGTCTTTTAATTTCATGGCTGCAGTCACCGTTTGCAGTGAGTCTAGAGCCCAAGAAAATAAATCTGTCACTGTTTCCACTTTTCCCCCTTCTGTTTGTCATAAAGTGATGGGACCGGATGTCATGATCTTAGTTTTCTGAACGTTGAGCTTTAAGCCAGCTTCCTCACTCTCCTCTTTCACTTTCATCAAGAGGCTGTTTAGTTCCTCTTTATTTTCTGCCATTAGAGTGGTATTGTCTGCATATCTGAAGTTGTTGATAGTCTCCCAGCAACCTTGATTCCAGCTTGTAATTCATCCAGCCCAGCATTTCTCATGATGTACTCTGCATATAAGCTAAGTAAGCAGGGTGACAATATACAACTTTGTCACACTCCTGTTCCAATTTTGAACCAATCTGTTCCATGTCCACTTCTGACTGTTGGTTCTTGACCTGCATACAGATTTCTCAGGAGATAGTTAAGGTGGTCTGGTACTCCCATCTCTTTTAGAATTTTCCACAATTTGTTGTGATCCACACAGTCAATGGCTTTAGCATAGTCAGTGAAACAGAAGTAGATGTTTTTCTGGAATTCTCTTGCTTTTTCCATGATCCAGCAAATGTTGGCTATTTGGTTTCTGGTTTTTCTGCCTTTTCTAAATCCAGCTTGTACATCTGGAAGCTCACAGTTCACGTAATGTTGAAGCCTAGCTTGAAGGATTTTGAGTATTACCTTTCTAACATGTAAAATTAGTGCAATTGTGAGGTAGTTTGAACATTCTTTGGCATTGCCTGTCTTAGGGATTGGAATGAAAACTCTTTTCAAGTCTTGTGGCCGCTGCTGAGTTTTCCCAATTTGCTGGCAGGTTGAGTGCAGCACTTTAACAGCATCATCTTTTAGGATTTGAAATAGCTCAGCTGGAATTCCATCACCTCCACTAGCTTTGTTTGTTGTAGTGCTTCTTAAGGCCTGCTTGACTTCACAGTCCAGGATGTCTGGCTCTAGGTGAGTGACCACATCATCATGGTTATTTGGGTCACTAGGACCTTTTTTGTATAGTTTTGTGCATTCTTGTCTCTTCTGCTTCTATTAGGGCCTTACCATTTCTGTCCTTTATTGTGCCCATCCTTGTGTGAAATGTTCCCTTTGCATCTCTAATTTTCTTGGAAGAGATCTCTAGTCTTTCCCATTCTATTGTTTTCCTCTGTTTCTTTGCATTGTTCGCTTAGCAAGGCTTTCTTATGTTTCCTTGCTCTTCTCTGGAACTGTGCATTCAGTTGGGTATATCTTTCCCTTTCTCCTTTGCCTTTTTGCTTCTCTTCTTTTCTCAGGTATTCATAAAGCCTCCTTATACAACCACTCTGCTTCCCGCATTTCTTTTTCTTTGCCGTGGTTTTGGTCACCGCCTCCTGTAAAGTGTTAATGAACCTCTGTCCATAATTCTTCAGTCACTCTGTCTACAAAATCTCGTCCCTTGAATCTATTTGTCCACTGTATCATCATAAAGGATTTGACTTAGGTCATACCTGAATGGCCTAGTGGTTTTCCCTACTTTCTAAAATTTAAGCCTGAATTTTGCAATAGGAGCTCATGATCTGAGCCACAGTCAGCTGCAGATCTTGTTTTTGCTGGCTGTATAGTTTCTCTGTCTTGCTGCAAAGAATATAATTTTTAAATTACTTATTTAATTTCATTAGTGGTAGCTGGTCTGTTCTTATTTTCTATTTTTCACTGGCTCAATCTTCGGAGATTGTACATTTCTAGGAGTTTGTTCATCATCTAGGTTATCCATTTACTGTAGTAGTCTCTTATGATCTTTCGTATTTGTATGGTATTGATTGTAACTTCTCCCTTTTCATTTCAAACTTTATTGATTTGGGCCCTCTCCTGTTCTTTTCTTTTTCTTTGGTGAGTCTGTCTAAAGGTTTAACAATTTTATTTTTTTCTAGTTTCAGCTCTTGGTTTCCTTGATCTTATATATATAAGATATTATATATATGTATTATATATATTTATATATATAATATATAATTATAAGGTATAGTATATATAATACATATAAGATCTAATGTAATATATAATGTATTATATATAATGTGTAATATATAATATAGATTAATATATATAAATTTATTAATATATTGATTTATACTATATATAATATTATATATTATAAATTATATATCATTGACTAATAATTATATGTAATTATTAGTCAGTGATGTATAAGATATAATTATATAAATTATATATATAATATAACATATATTAATAAGTACAATAATTATTAATATATTATACACTATATAATGTATTATATAGTCAAATGTATATATTAATATTTGATATTATATAATAATTATATATTTAATATTATAATTAATATTAATGTATTATATAATTATATTATATATAATATAATATCAATACTATATTATATAAACACAATATATTATATATTATTAAGTATATATATATTAAATTTATAAATAAAATCATATTTAATAACTGAATAATATAAAATAATATATAATATATCAGAGAAGGCAATGGCAACCCATTCCAGTACTCTTGCCTGGAAAATCCCATGGGCGGAGGAGCCTGGTAGGCTGCAGTCCATGGGGTTGGTAAGAGTCTGACAGGACTGAGTGACTTCACTTTCACTTTTCACTTTCATGCATTGGAGAAGGAAATGGCAATCCACTCCAGTATTCTTGCCTGGAGAATCCCAGGGACGGGGGAGCCTGGTGGGCTGCCGTCTATGGGTCGCACTGAGTCGGACACGACTGAAGTGACTTAGCAGCAGCAGCAACAGCAGCATATAACATGTATAATATATATATCATAATAATGTATCATAATATGTATATGATATGATATATATCATAATATATATAATTAATATATTATAATATACACTATATAAAATTTATATATATTTATATATAGTATATATTTATTATGTTATAATAAATACATATTAATTTATATTTATTCACATATATGTTATATATGAATATATATTATATATTTATACAATATATAATATAATACATATGTTTATATACATTATATAAATAATATATTTATATAACATATATCAGTATATATGTTATATTATATATTAATATATTAATTTCATATACTATATTATAATTAATCAATATAGTTCATGTTAGTAATATATCAATATTATATATAATTAATATATTAATTATACAATTCACGTATTTATATATAATTATATGTATAAGAAAATATATAATTATATATATAATTAGTCTCTTTCATTTGTTGCTGCTGTGATTTTTATGATTTCATTTCTTCTACGAACTTTGGATTTATTAGTTCTTCTTTAACTCTTTTCGGTGTAAGTGTTGATTGTTTACTTGAGGTTTTCCTTGTTTCCCAGGGCAAACTGTCACTGCTCTAAACTTCCCTCTTTGAACTGCTTTTGCTGTGTCCCATAGATTTTGGATCATTGTGCTTTCATATTCATTTGTCTCCAAAAGTACACTATGCTGAGTATATGTACTTGCTTCAGTTTTCATGGGATCTGAATAATAGCAATCATATTTTTCTCGAGGGATTAAGATTACAAAATTGATAAATGGCAGAACTGTGATTAAATGCATGCAGTGTTCATTCAGCTCCTTGCCTGAGCATTAAAAAAAAAAACAACACCCTTAGGAGGAGATAGTTTCCCAGGTCCAACATTATTTGGTTGCATCTGTGGTCAGGGAGGGCTTCCTGGGTAGAGTAATGTCCAGGTTGAGACCTGAAAAGATACCATACTGTAGTGCTTGAGAGCCTGGGTTCTAGACACAATGCTGGGGCTGGTATCTCCTAACTTTTAGTTACTAAATCTCCCTAAATTTTAGTTTCCATGTCTGTATAATGGGGAGTATATTACTACATCTGTCTGTCGGTTTTCTGTGAGCATAGGATGAAGTAATCCACATAAAGTGTTTTACACAATGCTGGACATAATGGGCACTCAAAAAGCTTAACGAGGGCTTCCCTGGAGGCTCAGTGATAAAGAATCTGCTTGCCAATGCAAGAGACATGGGTTCAGTCCCTGATCTGGAAAGATCCCACATGCCACAGAGCAGCTAAGCCTGTGTGCCAACACCTGTTGAGCTCTTACTCTAGAGCCTGGAAGCCACAACTGCTGAGCTTACGTTCTGCAACTACTGACAACTGCACACCCTAGAGGCCCAGGCTCCCCAACAAGAGAAGCCACAACAGTGAGGAACCCGAGCATCACAGCTAGAGAGTTGCCCTCACTTGCCACAATTAGAGAAACACCAGTGCAGCAGCAAAGACCTAGTCGTCAATAATAATAATAGCAAGAAAGCTTAACTATGCATATACTTGATTGGTGACAAAGATCAAAATGGAAATCCCATTATCCATTTCTCCAAACTCCACAATATCCCATGAGAGAAGAAGACCTGAATGGTGGTCTCAGGGCTAGGGATGAGAGAGGTTTCTTTGTACTCTCCTTTGAATAGCTCAGATGTCATTAAGCCTTGCTTGCCAGAAAAAAATTAGCTAGTCAGCAGGTGTTTATGATGTGATAAAAGAAGCTCAAACAAGACAGAACATAAACTGGACATGGTTCCAGCCCTCCAAAAGCCAAGGATACCAAGAATGGTGGTTCTCACATTTGTTATAGAAATGCACTGTTGGTGGTGAAGTGTGAGATTCTGGGTAGACACTAAAATGAAGTACTTTTAAGATTAAGGCATCCTGGAGATGATGAAACAGTTGTTATGCGAAGCAGACAAGAGGACCTGTTGTGAGTCAGAGAAGCTGTTCTCTGCACCTGGGACATTAAGGTAAGATTTTAGGGATGGGAATTGCAAAGTAAGAAACACGGTGAAAGTTGTTTAAAGTATAGATAGCGATGAGAATGGTCATATGGAATAGAAGTGAAGGGTGAAGAATCTTAAAGTATATGGTTTAAAGTTTATTAGAAAACTGCTAGAGACAAAGAGAAAGATTTTATGGTCTGTGTTTCTCCCTCTCTCATACACGTGCACACACACACTTCCAGGAATATCTCTCTTACCTTCCTTTCCCCACTCCCCTCCCCTTGCTCGACGAACACTTGCAGAGTCTCCAGGTCTCAGCATTGGGTCTTCCTTCAGAAGGTCACCCCTGGCCATGGGCTGGGTTAGGGCTTTCCCTATGTGCCCTAATGTCCTCTGCTTGTGTCAAGTCTGTTTTCTTTGTCTATTGCTGTTTAACAAATTTTCTACCACAAATGTAGCAGATTGTCTTCTCACAGTTTCTGTGAGTCAGGATCTAAAGCCAAGATCAATATGTTGTCTGGCTATGTCCTCATCTAGGGAGAGTTAGTCTTCCAAGCTCCCTCATGGTGTTGACAGAATTTATTTCCTTGCAGTTGTAGGACTGATCTGTTTTCTTAATAGCTATTGAGTGAACCCACCTCAGAGCAGGTCCTTGTCATATGGCGCTCTCTCCAACATGACAGTTTGCTTTCTCAAGGCCAGCAGGAGACTGTCTCTTCTCCATCATCTAAGACTCAGTCTTATGTAAATCACATGATCACAGGAGTGACTACCCATTGCCTTTGACATATATAATGTATAATTACATATATAATGTAACCTAATCTAGGAAAGGACTTCTCCCTCATTCTCACAAATCTTGCCTATACGTAAGGGAAAGAAATTGTACAAAGCATGCAAACCTGGGCTGGGGGGTCTTGGGGAATCTCAGAATTCTACCTACCAAAACATTCTTTATCAGACTGAATTATAATTACCAGATTACTGAGATTTCAGAGAGACTATATCATGGTGAACCTGGAGCTTCTGCTTTGTATACTGTTTGGCAAATACTGGGCTCTCAATAGATACTTGCTCAGTTATTTAATAAATCTGACAGATCAGTTTAGATAGTTGAGAGTATGAAGGCTTAAAGGGAAAAGATTTTAATAATCTATGCATTTAGTGGAATCATAAGTGAAAAGATGCTATTGAAGGGCAAGGAAGAACAGAGAAATTGTGAACTAAATCCAGAGTCTGCAGAATCTGTGAATGAAGATAGTATCATTACTGTGGTGATGGAAAAACTGGGTCCCGTATTTCTGGAGGTAGTGGTTATGTGACACTCAGCAGTGTTTGATCAGTTATATTGCATTTGGTGTTGAATAAGTGAGAATGAGCTATTCTCAGTAATGGTGCTACAATATGGAAGGCCATCATGTGATTTATTGCTTAAAAGAAAATTGGAGCTTTTCTTCTGATGAAGGCACATGGTTAAATATTAGTGGAGAATGTATCAGACTGAATCAAGTAAATATAGGGAATTTAAAGCAGAGAACTGGTTTACTTAGATGATGGAAAACTTAGAAGCCAAGAAGGGACAGCAAGACTAGCTAGGGATCAGTATCAGGAAGCTTCTGCCTTCGAGGTGTGTGAAGGGACAAGGGGGGTCACAGGAGTTTGGGGGCCAAGGCTGCAGAACTGGGGTCATGGAGGAGAGCTGGCTGTCTCTAGAGATGCTGGCTGATTCAGAAAACAGGAGGGATGCCCTGGCTTCTCCCTTCTGCCTACTCTTTAATTTCACCTAGTGTCTCCTGTTAATTGAACCCTGCTGGAGGCAGTTGATGAGGGAACAGAGAAATGCAGGCAGCAGGCTTCAGCCCTCTTCCTCCTGAGTCTCCTAGTTTGGAGATAAGAAAGGGATCTGAAGGCAAACAAGTTCAGAATTAGCATAGGGACAAAAAGAAGAGGAAAGGAGTCATATGTAGAGATCCATTACACCAACACTTTCTAGCATAAAAATTGCTGACCTTTGGTAATGGCAGTCTGGGTGGTAAGATTAATTAAAAAACAACTGAAACCAAGTGAAAAACAAGATTTTTGGTACTTAAAATGGAGTTTGTATAAAGAATTAAATCAAATATTGATTAGAATTTTATTTCATACTTTAAACAGCCTAAACAATTAAATTTAACAGAAAAATTGGAATATATATATATATATGGCTAAGGTGAGATGATTTAAAGAAAGGAAACCCAGAAACTATAAGATGAACAGACGTAATTTATTATGCAAGATATTGTTAAAAGTATGGCAAAATATCATAAATCATAAAGTCAGAATACATATGCTGAATCACAAAAGAACGCCTGTAATAAATAATACAAAACAGTCATTACCTATATTATGCCTTCAAAGTAAGAAAAGCACCCAAATAGAACAGTTAGCAAAGCCATTGGCAATTCACACAGCAGAGTAAGACAGTATGACTCGATTTTTGTAAAGAAAGGTATTACTAGAAAAGAAGACCTCCTTGTCTAATAATGGAGATAAATTTGAAAGGTTGCATATCTGGCTGGTTTCTTGTGTTAGCTATTGGTCGGGAGCAGCAGAGGAGTGTGGGCTGGAGATCAGGTAATGGGGAGATAAAAGTAAAAGGAGTAAATAAGAAAAGTTTGGACAAGACATACAGCATAGATATGGTCCCATTTTCTGTAAGATGATACAAGTATATGGCTATCCCTGTGTGTGTGTATACGATTTCTACCGCCTGCACTCTGATCCGGTCACCATCAGCTCTCACCAGTTCCAGCTACAATCTTCTTTCTGTTTTCCATATTCCACACTTGCCCTCTTACAGTTCATTCTCTGAAGCAGCATCTGGAGTGGGGTTTTGAAAAATTAGACCATGATCCTCCTCTGATCAGTACCCTCTTGCGGTTTTCCATTGCAGTCAGAGTAGAATTTGGCCCCTGTAGCTTCTCTAACCTCCTGGTGCACTGCTCTCCCCTTCCCTCGGGACGGTCCAGCCGCACCGGTCCTCCGTCTCTCCCCTCCCCTCGGGACGGTCCAGCCGCACCGGTCCTCTGTCTCTCCCCTCCCCTGGGGACGGTCCAGCCACACCGGTCCTCCGTCTCTCCCCTGCCCTCGGGACGGTCCAGCCGCACTGGTCCTCTGTCTCTCTCCCCTCCTCTCGGGACGGTCCAGCCGCACTGGTCCTCCGTCTCTCCCCTCCTCTCTGGACGGTCCAGCCGTACCGGTCCTCTGTCTCTCCCCTCCCCTGGGGACGGTCCAGCCGCACCGGTCCTCTGTCTCTCCCCTCCCCTGGGGACGGTCCAGCCGCACCGGTCCTCTGTCTCTCCCCTCCCCTGGGGACGGTCCAGCCGCACCGGTCCTCTGTCTCTCCCCTCCCCTCGGGACGGTCCAGCCGCACCGGTCCTCCGTCTCTCCCCTCCCCTCGGGACGGTCCAGCCGCACCGGTCCTCCGTCTCTCCCCTCCCCTGGGGACGGTCCAGCCGCACCGGTCCTCCGTCTCTCCCCTCCCCTGGGGACGGTCCAGCCGCACCGGTCCTCCGTCTCTCCCCTCCCCTCGGGACGGTCCAGCCGCACCGGTCCTCTGTCTCTCCCCTGCCCTCGGGATGGTCCAGCCCCACTGGTCCTCTGTCCTCCCTGTTTCTCAGACATCACCTCACCTCACAGCTTTAATAGCACAGCCATCACTTCCGACCAGCTGTCTCCATCTCCCTGCTCTCACCTCCACACCTCTGTTCAAGTGTCACCGTTTCAGAAAGGGCTTTTCATGATGGCCTCATCTAAAACAGCATCTTCGCTCTCTAAATTAGCACCCTTCTTTGTTTTTCCTCATTGCGCCTGTTACTGTCAGACATGTGACTAGAATAAAAGCACCTTGAGGACAGAGACTGTGAATCACATGGCACACGGTAGGCACTCAAAAATTATTTGTTGAGTGAAGGAATAAATGGATAAGTGAATGCAGATATTTGGGGAAGGATAGTCAGCAAAATATTAACAGGAATAGGTTTCAGCAATAGGTTTGCAAATTAGTTGACCCTGTATTTTCTAGACATGGGCAGAAAGTTGTATATCCATAAATCTAGCTTCCGCATCATATATGTGCACCCTGAATCTGACTGTTTATTGCAGTGGAGATAAATATGTTTTGTCCATGTCAAAAGACAAATCACTGATGTTTGCTGTAGAACTTAGAAAAAGTGGGCTGATGTTTCGGTTTATTAAAACAAGATGGATTAATGACTGAATAGAAAGATGGGTGGTTGCTGTTGCTGTTCAGTCGTTCAGTCGTGTCCGACTCTCTGTGACCCCGTGGACTGCAGCACACCAGACTTCCCCGTCCCTCAACATCTCCCGGAGCTTGCTCAAACTCATGTCCATTAAGTCGGTGATGCTGTCTCGTTCTTTGTCTTCCCCTTCTCCTCCTGCCTTCAATCTTTGCCAGCATCAGGGTCTTTTCTAATGAGTAGGCTCTTTGCATCAGGTGGCCAAAGTATTGGAATTTCAGCTTCAGTATCAGTCCATGCAATGAATATTCAGGATTGATTTCCTTTAGAATTGACTGGTTTGATCTCCTTGCAGTCCAAGGAACTCTCAAGAGTCTTTCTGCAACACCACATTTCAAAAGCATCAATTCATTGGTTCTTAGCCTTCTTTATGTTCCAGCTCTCACATCACATGACCACTGGAAAAACCACAGCTTTGAACTAGATGGACCTTTGTTGGCAAAGTAATGTCTCTGCTTTTTAATATGCTGTCTAGGTTTGCCATAGCTTTTCTTTCAAGGAGCAAGCGTCTTTTAATTTCATGGCTGCAGTCAACATCTGCAGTGATTTTGGAGCCCAAGAAAATATTCTGCTACTGTTTCCATATCTATTTGCCATGAAGTGATGGGACTGGATGCCATGATCTTTGTTATTTGAATGTTGAGTTTTAAGCCAGCTTTTTCACTCTCCTCTTTCACCATCATCAAGAGGCTTTTTAGTTCCTCTTCACTTCCTACCATAAGGGTGATATCATTTGCATATCTGAGATTATGGATGTTTCTCCTGGCAACCTTGATTCCAGCTTGTGCTTCATCCAGCCCAGCGTTTGACATGAAGTACTCCACATATAAGTTAAATAAACAGGGTAACAGTATACAACCTTGATGTACTCCTTTCCCAGTTTGAACCAGTCTGTTGTTCCATGGCTGGTTCTAACTGTTGCTTCTTGACCTACATACAGATTTCTCAGGAAGTAGGTTAGGTGGCCTGGTATTCCCATCTCTTTAAGAATTTTCCACAGTTTGTCGTGATCCACATAGTCAAAGGCTTTAGAGTAGTCAATGAAGCAGAGATAGATGTTTTTCTGAAACTCTCTTGCTTTTTCTATGATCCAAAGGATGTGGCAATTTGATCTCTGGTTCCTCTGCCTTTTCTAAATCCAGATTGAACATCTGGAAGTTCTCGGTTCACATACTGTTGAAGCTTAGCTTGGAAAATTTTGAGTATTATTTTGCTAGCATGTGAAATGAGTGCTTTTGTGTGGTAGTTTGAACATTCTTTGGCATTGCCCTTCTTTGGGATTGGAATGAAAACATCTTTTAAAGTCCTGTGACCACTGCTGAGTTTTCCAAATTTCCTGGCATACTGAGTGCAGCACTTTCACAGCATCATCTTTTAGGATTTGAAATAGCTCAGCTGGAATTCCATCACCTCCACTAGCTTAGTTCGTAGTGATGCTTCCTAAAGCCCAGACATCTTTACGCTCCAGGATGTCTGGCTCTAGGTGAGTGATCACACCATCATGGTTATCTGCATCGTTAAGATCTTTTTGTATGGTTTTTCTTTGTGTTCTTGCCACCTCTTAATATTTTCTGCTTCTGTTAGGTCCATACCGTTTCTGTCCTTTATTGAGCCCATCTTTGCATGAAGTGTTCCCTTGGTATCTCTATTTTTCTCACAGAGATCTCTACTCTTTCCTGTTCTATCGTTTTCCCCTATTTTTTGCATTGTTTACTTAGAAAAGCTTTCTTGTCTCTCCTTGCTGTTATTTGGAACTCTGCATTCAGATGGGTGTATCTTTCTTTTTCTCCTTTGCCTTTTGCTTCTCTTCTTTTCTCAGCTATTTGTAAGGCCTCCTCAAATAACCATTTTGCCTTTTTGCATTTCTTTTTCTTGGCAATTTCTTTTTTATGTAATAAAACAAGATAGTAAGGTATTAATGGTAGAATCCAGGTGGTTAGTTTATATATTTTCATTCTAACTAAGAGTCTTTCAACTTACAAATATTTGGAAAATTTCACATTAAAATTTTGAAAAATTGGATAAACAATAAATTCAAATAGTATAATATGCAAAACTAATTACTTTTCAATGAGAAAAGAAAAAGGACTTTAGATATTCTGGTGAATGCATTAACAACATTCTTAGATACAGTAAAATATTTTAGCCTTTTTAATGTCTTAGGATTTGTGGTTGTATAAATGACATTTCTCTGATTGGAAAAAAGATCCATTTTGATCATGTGATAGTATGATTTCATCAAACATCTTTTGTACTTTAAGCATTTCTAGGAGACGCAATTAGAGGCTGGTCTTTTCCATTAATTAGGGCTTTCAGAAGCTTACAGAAAAACACCCTTCTGTACATGACAAGCCATTGAGAGCTGTTTTGCAGAACTACAATTAGTACTGTTAATAATAGCTTTTCCAGGAAAAGAATTTAATGACTGTGCAGAATCAAAAAATCTAAATACGGTATCATTGTATATTTCACTTCAACGTTTTCTTTGTTTTTCATGAGATAAATAAGCAGAAAAATTTGTCTCAGTGCTAAATATCATTACCTTCTAAACAACTACTCTAAAAACATGTTCATTCATTCCAGTGCCACGCTGTTCCTTACACAGAAGTTGAAGAGAGAAAGGGACAGAATTTTAACTCGTATGTATGTCTGTCTTTCTTCCTCTTATCCACCCTGATCCTTGTTCCCATCTCCTTGTGGTTCTCAACTTTCTTCTTTCTTTCTGTTTCCCTTCCTCCTTCCCTCCTCTTTGATCTCCTCCTCCTCCTTCTCTCTTTCTCTCTCTATCCTCTCCCTTCCTCTTGCCTTAACTGCCAGAGAGAGGGGCCAGGTCATTCCTACACGCTCATTTCGTTTCTCCCCCAAGTGAGATAATATTGTGGTTGAATACAGGGGAATGTTAAATTCTCCACTTGAGACATATACGCTATACATTTTTATTGTTGCTTATACTTTTCAATTTCTCTCTGTCTCTCTTTTCTCTATTAGGTCTCTATCTGATTTGAAAAGAGATTTAAGTTTTCCACTATAAATGTATTTTAATCAAGTTCTCCTTCCATCATCCCAGATTTTGCTTTATATAATTAGCACCTTTTTTGATTGATGCATTCATACAGTGCATTTTTTTTCACACATTGTATCTTTTATCATGATATAACTTCCCTTCTTATCTAGTTTAGTGTTTTCCCCTGCTTATCAAGTTTAAGACAGTACCTTAAGTTCTGTATTGATATTAATATTTCTATCTCTTTTTCTTTTGCTTGCATTTATCTGATACTTTCTTTCCCATTTCCTTATTTTAAATGTTATTTAAATAAACATTTTAAATAATTTCCACTTATTTTTTATTCTTTTTTAATCCAGCATGACTAAATCTTTTAATGGAAGTGTATGGTCTGCTGACATTGAGCATATCATCTGATACATTTTATTTTTGTCCTTAATTTCTCCTCTTATTGTACCTTATTATTTGCAGTTTATTCTTGTTTCTCTGTTTGTTCAGGTTACTATTCATTCCATTCCTCTTCACCCTTTTAAGCACCACTATTCTGCTGCTCAAAGTCAGACACATATTTCTCTGCTTACTGTTCAAAAATGAGATACCTAGTTGTTTTTTTTCCTTCACTTACACATAAGAGGAACTATATTGACTCATAGAGTATAAAAGTCCAAAGGTATAGCAGGATGAAGAAATAAATACTTCACTGGACTCTTGTTTTCTTTCTCTCTCTTTCCTCTGTGCTTTCTCGCTTTCTCTTTTGTTAGCTTTACTGAGGTGTACTTGACAAATAAAGCTGTAATGTATTTAAAGTGTGCAGTGTAATTATTAAATATATGTATACATTGTGAAAGGAGTGTGAAAGTGTTAGTTGCTCTTCATGTCTGACTCTTTGCCACCCCATGGACTGTAGCCCGCCAGGCTCCTCTGTTCTTGGAATTCTCCAGGCAAGAATACTGGAGTGGGTAGCCATTCCCTTCTCCGGGGAATCTTTCCAACCCAGGGATTAAACCCGGGTCTCCTGCATTGCAGGCAGATTCTTTACCATCTGAACCACCAGAGAAAGGAGAGGCCAGCCTTTTTCTACCAAGACATTCCACCTCTCCTAATTATCATCTGGCTCACTCCAATAAGATATGCCTGTTAGCATACTTTCACTTGCTTATCTTCTGTGCAGCATCCCACCAGATGTTTTTATTCCTCAGTATTTTCACCTCAATCTCATCTTACCACCATCCATAATTTCTAGGTTTTTCTGAGGTAGTTAAACACTTGTAGACTCATTAGACGTTCATTTTAAGAATTCTTATTTAGTACTTTTAAAACTCATTCCTGGACAGTCTACCATTATCTATTTAGATTTAAATACATATTTAGATTGTGTCTGTGTGCTGTACTAAAGTGCTCTTCCATTTTTGTTGTTGTTGTTCAGCTTGTCGTAAATCTCCCCAGCAGCTCTATTTCACTGGATGCCTATATTCTTTGATATTTCTCTTCCGGGTTGTTGTTGTAACAGGTTGTTATTTTTACTGATGTGGGGCTGGGTACAGATCTTGGAGCGTCAGTGGTTTCATTAGTGATAAGCAAGGTACCCTGTGTCTAAACCACTGGAGAATTGTACAGCGGATAGATAGCCAGACTCTATTTAGACAACAGAGACAGTCGTTCTACTCACTCTTTCCTACCCTCAGAAATAGGGAAATTTTAGCCTACTCCTTACTCATAGGCATCAGTCAGACTGAGAAATATGAAACGAGGTCAGCCATAGGTGCTGGGAGGTGTACAGAACTCTGAAGCTTTCCCAGCATTCACCAAGTGTGAACTTCTCTTGAGGGCCTCTGAGTTTAGTTTTCAGGCTTATGCTTGCCCCATGTTAGAAAGGCTCCCATATTATTTCCTCTGCGAAGACCTTTTCTGAGCTCAGTGTCTTACTTACGCTCAGTGGCTCACCATCGCCAGCTGCTGCTTGGCTTAACACAGGCAGATGGATTCAAAGTAGGGGTGAATAGAAAATAAGACATTCCGATTTGATCACTGTTTTCCCAGATCCTCTCAAAACAGAATTCTAGTTTTCAAAAAGTCATTTAATTAATTTTACAAATCATTAGAATGTCTTTAAAATGGAGAAGTAAGCAGAAATGAAAAAGAACAGGGTTTGGTCATGGTTAATATATAGATTGTGCCAGGAGTTATTTTTATTGACAGTCCAAAATTCTTCTAGTAACTACTGCCCCTCCCCTGACTCAGCTCATGTAATTTGAGCCTTGATAAGTTGCACTGTTAGTTAGGAATATTTGTTTTGCAAGTAGCAAAAATCTAATATGACATAAAAACATGGAATTTATTTCCTATTACAATGATCCTGAAGCAAGCAGATTTGGAGGGAGGGTAAGTAGAGATATATCAAACTTCAGATAACTGGTAATTCAGTTATGTCATTAGTGAACTAGTTTTCTTCCTAAGTTCTATTCCTCTGTGGCAAAACTATTTCTTCTCAAGATTGTGAGATGCTTGCCAACAATTCCCAGTGATCCTCATTTCCTTGGTAACATCCAGAAAGATGCAGGACATGCATCTTTCCATTAGCTCTCTGAGAAGAGCATATAAATGTCTCTTCCAGAAGTCCCCAGCAAACATCAGACACACTTCATTGTCCCTATTTGAATCATATTCTACAATGAGCAAAAATCTATACTAGTCACTGGCTTGCACATAGGTGACCACGGCCATGCACTTGTTAACACAGGAGGTAAAGGTCCACCAACACTCTCCTGTCAGGGTCACTAACGATTTCCACTTTGCTAAACCGGTGATCAATTCTCTGCCCTCGTTTATTTGACTTAGTATCATTTGACTCAAATGATTGATCATCCACTCCCTCTTGAAACACTTTCTGCCCTTTGGGTCCATGACTCTACTGTCCAAGTTTTCCTCCTACTTCAGTGACTCTTCCAATTTAGTCTCCTTTGCTGTGTCTTCCTTAAGATCCTAACATCTTATAACCCTGAAATAGTCTTTATACCTATTCTCTTTTCTGTCAACCCTTATTGCTTTCACAGTCTCATCCAGGTTCACAGCTTTAAATAAGATTTTGCAAACTATGTATAATCAGCATTGTAACCATCTAGGAAAATATACAAGATCAACATCATCATTCTTATCATTTAATGCCAGATAAATTTTATATAATTTCTCCTGCAGAACTTAATTATAATATGTAGATTACATTATTACCTCCATTTTACAGGTGAGAAAACAGACTGAAGACAATGGAACTAGCTTGGACAATGTCCCAGCGAGAGGAAGTAGAACCAGGCCTTGAACCTGGACAAATGGATTTCAGCGCTGTTCCTAACCACCATGTGTGACCTCCATGGTGTCGACAGCTTCTTGATTTGTAGCACATCTGAAGGCATTCATTTGCTATTCATTCTAGCATGTGACTCAACTGAAGCGACTTAGCATGCACGCAAAATACTTCAAAATTTTCAGCAATGATTGTCCTGTTTCAAGGTGAATTTTAAAGGTCAACCTGCCAGTGATTTCATTTTCTTAAAAAAGGACTGAACTGACATTGAACGCATTAAAAAGAAGCCTAAAACACTTTTTGAAACTTTTCTTTCCATAGTTAGTGCCTCTTTTATTTCTGTCCTTCTTTACCATCTTACTGGAATAATACCTTTATAAAATAAAGCATAAAATTTGATCCGAGAGATGATAAGAAACTACCTTTGTTTCTTTGCCCTTAATTTACTATCTGAATTCCTACTTCCTTATTCTGCTGAATTTACCACTGTATTACTTTTCACCTCATTATTGCCAAGTCCAATGAGCATTTTTCAGTCTCTTACACTGTTTTCCTCTGGCATTTAACTGTGTTGATTATTTCCTCTTTAAAAGTATTTCCTCCCATGAGATGATGATGTCCTCTTCCTGTGACATCATGCTCTTTGGATTTCCTACTATTTCTGTGACATTTTTTTTAGAGCCACACTTATTTGAAGTATGATTAAGTTTGGTTTACTTTTTAGTCCTCTTCTCATTATTGTCTCTTCATGGAAAATGTTGTCTATCTCTGTATTTAATTATTATTTAAAAGTGAATAACTCTAAACATATATCTTCAGCCAGAGGTCTAATAATTTCCTTCAGTCAACATACCCAGAATCGAGCCGTGTGTCTTCCCTTTTCCACCTTGAAACTATTGGACTTTTCTTTTCTCTGTCTACACTAGTGCTATGTCACCACCACTATCTAAAGTGTAAATTAGATGATTTATCTAATTATTTGGTGCTTCCTAGTTCTCTCACTTTCAGCACCTAAGTGGTCACACATATTGTATGTCAAGTCTGCCTTCTCTAGTGTGTCTCCAGTGGTATTATGTTAGTTCAACTCTAGTCATCTCCAGCAGGTTGTTATTTGATCCCCCTGATTTCAGACTTGCCCCTGCAGTTGTTTTTCCATACTGCTATCAGGGTGACTTTTCCACATTTTGATCTGACCTTGTCATTCACCAGATGAGTTCCTTCAGTAACTCCCTGATGCTTGGAAGAGGTAGTTCAAGCTCAGCAAAGCCCTTCCTAAATTAGTTCCAATCTATTTCTCCAGCCTCATTTTCTGTCAATTCTGTATTAACTTTTTGCATATTCTGCTTATATTTTTCTTCCATCCTCCATCTCCTCCCCTTCTTTCTTTTTTCTTCTTTTCTTCCCACACTCTTATTTTCTTTTTCTTCCTTCAGTATTAGATTGGGTGTTGTTCTCAGATGATGGTGAAGTTCTTTTATTTTCCTAGACCATCTGAAACATTTTTTCCCCATGTTGTTCATCCTTTGGACTCCTATTCATTCTACTAAGGCCAGTTCATGTACCGTTTAGTCCAATTTCTTGGCAGTGAGCCCATTACTGCCTTATTTGTACTAATTTTGTAATATATGCATACTTTATTATACATAAAAGCTATCTAGTTACTTGTTTGGATTCTGTGGGTCTCAGAATATTGTCAGTTTCTTAAAGTTAGTAATCTGTTTTTATTATAATTTTATCCCCTGTTACAGTGTTGACCATATAATTTGTTGTTCACTTGATTAGTAGTGTCCAACTCTTTGTGATCCTATGGAGTGCAGCATGCTAGGATTCCCTGTCCTTCCCTGTCCTGTGGAATTTGCTCAATTCATGTCCATTGAGTAGGTGATGCTATCTAACCATCTCACCCTCTGCCACCCCCTTCTCTTTTTGCCTTCAATCTTTCCCAGCATCAGGGTCTCTTCCAATGAGTTAGTTCTTTGCATCAGGTGGCCCAAGTATTGGGGCTTCAGCATCAGTCTTTCCAGTGAACATTCAGGAATGATTTCCTCTAAGATTGACTGGTTTGATCTCCTTGCAGTCCGAGGGACTGTTAATAGTCTTCTCCAGCAAGACAGTTTGAAAATATCAGTTCTTTGGTTCTCAGCCTTTTTTATGGTTCAACTCTCACATCCATACATGACTACTGGAAAAACCATAGATTGGACTGTATGGACTTTGTTGGCAAAATGATACCTCTATATTTTTAATACTGTCTAGGTTTGTCATGGCTTTTCTTCCAAGGAGCAAGTGTCTTTAAATTTCATGGCTGCAATCACCATCTGCAGTGGTTTTGGAGCCCAAGAAAATGAAATCTGTCACTGTTTCCATTTTTCCACTATCTATTTGCCATGAAGTGATGGGGCTGGATGCCATAATCTTAGTTTTTTGAATGTTGAGTTTTAAGCCAGCTTTTTCACTCTTCTCTTCCTGCTCATCAGGAGACTTTTTAGTTTCTCTTCATTTTTTTTTGCCATTAGAGCAGTATCATCTGCATGTCTGAGGTTGTTGCTATTTCTCCCAGTAATCTTGATTCCAGCCTGACATTTCTCATGATGTAGTCTGAATAGAAATTAAAGAAGCAGGATGACAATACAGTTTTGTTATGCCTTTCCCAGTTTTGAGCCAGTCTGTTGTGCCATATCCAGTTCTAACTGTTGCTTCTTGACCTGCATGCACATTTCTCAGGAGACAGGTAAGATGGTCTGGTGTTCCCATCTCTTTAAGAATTTTCTAGTTTGTTGTGATCTACCCAGTCAAAGGCTTTAGCATGAAGCAGAAGTAGATGGTTTTGCTGGAATTTCCTTGCTTTCTCTATGATCCAATGAATGTTGGCCATTTGTTCTCTGGTTCCCTGCCTTTTCTAAACCCAGCTTGTACATCTGGAAATTCTAGGTTTACATACTGCTTAAGCCTAACTTGAAGTATTTTGAGCATAATCTTACTAGAATGTGAAGTAAGCACAATTGTCCAGTAGTTTGAACATTCTCCAGGATTGTCCTTCTTTGGGATTGGAAGGAAAACTAATCTTTTTCAGTCCTGTGGCCACCGCTGAGTTTTCCAAATTTGCTGACATACTGAGTGCAGCACTTTAACAGCATCATCTTTTAGATTTGAAATAGCTCAGTTGGAATTCCATCACCACCACTAGCTTGTTCATAGTAACTTGATTTCATAGTCCAGGATGTCTGGCTCTAAGTGAGTGACCACACTACCATTGCTATCTGGGTTGTTAAGACTTTTCTTATAGAGTTCTTCTGTGTATTCTTGTGACCTCTTCTTAATCTCTTCTGCTTTTGTTAGGTCCTTACCATTTCTGTCTTTTATCATGCCCATCCTTGCATGAAAGGTTCCCTTGATATATCCAGTTTTCTTGAAGAGATTTCTAGTCTTTACCATTCTATTTTTTCCCTCTATTTCTTTGCATTGTTCATTTAAGAAGGCCTTCTTATTTCTTCTTGCTATTCTCTGGATCTCTACATTCAGTTGGGTATATCTTTCCCTTTGTCCCTTGCCTTTAGCTTCTCTTCTTTCCCTAGCTGTTTGTAAAGCCTCCTCAGACAACCACTTTGCCTTTTTGCATTTCTTTTCCTTTGGGATGGTTTTAGTTACCACTCCCTGTACCATGGTATGAAGCTCCATCCACAGTTCTTCAGGCACTCTGTCTACCATATCTAATCCCTTGAATCTATTCACCACCTGCACTGTATAATCATAAAGAATTTGATTTAGGTCATATGTGAATGGCCTAATGGTTTTCCCTGCTTCCTTCAATTTATCATGAATTTTGCAATGTGGCACTGATGATCTAAGGCACAATCAGCTGCAGGTCTTTTCTTTGCTGACTGTATAGAGTTTCTCCATCTTCAGCTGCAAAGAATATAATCAATCTGATTTCAGTATCGACAATTTGGTGATTTCCATATATAAAGTTGTCTCTTACGTCATTGGGAAAAAGTTTGCTATGACCGGGGTGTTCTCGTGACAAAATTCTGTTAGTCTTTGCCGTGCTTCATTTTGTAGTCCAAGGCCAAAGTTGCCTGCTATTCCAGATATCTTTTGGCTTCCTACTTGTTCATTCCAGTCTCCTATGATGAAAATGGCATCTTTTTTGTTGTTAGTTCCAGAAGGTATTGTAGGTCTTCATGTGATGTATGTGTGTTAGTCCCTCAGTCATGTCTGACAGAACTGGTCAACTTCAGCATCTTCAGCATCAGTGTAAGGCATAGACTTGGATTACTGTGATATTGAATGATTTGCCTTGGAAACAAACCAAGATCATTGTGTTATTTTTGAGACTGCACCAAGTACTACATTTCAGACACTTTTTTCTGACTATAAGGACTACTCCATTTCTTCTAAGGGATTCTTGCCTACAGTAGTAGATGTAATGGTGATCTGAATAAAATTTTTCCATTTTAGTTCACTGATTCCTGAGATGTCAATGTTCATTCTTGCCATCTCCTGCTTGACCTGCTTGACCATGTCCAGTTTACCTTGATTCATGGCTCTTACATTCCAGGTTCCCATACAATGTTGTTCTTACAGCATCAGAGTTTACTTTGACCACCAGACATATCCGTTACTGAGTATCATTTCCCTTCTGGCCCAGCCATTTCATTCTTTCTGGAGCTGTTGGTAATTGCCCTTTGCTCTTCCTCAATAGCTTACTGGACACCTTCTGATATGGGGGTCTTATCTGCTGGTGTCATATCTTTTTGCCTTTTCACACTGTTCATGGTGTTCTTGTAGCAAGAATACTGGAATGGATTGCCATTTCGTCCTCCAGTGGACCATGTTTTGTCAGAACTCTTCACTAAGACCTCTTCATCTTGGGTGGCCCTGCATGACATGGCTCATAGCTTCATTGAGTTACTCAAGCCCCTTCACTGTGACAAGGCTGTGATCCTTGAAGGGGCACCATGTAATAGAGGGTCAGTATTTGTTGAGCTTGTCTTAATTGAAACCATAAGCTTGGTAATTTCCCATGATATTAAAAGTATTTCTAGAAATGATATCACACATTTTAATACCGCATTACTGTGCATTGTGCATCCCTTTATTAAGCCTAAGTAGTTTTCACCATAAGTTAAGTATGTAAGGAATTGCATTTACTAGTCCATGTCATTAGATACCATTTAGTATTAAAAACAAAGTATGTGTGTTATTTATGCTAAAAATTCTTAACATTTTCCATATGGAAAAATCATTTCTATTTTCTCGTGGAAATGACAGTAAAGGCAGTGCCATATGGGATAACATTAATAGCTGAATCCAAATAAATGTGATTACATCATTCTCAAGGAATTCAAGTCTCATATTCTAGAGTCATCTATTTCTACAGTTTCAAGTTTATAGCAAATATAGAAGTAGATTATTTAATAATGACAAAAGAATTAATTCTTATTGTTTGCAGAAAGAGCTCAGCTAAATTTAGCTTTTAAAAACAAATAAGAGCTGCAGAAAAATGAACCTTGCAAATTTGTCTAATTTGTTTTTACAGTTGGGAGATACAAAAAATTAAGGGCTTTTTGATCTTCTCTTCCAGTAATTCTTTTTTGTTTTTGATCATCTCCCTCAAACCTTTAAAACTTGAAAGAAATAGATAGCTATTCTATTAATGAATAAGACATAGCACATGTTAAGTTCCCTCCCTTTAAATATTTGGTTTATGATGGGAAAGACTTATCAAATTAACCCTTATATAACTACTTCTGTCTTACTTCTAAGTGATAAGCAGTTGGCATGTGTTTTTCATTGAGGTGAAAGTGAGGTGAAATTCATGTAACATAAAATTGACCTTGTTTAAAGTGACATTTAGTACATTCATAATATTGTGCCACTGTGACTTCTGTCTGGTTCGAAAATGTTTTTTCATGCCAAAAGAAAACCCTGTGCATTTACCCCATCCTACCCATATTCTGGTGACTGTCAGTCTGCTTTCTGTTTCTGTGTATTTGTCTATTTTAGATATTCTATTTAAATTTTATTTATTCGTTTTTATGGCTCCTCTGGGTCTTTGCTGTTGCACACAGGCTTTCTCTAGGTGCGATGAGTGGGGCTACTCTTCACTGCGGTGCACAGGCTTCTCACTGGGGTGGCTTCTCCCGTTGTGGAGCACAGGCTCTGGGCCACGCAGGCTCAGTAGCTGTAGGCTTAGTTTCTCTGTGGCATGTGGGATCTTCTCAGACCAGGGGTCAAATGTATGTCCCTTCCATTGGCAGGTGAACTCTAATCCACTGTAGCACCAAGGAAGTCCCTACATATTTTATTTAAATGGAGTCATAATATATATGATACTCTGTGTCTGGTTTCTTCCACCTAGAATGTTTATGAGGTATCTATGTTGCAGCATGTGTCAATACTTCATGCATTTTTAAGGCTGAATAATATTCCACTGAATGAATACACCCAATTTGTTTATCCATAAATACACATTTGGGTTGTGTCCCTCTTTTAGCTATTGTGAATAGTGCTGCTATGAACATTCATGTACAAGTATTTGTCTGATTACCTATTTTCAGTGGGTTTGGTATATTTTTGACACGAATCTAACAGCAAGTCTCCTGAATTTTGGAAAGCTATTAGCAAATTTGACTGAATATAGGGTTTTCTCATCTTGGAATGTATCTAAAAAAACTGAATTTCAAGGCATTGAGTACTTTTTTTCATGAAATTGCCACTTCTGTTCCTGGAAAAAAGCATATAGTCATGGAGAATTCAGTTAAGTTGTTCATATTTATTGAAATTTGTTGAATTTCTAGAATATGAAATCAGTTTCTATTATATGTCAGTTACTGTATTCACTTGGGAGTACGCAAATAAGTTTCGCTTTCAAGAAGCTTATAGGTAGTGGAACAGATATTCAAATAGCATATAAGAACTCATGGGGATGCTGCTGTGCTCCAGAATTTGTCCAGGATGCTGTGGGCGGAAAGAAGTAGCACTTAACCCTGTCTGGACGGGTCCAGTCAGACCTCCTAGAAGTGAACTCTGAACTCCTCCCAAGTATCATGAAGATGAAGTAGCAGTCTCCGAACCAGTCCTGCTTCCATCCCACTCCTTGGAGGTAGATAATGTACCCTTTTGAATGTTTGTATGATTAAAGTATACATTTGGATTGAATGCACACAGAGATAAATATATCTTGAGACAGAATTAAAGTGTACGTGCTATTTCGGGACATGCTTTTTGCATGTAACTGTTGTGGTATCTCTCCTTAGACACACGGATGAGCTTAGACTGAAGATGTATAGGTTAGCCTGGTGAGTAAAAGTGTGAGTTAGAGCAGCATGGGTAAGGCATAAAGATGGGAGAGGGCATGGCGTATTTTAAACCTCTATTTAATCCAGGTTTTCTGTGTAGGAACCTGAAACTAGCATTGAAACCTTATAATGTTGAAACAGAACTGACATGTCTGAACAATCTATAACTAGATTTGAATTAATTTAGGATTCCTTGTAAGCCTTTGCATTTTCATTTTTATGTTTTCCTTTTATGTTCTTAGCAAAGCCTTATTTAAAAGATTTTATTCAGTTCAGTTCGGTCGCTCAGTGATATCCTACTCTTTGCAATCCCATGAATCGCAGCACACCAGGCCTCCCTATCCATCACCAACTCCCGGAGTTTACTCAAACTCATGTCCATCGAGTCGGTGATGCCATCCAACCATCTCGTCCTCTGTCATCCCCTTCTCCTCCTGCTCCCAATCCCTGCCAGCATCAGGGTCTTTTCCAATGAGTCAACTCTTCGCATGAGGTGGCCAAAGTATTGGAGTTTCAGCTTAAGCATCAGTCCTTCCAATGAACACCCAGGACTGATCTCCTTTAGGATGGACTGTTTGGATCTCCTTGCAGTCCAAGGTATTCTCAAGAGTCTTCTCCAACACCACAGTTCAAAAGCATCAATTCTATGGCACGCAGCTTTCTTCACAGTCCAACTCTCACATTCATACATGACCACTGGAAAAACCATAGCTTTGACTAAAAGATTTTATTAGACTGGTGCAAAAGTAACTGCAGTTTTTCACTGTTTAACTTTTCTGTTTCATATTGGAATACATTCTGAAATGTATTATGCTATGGTATATGTCATTTTATTTATTTATTTTTATTTTAGTTGGAAACTAATTGCTTTACAGTATTGTAGTGAGTTTTGCCATACATTGATATGAATCAGCCATGGTTTTACATGTGTTCCCCACTCTGAACACCCCTCCCACCTCCTTCTCCATCCCATCCCTCTGGGTCATCCCAGTGCACCAGCCCTGAGCACTTGTCTCGTGCATCCAACCTGGACTGGCAATTTGTTTCACATATGACAATATACATGTTTCAGTGTTACTATCTCAGATCATCCCACTCTCACCTTCTCCCACAGAGTCCAAAAGACAGTTCTGTGCATCTGTGTCTCGCATACAGGGTTATTGTTACCATCTTTCTAAATTCCATATGTATGCGTTAGTATACTATATTGGTGTTATTCTTTCTGGCTTACTTCACTCTGTATAATAGGCTTCAGTTCATCTTCCTCATTAGAACTGATTCAAATGTATCCTTTTTAATGGCTGAGTAATATTCCGTTCTGTACATGTACCACTGCTTTCTTATCCATTTGTCTGCTGTTGGACATCTAGGTTGCTTCCATGTCCTGGCTATTATAAACAGTGCTGTGATGAACATTGGGGTACACATGTCTCTTTGAATTCTGGTTTCCTCGGTGTGTATGCCCAGCAGTGGGATTGCTGGGTCATATGGCAGTTCTATTTCCAGTTTTTTAAGGAAATCTCCACACTGTTCTCCATAGTGGCTATACTAGTTTACATTCCCACCAACAGTGTAAGATGGTTCCCTTTTCTCCACATGCTCTCCAGCATTTATTGTTTGTAGACTTTTGGATAGAGGCCATCTGACCAGCGTGAGATGGTACCTCATTGTGGTTTTGATTTGCATTTCTCTGATAATGAGTGATGTTGAGCATCTTTTCATGTGTTTGTTAGCTATCTATATGTCTTCTTTGGAGAAATGTCTGTTTAGTTGTTTGGCCCACTTTTAGATTGGGTTGTTTATTTTTCTGAAATTGAGCTGCAGGAGTTACTTGTATATTTTTGAGATTAATTGTTAGTTGCTTCATTTGCTATTATTTTCTCCCATTCTGAAGGCTGTCTTTTCACGTTGCTTATAGTTTCCTTTGTTGTGCAAAAGCTTTTAAGTTTAATTAGGTCCCATTTGTTAATTTTTACTTTTATTTCCATTACTCTGGGAGTTGGGTCATGGAGGATCCTGCTGGGATTTATGTCGAAGAGTGTTTTGCCTGTGTTTTCCTCTAGGAGTTTTATAGTTTCTGGTCATACATTTAGATCTTTAATCCATTTGAGTTTATTTTTGTGTATGGTGTTAGAAAGTGTTCTAGTTTCATTCTTTTACAAGTTGTTGACCAGTTTTCCCAGCACCACTTGTCAAAGAGATTGTCTTTTCTCCATTGTATATTTTTGCCTCCTTTGTCAAAGATAAGGTGTCCATAGGTGCGTGGGTTTATCTCTGGGCTTTCTATTTTGTTCCGTTGATCTATATGTCTGTCTTTGTGCCAGTACCATACTGTTTTGATGACTGTAGCTTTGTAGCAGAGCTTGAAGTCAGGCAGGTTGATTCCTCCTGTTCCATTCTTCTTTCTCAAGATTGCTTTGGCTGTTCGAGGTTTTTTGTATTTCCATACAAATTGTGAAATTATTTGTTCTAGTTCTGTGAAGAATACCATTGGTAGCTTGATAGGGATTGCATTGAATCTATAGATTGCTTTGGAATGTATACTCATTTTCACTATATTGATTCTTCCAATCCATGAACATGGTATATTTCTCCGTCTATTTGTGTCCTCTTTGATTTCTTTCATCAGTGTTTTATAGTTTTCTATGTATAGGTCTTTTGTTTCTTTTGGTAGATATATTCCTAAGTATTTTATTCTTTTTGTTGCAGTGGTGAATGGTAATTGTTTCCTTAATTTCTCTTTCTGTTTTCTCATTGTTAGTGTATAAGAATGCAAGGGATTTCTGTGTGTGAATTTTATATCCTGCAACTTTACTATATTCATTGATTAGCTCTAGTAATTTTCTGATAGAGTCTTTAGGGTTTTCTAAAGAGGATCATGTCATCGGCAAACAGTGAGAGTTTTACTTCTTCTTGTCCTATCTGGATTCCTTTTATTTCTTTTTCTGCTCTGATTGCTGTGGCCAAAACTTCCAACACTATGTTGAATAGTAGTGGTGAGAGTGGACACCCTTGCATTGTTCCTGACTTTCGGGGAAATGCTTTGAATTTTTTACCATTGAGGATAATGTTTGCTGTGGGTTTGTCATATATAGCTTTTATTATGTTGAGGTATGTTGCTTCTATTCTTGCTTTCTGAAGAGTTTTTATCATAAATGGATGTTGAATTTTGTCAAAGGCTTTTTCTGCATCTCCTGAGATAATCATATGGTTTTTATCTTTGAATTTGTTAATGTGGTGTATTACATTGATTTGTGGATATTAAAGAATCCTTGCATCCCTGGGATAAAGCCCACTTGGTCATTATGTATGATCTTTTTAATATGTTGTTGGGTTCTGTTTGCTAGAATTATGTTAAGGATTTTTGCATCTATATTCATCAGTGATATTGTCCTGTAGTTTTCTTTTTTGTGGCATCTTTGTCTGGTTTTGGTATTAGGGTGATGGTGACCTCATAGAATGAGTTTGGAACTTTACCTTCTTTTGCAATTTTCTGGAAGAGTTTGAGTAAGATTGGTATTAGCTCTCCTCTAAATTTTTGGTAGAGTTCAGCTGTGACGCCATCTGGTCCTGGGCTTTTGTTTGCTGGAAGATTTCTGATTCCTTTTTGACTTCTGTGCTTGTGATGGGTCTGTTAAGATCTTCTATTTCTTCCTGGTTCAGTTTTGGAAAGTTATACTTTTCTAAAAATTTTTCCGTTTCTTCCACGTTGTCCATTTTATTGGCATAGAGCTGCTGGTAGTAGTCTCTTATGATCCTGTGTATTTCTGTGCTTTCTGTTGTGATCTCTCCATTTTCATTTCTTGATTTGTTGATTTCATTTCTTCGTTTGATGATTTCATTCTTCTCCCTTTGTTTCTTGATGCAGACAGTCTGGCTAATGGTTTGTCAATTTTATTTATGTTCTCCAGGAATCAGCTTTTAGCTCTGTTGATTTTTGCTATGGTCTCTTTTGTTTCTTTTGCATTTATTTCTGCCCTAATTTTTAAGATTTCTTTCCTTCTCCTAACCTGGGGTTCCTCATTTCTTTCTTCTCTAGTTGCTTTAGGTGTAGAGTTAGGTTATTTATTTGACTTTTTTCTTATTTCTTGAGGTAAACCTGTATTGCTATGAACCTTCCCCTTAGCACTGCTTTTACAGTGTCCCATAGGTTTTGGGTTGTTGTGTTTTCATTTTCATTCGTTTCTATGCATATTTTGATTTCTTTTTTGATTTCTTCTATGATTTGTTGGTTATTCAGAAGCGTGTTGTTTAGCTTCCATATGTTGGAATTTTTAATAGTTTTTTTCCTGTAATTGAGATCTAATCTTACTTCATTGTGGTCAGAAAAGATGATTGGAATGATTTCAATTTTTTTGAATTTACCAAGGCTAGATTTATGGCCCAGGATGTGATCTATCCTAGAGAAGGTTCCATGTGCACTTGAGAAAAAGGTGAAATTCATTGTTTTGGGATGAAATGTCCTATTAGATATCAATTAGGTCTAACTTGTCCATTGTATCATTTAAAGTTTGTGTTTCCTTGTTAATTTTCTGTTTAGTTGATCTGTCCATAGGTGTGAGTGGGGTATTAAAGTCTCCCACTATTATTGTGTTGCTGTTAATTTCCCCTTTCATACTTGTTAGCCTTTGCCTTACATATTGCAGTGCTCCTATGTTGGATGCATATATATTTATAATTGTTATATCTTCTTCTTGGATTGATCCTTTGATCATTATGTAGTGTCCTTCTTTGTCTCTTTTCTCAGCCTTTATTTTAAAATCTATTTTATCTGATATGAGTATTGCTACTCCTGCTTTTTTTGGTCTCCATTTGCATGAAATATCTTTTCCAACCCTTCCCTTTCAGTCTGTATGTGTCCCTTGTTTTGAGGTGGGTCTCTTGTAGACAGCATACATAGGGTCTTGTTTTTGTATCCATTCAGCCAGTCTTTGTCTTTGGTTGGGGCATTCAACCCATTTCCATTTAAGGTAATTATTGATATGTATGGTCCCATTGACATTTACTTTGTTGTTTTGGGTTCGAGTTTATACACCTTTTTCTGTATTTCCTGTCTAGAGAAGATCCTTTAGCATTTGTTGAAGAGCTAGTTTGGTGGTGCTGAATTCTCTCAGCTTTTGCATGTGTGTAAAGCTTTTGATTTCTTCTTCGTATTTCAATGAGATCCTTGCTGCGTATAGTAATCTGAGTTGTAGATTTTTCCCTTTCATCACTTTAAGTATGTCCTGTCATTCCTTTCTGGCCTGAAGAGTTTCTATTGAAAGATCAGCTGTTATCCTTATGGGGATCCCCTTATGTGTTATTTGTTGTTTTTCCCTTGCTGCTTTTAGTATTTGTTCTTTGTGTTTGATCTTTGTTAATTTGATTAATATGTGTCTTGGGGTATTTCGCCTTGGGTTTATCCTGTTTGGGACTCTCTGGGTTTCCTGGACTTGTGTGACTATTTCCTTCCCTATTTTAGGGAAGTTTTCAACTATTATCTCCTTGAGTGTTTTCTCATGGCCTTTCTTTTTGTCTTCTTCTTCTGGGACTCCTATGATTCAAATGTTGGGGTGTTTCACATTGTCCCAGAGGTCCCTGGGGTTGTCCTCATTTCTTTTAATTCTTTTTTCCTCTCTGCTTCATTTATTTCTATTATTCTATCTTCTATCTCAATTATCATATCTCTGCCTCCGTTATTCTACTGTTGGTTCCCTCCAGAGTGTTTTTGATCTCATTTATTCCATTATTCATTATTGATTGACTCTTTTTTATTTCTTCTAGGTCCTTGTTAAACATTTCTTGCATCTTCTCAAACCTTGTCTCCAGGCTTTTTGTCTGTAACTCCATTATGTTTTCAAGATTTTGAATCATTTTTATTATCATTATTCTAAATTCTTTTTCAGGTAGACTTCCTATCTCTTCCTTTTTTGTTTGGTTTGGTGGGCATTTATCATGTTCCTTTACCTGCTGAGTATTTCCCTGCCTTTTCATCTTGTTTAGATTGCTGTGTTTGGAGTGGCTTTTCTGTATTCTGGCAGTTTGTGGTTCCTCTTTATTCTGAAAGGTTCCTCCCTGTAGGTGGGGTTGGACGAGTGGCTTGTCAAGGTTTCCTGGTTAGGGAAGCTTGCCTTAGTGTCCTGGTGGGTGGAGCTGGATTTCTTCTCTCTGGAGTGCAATGAAGTGTCCAGTCATGAGTTTTGAGATGTCTGTGGGTTTGGTGTGACTTTAGGCAGCCTGTATATTGAAGCTCAGGGCTATGTTCCTGCGTTGCTGGAGAATTTGCATGGTATGTCTTTCTCTAGAACTTGTTGGCCCTTGGGTGGTGCTTGGTTTCAGTGTAGGTATGGAGGCTTTTGAAAAGGACTATTAGCTTAGTCAGTAAAGAATCTGCCTACAGTGCAGGAGTTCCAGGTTCGATCCCTGGGTCTGGAAGATCCCTTGGAAAAGGAAATGGCAACTCACTCCAGTATCCTTGCCTGGAAAATCTCATGGACAGAAGAGCCTGTTGGGCTGCAGTCCATGGGGTCACAAAGAGTTGGGCACGACTGGGTGACTAACACTTATGGAGGCTTTTGGATGATCTCTTATCAATTTATGTTCCCTGGAGTCAGGAGTTCTCTGGTGCTGTCAGGTTTTGGGCTTAAGCCGCCTGCATCTGAGTTTCAGTTTTATTCTTACATTAGCCTCAAGACTTCTCTATCCATACAGCCCTGATAATAAAACTTCTAGGTTAATGGTGAAAAGATTCTCCACAGTGAGGGACACCCAGAGAGGTTCACAGAGTTACATGGAGAAGAGAGAGAGAGGAGGGAAATAGAGGTGACCAGAAGGAGAAGAGAGGGAATCAAAAGGGGAGAGAGCAATCTAGCCAGTAAACAATTCCCTATGTGCTCTCCACAGTCTGGATCCCTCAGAGAGGTTCACGGAGTTACATAGAGAAGAGAAGAGGGAGGAAGGAGATAGAAGTGAGCAGGAGGAGAAAAGGGAGAGATATATCTAGGCAATACTCTGTTCCCTAAGTGTTCTCTGTAGCCCAGAACACTCACAGAAATTCACAGAGTTGGGTTGAGAAGAGAAGGGGGAAGGAGGAGATAGAGGTGACCTGGGAGAGAAAGAGGAGAGTCAAAAGGGGGAGAGAGTTTATGTTGCTATTTCACATTAGCTCCCTCAGATTGCCCTCAGGGCATTCAGGTCTGGTTCTTATCCTAAGCAATGTTGTTGCTGCTCTCCATCCAGCCCCCTCTTGCTGGTGGCGGATGCTAGTGTCTGGGTTACTTTTCTGCTGGGAGTTACCGTTAGGCATGTAGCCTGTGGGTTTTATTTATTTATTTTTCCTCCTGGTTATGTTGCCCTCCGAGCTTTGAAAACTTTCCCCAGACCCGCCGGTGAGAGGTTTCCTGGTGTTTGGAAACTTCTCCTCTATTAAGGCTCCCTTCCTGGGATGGATCTCCATCCCTAATTCTTTCGTCTCTCTTTTTATCTTTTATATTTTGTCCTATCTCCTTTCAAAGACAATGGGCTGCTTTTCTGGGTGCCTGATGTCCTCTGCCAGTGTTCAGAAGTTGTTTTTTGGAGTTTGCTCAGCATTCAACTATTCTTTTGATGAATTTGTGGGGGAGAAAGTGGTCTCCCTGTCCTATTCCTCTACCATCTTAGGACCACCCCCCATTATACATCGTTTTAATGCCCATTTCTCACTTTATGTTTTGTTGCTAATGACTTATTCCTTGCTGTTTATTTTAGACTAAGGGAATTATGTTAGAGAAAATGCAAATTCAAACAATTTTTTATTCGAGTTAAAAATGGGTTGTAAAGCGGCAGTGACAACTCACAACATCAACAATGCATCTGGCCCATGAACTGCTAAGGAACATACAGTGCAGTGGTGGTTCAAGAAGTTTTGCAAAGGAGACGAGAGCCTTGAAGATGAGGAGCGTAGTGGTTGACCATTGGAAATTGACAGCTGATCACTGAAGTTTATCCTTTTACAGCTACATGAAAAATTGTTGAAGAACTCAGTGTTGACCATTCTACTATCATTCTGCATTTGAAGTAAATTGGAAAGGTGAAAAAACTCAATAAGTGCGGGCCTCCTGAGTTGATTGTAAATCAAAAAATTGTCATTTTGAAGTATCATCGTCTTTTATTCAGTGTGATGACAATGAGCCATTTCTCAGTTGGATTGTGATGTGTGATAACAAGTGGATTTTATATGACAACCAGGGATGACCAGCTCAGTGGTTGGACCAAGAAGAAGCTCCAAAGCACTACCCAAAGCCAAACTGCACCAAAAAGGATCATGGTCACTGTTTGGTGATCTGCTGCCCTTCCCATCCACTACATCTTTGTGAATCCAGGCAAAACCATTACATTTGAGACGTATATTCAGAAAACTGATGAGATGCGCCAAAAACTGCAATGCCTGCAGCTGTGTTGGTCAACAGCGAGGGCCAAATTCTTCTTTAAGACAGTGCCTGGCTGCATGTCGCACAACCAAAGCTTCAAAAGTTGAATGAATTGGGCTATGAAGTTTTGCCTCATTTGCCATAGTCATCTGACCTCTCACCAACTGACTAACCACTTCTTCAAGCATCTCAACAAATTTTGCAGGGAAACTGCTTCCATAAGCAGCAGGAGACAGAACATGCTTTCCAAGAATTCATTGAATCCCAAAGCATGGATTTTTACACTGCAGGAGTAAACAAACTTATTTTTCGATGGCAAAAATATGTTGATTTTAATGGTTTCTATACTGATTAATAAAGATGTGTTTGAGCCTAGTTATAATGATTTAAAATTCACAGTTCAAATTTGCAATTACATTGGCACCAACCAAATAAGTTCCACCAGGAAGCAACTATTTCATCTTGTTTGTTTACCCAAGTATAGCATTGAACTGTGTGCTGTTACTCACAACTTTAGTCTTGCTCAGCATTCGTTGTGCCGTGACTATAGTGGAAGCACTGTGGTAAGATGCTGGGGATAAACAGACAAGATTTTCTTTTTATAAGACAAAATCCATGTCCTACTGGCAATCCACAGTCTAATGGAAGACCTAGCGATATGGATATATAGATGTAGATATTGTACAGGTAATTAAGAAGTATAGGGTTCCCTGGTAAAAAATCGGCTTGCCAGCGCAGGAGAGGTAGATCTGATCCCTGAGTGGGAAAGATCCCGTGGAGAAGGAAATGGCAACCCACTCCAGTATTCTTTCCTGGGAAATATCATGGACAGAGGAGCCTGGCAGGCTACAGTCCTTGGGGTTGCAAAAGAGTTGGACACAAGTTAGTGACTAAACAACATTTAAGAATTATACATCAAGGCCCTTAGCCCTCAGACTGATGAGGTCAGGGAAGGCTTCTTGACATAAATGAATATGAATTATCTAAGATAAGAAGTGTGAGCCAAATATTTCAGGCAAAGGATCAAGCAAAATAAAAATTGCTTGCAATTTCATCATTTTGGAGCCTGATATGAAAGAGTCTCAGAGGTAATCTTCCCAACCCAGGGACTGAACCCGGGTCTCCCACACTGCAGGTGGGTTCTTTACCAGCTAAGCCACCGGGAGAGCCCTTGGAAGAGACAGAGGTGAGGAAATGGGAGTCCTCACATGTGGTGTCAGAGTGTTTATACTTGACCAGATGCTGGACAATGCCACTGAATGATATTTAAAGCAGACAGATATGGTCAGGAAGTGTGGATTTGAGGGCAGGTTTACAGCTGGGGAGACCAATTAACAAGTCATTACACTAGTCCAGTCGAGAGATTGTGAAGCCTGAGCAAGAGTCATGATGTGAAAGGAACAGGGAGGAGGAAGGGACTGAATAAACAGATTTCTAGAAGTAATATGAGAAGGATTTAATGATAAGAGGAAATAGTGCTGAAAGGAGAAGGAAAACAATGGATGTATGCTAGATCTTTTTCTTTTGGTAAAGGGGGAAATGCCTGTGCCACCAGCTTACAGAGCCAAGAAAAAGTAAGCAAATTTGGGAGGACAAAATGGTTAATGCATTTTTCTCACTAGGAGCATCTGGATCTGCTCCTAATGGACTTAACGGTTCAGAGATTTGAGGAAAAGTTAAAGTTGGGTAGACAGACAGAAATGATCCAAAGGGGCTGATGAAACCATCACTCAGAGAGATTATGTAGGCTAATGAAGAGTGATGAGCTGAGAATGGACATACAGGGCAATAGTTAGCTTATGAAAAAGAAAATATAACTATATAGGAATTATATAGTGACTAGAATTTTCAAAATAGAAACAGGTGTGTGTCATGAGGGTCAAGAAGGAGTGTCAAGGGAGTTAAGAAGAAGGGCAGTCAAGGGGTGCAAGGACATCCACTTAAAGACTGAAGACTGAAAATGTCCTTTGGAAATTCCTCAGTTGCTGAGAATGCTTATGTGCTATCCAGGTAGGCTGAGGCCACCGATAATGATATGATAAAATAATAAATAAGGATAGTGAATATTTATGAGGATTTGCCATATGCCAGGTATAGTTCTAACTATTTTTTGTGATTTATCTCTAAGACTCTTCATTTCTACTTGAGTTCGTTTGAGACCTAGTTCTCCAATCGTTCTATGGTCCAAAGTTCTCTATGGTTCAAAGTTACATTCTCATAGTGTTCTTCTTGGAGAAGGAAATGGCAGCCCACTCCACTATTCTTGCCTGGAGAGTTCTGTGGACAGAGGAGCCTGGTGGGCTGCTGTCCATGGGGTTGCACAGAGTCAGACATGACTGAAGCGGCTTAGCATGCATGCATGCATTGGAGAAAGAAATGGTAACACTCCAGTATTCTTGCCTGGAGAATCCCAGGGACAGAGGAGCCTGGTGGGCTGCTGTCTATGGGATTGCATAGAGTTGGACACGACTGAAGCGCCTTAGCAGCAGCAGCAGCAGTGCTCTTCTGCTTCTTACACTATTTTATTTCTCTTTTTGAGTTCAGGTTTAGGGGAAATCTCTGGTTCATTGAATAATAAACACACATTGCTTTAGGTTCAAGAAATACAATGATGTACTGCAATTACCTTCAAACTTGACAAGTTCTTCTTTAACTGTCAGAATTTTTACATTCTTTTCTCCAAAAACTTAAGTTCTATTCCATTTATCCCACATCATGTCATCCTAATGTAGTAGATGCTTTTGCTTGAAAATCTTTGATTGATGAGCCCATTATACTTTATATAAAAGATTTTGAGTTGAAGAGTAGTTGATTTGCAATGTTGTAATGGTGCCAACATCTGCTGTACAGCAAGGTGACTCAGTTATACACATATGTGAATTCTTTTTAATATTATTTTCCATTATGGTTTACCACAGGATATTCAATATAGTTCCCTGTGCTATGCATTAGGATCTTGTTGTTTATCCATTCCAAGTATAATAGTTTGAATTTACCAACCTGAAGCTCCCAGTCCATCTGTCTTGCTTGCCACCACCCTGCCCACCCTTGGCAGTGACAGGCATGTTCTTTATATCTATGAACTGCTTCTGTTTTGTAGGTAGGTTCATTTGTGCCATATTTTAGATTCCACATAAAAGTGATATCATATAATGTTTTTGTCTTTCTCTTCTGATTTACTTCCCTTAGTATGGTAATCTGTAGTTGCATCCATTTTGCTGCAAATGGCATTATTTCTCTCTTTTTTTAAATCATTCAGTAGTATTCTGTTGTATATATGTATTGCATCTTCTTTGTCCATTCATCCGTCAATGGACATTTAGGTTATTTCCACGTTTTGGCTATTGTCAACAGTGCTGCTATGTTTTTGAATTATAATTTAATCTGGATATATTCCCACGAGTGATATTGCTGGATCATACGGTGATTCTGTTTTTAGTTTTCTGTTATTGCTCAGCTGCTAAGTCATCTCTGACTCTTTGCAACCCCATGAACTGCAGCATGCCAGGCT
Organism: Cervus elaphus; assembly: GCF_910594005.1. Taxonomy (NCBI): domain Eukaryota; kingdom Metazoa; phylum Chordata; class Mammalia; order Artiodactyla; family Cervidae; genus Cervus; species Cervus elaphus. The sequence continues at coordinate 7,827,934 of NC_057831.1, read as the reverse complement.
TCCCTATCCTTCACTATCTCCCGGAGTTTGCTCAGATTCATGTCCATTGAGTCAGTGATGCCATCCAGCCACCTCATCCTCTGCTGCCCCCTTCTCCTTTTGCCTTCAATCTTTCCCAGCATCAGGGTCTTTTCCAATGAGTCAGCTCTTTGCATCAGGTGGCCAAAGTATTGGAGCTTCAGCTCCAGCATCAGTCTTTCCAATGAATGTTCAGGGTTGACTTCCTTTAGAATTGACTGGTTTGATCTCCTTGCCGTCCACAGGACTGTCAAGAGTCTTCTCCAGCACCACAATTGGAAAGTATAAATTCTTTGGTGCTAAGCTTTCTTCATGGTCCAATTCTCACATCAGTACAGGACTACTGGAGAAACCATAGTTTTGACTACACAGACCTTTGTTGGCAAAGTGGTATCTCTGCATTTGGATATGCTATCTAAGTTTGTCATAGCTTTCCTTCCAAGGAGCAAGCATCTTTTAATTTTGTGGCTGCATTCACTGTCCACAGTGATTTTGGAGCCCAAGAAAATAAAATCTGCCACTGTTTCCATTTTGCCCCCATCTATTTGCCATGAAGTGATGGGATTGGATACCATGATCTTAGGTTTCTGAATGTTGAGTTTTCTAAGGAACCTCCATCCTGTTTTCCATTGTGGCTGTGCCAACTTACATTGTCACCAACAGTGTAGGAGGGTTCCTTTTTCTCCACACTCTCTCCAGCATTGTTATTTGTAGACTTTTTAATGATGGCCATTCTTATCAGTTGGTAAAGAATCTGCCTGCAGTGTAGGAGACCCGGGTTCAATTCCTGGGCTGGGAAGATCCCCTGGAGAAGGAAATGGCAACCCACTCCAGTATTCTTGCCTGGAGAATCCCATGGCAGAGGAGCCTGGTAGGCTACAGTCCATGGGGTCACACAGTCAGACATGACTTAGCAACTGAGAGAGAGAGAGATTCTTATCTGTGTGAGGTGAAACCTTATTAAAGTTTTGATTTGCATTTCCCTGATAATTGGTTATATTGAGCATCTTTTCATGTGCCTACTGGCCATCTGTGTGTCTTCTTTGAAGAAATATCTGTTAAGGTCTACTGCCCATTTTTCTATAGGTTTATTTGTTTTGTTATTGAGTTATGAGTTATGCGTTACTTTTATATTTTGGAGGTTAAACCCTTGTCTGTTGCATCATTTGCAAATATTCTCTCCCATTCTGTAGGTTGTCTTTTCATTTTGCTTATGGTTTCCTTTACAGTAACCAAATAATACTCAAAATTCTCCAAGCTAGCCCTCAACAGTGTGTGAACCAAGAACTTCCAGATGCTCAAGCTGGCTTTAGAAAGGGCAGAGGAACCAGAGATCAAATTGCCAACATCTGCTGGATCATCGAAAAAGCAAGAGAGTTCCAGAAAAACATCTACTTCTGCTTTATTGACAATGCCAAAGCCTTTGACTGTGTGGATCATGACAAACTGTGGGAAATTCTGAAAGAGATGGGAATACCAGACCACCTGACCTGTCTCCTGAGAAATCTGTATGCAGATCAAGAAGCAACAGTTAGAACCACACATGGAACCAATGGACTGGTTCCAAATTGGGAAAGGAGTATATCAAGGCTGTATATTGTCACCCTGTTTATTTAACTTATATGCAGAGTACATGATGAGAAATGCTGGACTGAATGGGGCACAAGCTGGAATCAAGATTGCTGGGAGAAATATCAGTAACTTCAGATATGCAGATGACACCGCCCTTTTGGCAGAAAGCAAAGAAGAACTAAAGAACCTCTTGATGAACGTGAAATAGGGGAGTGGAACAGTTGGCTTAAAACTCAACATTCAAAAAACAAAGATCATGGCATCTAGTCCCCTCACTTCATGGCAAATAGATGGGGAAACAGTGACAAACTTTATTTTCTTGGGCTCCAAAATCACTGCAGATGGTGATCTCAGCCATGAAATTAAAAGACTCTTGCTCCTTGGAAGAAAAGCTATGACAAACCTAGACAGCACATTAAAAAGCAGAGACATTACTTTGCCAACAAAGGTCTGTCTAGTCAAGGCTATGTTTTTTTCCAGTAGTCATGTATGAGTGTGAGAGTTGGGCTATAAAGAAAGCTGAGCACCAAAGAAATGATCCTTTTGAACTGAGGTGTTGGAGAAGACTCTTGACAGTCCCTTGGACTACAAGGAGATCCAACCTATCAATCCTAAAGGAAATCTGTCCTGAAAATTCATTGGAAGGACTGATGCTGAAGCTGAAACTCCAATACTTTAGCCACCTGATGTGAAGAACTGGATCACTGGAAAAGACCCTGATGCTGGGAAAGCTTGAAGGTGGGAGGAAAGGGAACGACAGAGGATGAGAATGGTTGGATGGCATCACCGCCTCAGTAAACTTGAGTTTCAGCAAGATCCGATAGTTGATGATGGACAGGGAAGCCTGGTGTGCTACAGTCCATGGGGTCACAGGGAGTTGGACATGACTGAGCAACTGAATTGTTCCTTTACTGTGTAAAAGCTTGTAAGTCTGTTTGTGTTCTTGTGCTCAGTTGTGTCTGTCTCTGCGACCACATGGATTGTAGCCTGCCAGGCTCGTCTGTCTGTGGGATTTCTCCAGACAAGAATACTGGAATGGGTTGCCATTTCCTCCTCCAGGGACCTTCCTGACCCAGGGATCGAACTCACATCTCCTGCATCTCCTGTATTGGCAGGCAGATTCTTTACCACGAACTGCGAAGCTCAAGTTTGTTTAGGTCCCATTTGCTTATTTACTTATTATTTCTATTGCCTTGAGAGACTGACCTAAGAAAACATTAGTACAATTCATGTCAGAATATTTTGCCTATGCTCTCTTCTAGAAGTTTCATGGTGTCATGTCTTATGTTAAAATCTTTAATTTATTTTGAATTTAGTTTTGTGCATGGTGTGAAGGTGTGTTCTAAATTCATTCATTTACATGTGTTTGTTCAACTTTCCCAGCACTACTTGCTGAAGAGACTTTTTCTCATTTTATACTCTTGTCTCCTTTGTTGAATATTAATTGACTGTAAGTGTGTGGGTTTATTTCTGGGCTATCTATTCTGTTTCATTGATCTGTGTGCCTGTTTTTGTACCAGAACCATTCTGTTTTGATTACTGTAGTTTTGTAGTATTGTCTGAAGTCTGTGAGAGGTATGCCTTCTGCTTTTTTTTCCACTTTAGGTTTGCTGTAGCAATTCTGAATCTTTGATGGTCCCATATAAATTTTTTGATTATTTATTCTCATTCTGTAAAAAATATCATGGGTAATTTGATAGGGATCACAGATTAAATTACAGATTAAATCTGTAAATTGCTTTGGGTAGTATTGCAATTTTGACAATGTTAATTCTTCCAATTAAGAGCATGAGATCTCTTTCCACTTATTGAAATCTGTTTTTATTTTCTTTATTAATGTTTTATAGTTCTCAGCATAAAAGCCTTTCACCTTCTTGGTCAGGTTTATTCCTAGGGTATTGTGTGTGTGTATGTCCGCAAGCTTAAGTTTTCTTTTTTTTAACATTCCCTTTCTAATATTTCATTGTTAGCGTAATAGAATGCAACTGATTTCTGAATGTTAATTTTATATCCTGCTACTTTGCTGAATTTATTTATTAGATCTAGAAGTTTTTGTGTGGAATCCCTAGAGTTTTCTATGGTTAGTATCATGTTGTCTGCATGCGTGACAGTTTTACCTCTCCCTTCCAGTCTGGTTATGTTTTATACTTTCTTCTTGTCTGGTTGCTGTGACTAGGACTTTCAGTACTGTGTTGAAGAGACGTGGTGAGAGTGGGCATCTTAGTATTTTTCCATATTTTAGTGGGAAGGCTTTTAACTGTTCATTGTTGAGTATTATATTGGTGATCAGCCTATTATACTTTAAAAATATTGTGTCTGTTAAACTGAATATGAACTTTAAAAATCCCTTAGGCCATAAGGCTTGAAACAATAATATTTATGTTCTGGATTATGTTGCATTATAACTATTATTATTACACAATTGGTTAGTGCAACATAATTATATATTTTTTTGATAAGTCATACATAGAACTTGAAATTTTACATAGGGTACATGGGAACCACTGGAGGCATGGGCAGGTAACAAAATGTGTTATATTTGTGTACTGTCCCTTACTTGCTGAACAGAGAGCATGACAGATCCTGAGACCAGCTACTACTCAATATCTGCTTGTTTGAATTTCTTAGTTTTTCCCACTTATTGGGAGTTTTCCTTAGTCCTCCTTAGGAGAGTTTTTTTTTTTTTTTTAAAGAAAGCATTTAGCCATAATAATTTCACAATACAATGCACTTTAAACACATAACAACAAAATAAAACAAAATAAGCACCTATAAAGCAGAAGTATCTATTATGTGGTCTACAATAGAAATTTCCTTTTCCCTTTAGGTGTCAAAAATCTTTCATTCTGTTTTGAAGCATTTATCTGGGGAAAACTGAATATTCAGCATATTTTACTAAACTTCCTGTCACTTTTAATATGGATTTAAATATTTTACTAAACATCCTCTCACTTTTAATATGGATTTAAATACTCTTTGAATTATAGGTACTGGATCCACAACATTATGTGTAAATCACTATCCTAGGCACTGTAGTAACCTTTAATCCTGATATCACAGGAGTACTTATACTTTACACTGCCAACTAGATGACTCTTTAAATTTATATTGCCCGCTAAGTTGCTTCAGTTGTGTCCAATTCTTTTTGACCCTGTGGACAGTAGTCCGCCAGGCTCCTCTGTCCATGGGATTCTCCAGGCAAGAATACTGGAGTGGGTTGCCATTTCCTCCTCCAGGGGATCTTCCTGACCTAGGGATCGAACCTGTGTCTCCTGCATTGGCAGGCAGGTTCTTTACCACTAGCACCACCTGGAAGTATTTAAAATAGCTTTCAGTAAAACTGTTTAGAATAAACATTAAAACTGATGACGCTGTAGTCAAGGTTAACTCACTTATGCATATTGTGAAAGACTTTTAAAGATGGCCACTGAATATGCTAGAGCAATTAAAGTAGGAAGTTTATGCTACTCTTTCCCTCATGAGTTCATTTAAATGAATCCTTACCATTAGTTTTTTCTTTTTTTAAAATAAAGTTGATTTATTGGGTGCAATGAAAAGAAGGAAAAGTAAAAGAGAGCCAGTTTTCCTAATTTTTTACCCCTGGTCCTAGGGAGGGTATTTTCATGAATTAAACTTAATTGACTGAGATAGGTAGGAATGGTGATAGATGCAATACTAGTGTTCGTAGCTGCATCTTTGCCAAAGATCCCTGTTGCAACAAAAGCCAGAAGGGTGAGGTGGATCTGCCGTGTCCCTGAGCAGGTTGGGGGTTGGGGGGTGCTGCCGGCCATCCGTGGCTCCTTCTTCGCTTCCATAATCGAGAGTGAAGGCCCGCTGCTCCCGGATGGTCTCTCTTTTCCATGGCTGCGTCATTAAAAGAAGGATTTCCGTTTCTCTCAAAACTTACTCTTCCCATTGGTCAGGTTTCTAATACTGTGGCTCAATTGGGAAACAAAGTTTAAAAACTATTGGAATCAAGACATGCTTGCAGTGAGGTCAGCTGTCTTCAGCACAGAGTTGTTACTTTTTTTCTTAGGGGTTTATGAGCATACTTGATTCTTTTGTATACTTAGTTCCCAAAGTGAAATAATTACAAAAGAAATTTTAAGAAGTTTTCTATACACTTATTGTTTTCCTCTTAGTTGCTTTTATCCTGATAGTTATCAGTTGAAACTGCTTGAGATAACCTCAGTCAGTATGTAGATCAAAACTGGTAATATCTACATTCAAAGGCAGATGTGTGACAGTATTTTCCTTTGAATTGATGCCAAGAAAGAGGGAACTTGCAAACTTTCTAAGACATCTAAAGCTCAACATTCAGAAAATGAAGATCATGGCACTTCATGGCAAATAGATGGGGAAACAGTGGCTGACTTTATTTTTCTGGGCTCCAAAATCACTGCAGATGGTGATTGCAGCCATGAAATTAAAAGATGCTTACTCCTTGGAAGGAAAGTTATGGCCAACCTAGACAGCATATTAAAAGCAGAGACATTATTTTGTTAACAAAGTTCTGTCTAGTCAAGGCTGTGGTTTTTCCAGTAGTCATGAATGTATGTGAGAGTTGGACTATGAAGAAAGCTGAACACTAATATATTGATGCTTTTGAAGTGTGGTGTTGGAGAAGACTCTTGAGAGTCCCTGGGACTGCAAGGAGATCCAACCAGTACATCCTAAAGGAGATCAGTCCTGGGTGTTCATTGGAAGGACTGATGTTGAAGCTGAAACTCCAATACTTTGGCCACCTGATGCTAAGAGCTGACTTATTTGAAAAGACCCTGATGCTGGGAAAGATTGAAGGCAGGAGGAGAAGGGGACAACAGAGGATGAGATAGTCGGATGGCATCACCGACTCAATAGACTTGAGTTTGGGTGAACTCTGGGAGTTGGTGATGGGCAGGGAGGCCTGGCGTGCCACGGTTCATGGGGTTGCAAAGAGTCAGACATGACTGGGGACTGAACTCACCTGAACTGAAAGAGTGTAGTGTATATGAATAAGTTCTAGCTGATGAGATAAAATGGCTTTACAAAAGCCATCTTTACAAGAATCTGGGGCCTGAAACAAATACAGTAAATGACCTTCTACCATGCAGTATATTCATCCACATGAAATCTGGAGTTAAAGCAAAATATAAGAAAAATGAAGAGAGATACTTTAAAGAATATTAACAAATAGCCTGAAGAAGTATCTAAGCTGGTAATTGGATCCAGTCCTGTCAATGCTGATGTTGTTTGCTATGTTTGTGTCTCAGTTCACTTTTGACATCAGCTGGTGAAATCACCTGTTGTTGGTCTTTCCTATTAGCTCCCTCAGTTTCTGATTCTTGGATTCTACTTCCTTCTAATCGCAACAGATCCTTCAGATTATGGGACAGAACAATTTCTCATCTGCACTCTCCTGGAGGTGTGGCCATGGGGTTTAGTTTGTTGCTCCCATAACTTAAATCCCGCAAGAAGGCAGGCAGTCTTGTTCTCTGTAGTTGAATGTTTGGTCTCTTCTGTGGTCTCATCTTGTATGTGACTGATTAGTAGATTGTCCCCATAGATCCAGGATCAGTTAGGGACTTCTTTCCTGCATCTAGCTTGTTATTAGAGATATTCATTCAATTCAATTTTACAAATATTTACTGAGCTAGATTCAAGACACTATATGGAGTGCCTCAGAGATCCTGAGATGAGTAAAACAAAATCATTGACATCGAAGATTTTTTGCAATTTGGAAAGTGATTTTAATGCACAGTAAAGATAGAAGGTTTAGAAGATGAAAAAAAGTTTAATGGAGTGAGAATGCTGTGTATGAGATTTGTCTACATGAAGAAAGGAGGTAGGGACAGTAATATGTACTTTTGAGTTCCAGTTCCTTTGCTGAATTATCTCATTTAAAGCTAAAACTGTAGCTGTGAAGTAGGAATTATGCACATTTTACAGATTACAAAACAAAGGATTTGAAAAATTAAATAATTTTTCTACAGTTACACAACTAATGAGTAGAGATTTGAATACAGTGACTCCAAAGCTCACAGATGTTCTTTCTACCATTTTGTTCTGTCTGAAAGTGTCAGGAAGGAAAAAAAAACCTTTAAAGGAAGAAGGCACAGGTCTTCTTTGGAGAGGCCACCAGGTTTGACTGGAATATGTGGAAGTTGAGGGAAAGTAGTAGGAAATAAGACTGGAAATATATGTCGGGCCTGTATATTTAGAGGGATCTTAAATACCAGGGTAAGAGTGCTAATTTGATGGACAGTGACGAGCCACTGAAGGTTTTGGAGCCAGAAGATGAGTTGAGAGCTGAGGGTAAGAAGGAATGGTCTGACAGCAGTGCCAGGGTAGACGGGAGAAGATGCTCTTCCACTCTGTCCCCTGTTATAGAGCTCCAGTTAAAAACAAGAAAGGTATAAACAAAGCAGAGGAAGTGAGGATTGAAGAGAGAGAATGCAAAGCATATTTTGGAGATAGAATCTACGTGACTTGATGACTTGCCAGAATTTAAGGAGTAAAGTAGAAAGAAGAGCTGAAAATGACTCAGTTATTATAAACTTGAAGGTATGAAGGGGAAAAAAAAAAAGAATTCCTATTACCTGAAAACCAGAGAAGGATCTCCTCTAAGGGAGAGAGTTGTTAAATTGGTTTAGGATAAATTAAATTTATGGTTCAGATAGGTGAGCTCAGGGATTATAGCTAATAAACAGCTAAGAATGTGAGTCTGAAGCTCCAGAAAGAGGCCCAGGATAGGGAAGTATGTTTAGTCTCTATATGGAAATGATGATCTAGGCTGGAAAGTGGGAGAAGATACTTAGAAAAAAGAGAGGAACCTGAAAACTAATGACAACTAGGAAGAAAATGACTGGTAACACCTCAAACAGTAGACATTTTATCAGAATTTTTTTCTTTTAATTTGGTAACACCATGTGACAAGTAGGATTTTAGTTTCCCTGCCTAGGGATCAAACCCACGTGCCCTGATTTGAAAGTATGAAATCTTAACCACTGGATGGCCAGGGATCCCGGACTTATTACTCCTCATCTAGATCCTGCAAATGTAAAATTTTTCTTTCACACTTATGTATGTCAGCCATTTGATAAAATTATAGATTTCAAAGTATACATTTCAGTTGATACCTCTGCTTCACTATTTAGTCATATTCTGAACCTAATCTTTTGCTATCTGCTTTAATAAAAATTTGTGATGATAAGCATAAAAATGAATCCTTTTGAGAGTAAAGCATGGTTAACATATATTTAATACTGAAGTTCATCAGAGATAATTAGACATATGATTTGATTCCTATCTATTGATTTCAAAGAACTTTAAACTTGTTTCAGCTTCTTCTTAGTTCAGCTCAGTCGCTCAGTCATGTCCGACTCTTGGTGACCCCATGAATCGCAGCACACCAGGCCTCCCTATCCATCACCAACTCCCGGAGTTTACTTAAACTCACGCCCATCGAGTTGGTGATGCCATCCCGCCATCTCATTCTCTATCATCCCCTTCTCCTCCTGCCCCCAATCCTTCCCAGCATCAGGGTCTTTTCCAATGAGTCAACTCTTCGCATGAGGTGACCAAAGTATTGGAGTTTCAGCTTCAACATCAGTCCCTCCAATGAACACCCAGGACTGATCTCCTTTAGGATGGACTGGTTGGATCTCCTTGCAGTCCAAGGGACTCTCAAGAGTCTTCTCCAACACAACAGCTCAAGAGCATCAATTCTTCGGTGCTCAGCTTTCTTCACAGTCCAACTCTCACATCCATACATGACCACTAGTAAAACCATAGCCTTGACTAGATGGACCTTTGTTGGCAAAGTAATGTCTCTGCTTTTTAACATGCTGTCTAGGTTGGTCATAACTTTCCTTCCAAGGAGTAAGCATCTTTTAATTTCATGGCTGCAGTCACCATCTGCAGTGATTTTGGATTAGGCTTGAAAAAATTTGTATATATATTTTTTACTCACTGACAGTTGTGAACAAAGTATGGGAAAGAAAGATTTAAAAAGGGAACACTAGGGAGTCATGGTAAAAATGTCATAAGAATAGTAAAAATATAGATAGTTTTTCTGTTTCTCCTTTTCACCCCTTCTTTTAAACATGTATTCTTCTAGTTCTTTGGCCCATTTTTTGATTGGGTCATTTATTTTTCTGGGATTGAGCTGCAGGAGTTGCTTGTATATTTTTGAGATTAATCCTTTGTCTGTTTCTTCATTTGCTATTATTTTCTCCCAATCTGAGGGCTGTCTTTTCACCTTACTTATAGTTTCCTTTGTAGTGCAAAAGCTTTTAAGTTTCATTAGGTCCCATTTGTTTAGTTTTGCTTTTATTTCCAATATTCTGGGAGGTGGGTCATAGAGGATCTTGCTGTGATTTATGTTGGAGAGTGTTTTGCCTATGTTCTCCTCTAGGAGTTTTATAGTTTCTGGTCTTACATTTAGATCTTTAATCCATTTTGAGTTTATTTTTGTGTATGGTGTTAGAAAGTGTTCTAGTTTCATTCTTTTACAAGTGGTTGACCAGTTTTCCCAGCACCACTTGTTAAAGAGGTTGTCTTTTTTCCCAAAGAAGACATACAGATGGCTAACAAACACATGAAAAGATGCTCAACATCACTCATTATTAGAGAAATGCAAATCAAAACCACAATGAGGTACCATTACACGCCAGTCAGGATGGCTGCTATCCAAAAGTCTACAAGCAATAAATGCTGGAGAGGGTGTGGAGAAAAGGGAACCCTCTTACACTGTTGGTGGGAATGCAAACTAGTATAGCCACTATGGAGAACAGTGTGGAGATTTCTTAAAAAATTGGAAATAGAACTGCCATATGACCCAGCAATCCCACTTCTGGGCATACACACTGAGGAAACCAGATCTGAAAGAGACACGTGCACCCCAATGTTCATCGCAGCACTGTTTATAATAGCCAGGACATGGAAGCAACCTAGATGCCCATCAGCAGATGAATGGATAAGGAAGCTGTGGTACATATACACCATGGAATATTACTCAGCCATTAAAAAGAATTCATTTGAACCAGTCCTAATGAGATGGATGAAGCTGGAGCCCATTATACAGAGTGAAGTAAGCCAGAAAGATAAAGAACATTACAGCATTCTAACACATATATATGGAATTTAGAAAGGTGATAACGATAACCCTATATGAAAAACAGAAAAAGAGACACAGAAATACAGAACAGACTTTTGAACTCTGTGGGAGAATGTGAGGGTGGGATATTTCAAAAGAACAGGATGTATACTATCTATGGTGAAACAGATCACCAGCCCAGGTGGGATGCATGAGACAAGTGCTCAGGCCTGGTGCACTGGGAAGACCCAGAGGAAATGGGTGGAGAGGGAGGTGGGAGGGGGGATCGGGATTGGGAATACATGTAAATCCATGGCTGATTCATATCAATGTATGACAAAACCCACTGGGGAAAAAAAATAAATAAAAAATAAATAAATAAATAAATAAATAAATAAAAAGCCAAGGCGGGGGTGGGGGTGGGGGGAGTAGCCCTCTAAATTCTACTTACAAATCCTTCTTCTGTAATAGTTGGTGGCTCTGAAACAAAATAAAATATTACATTATCTCACTCAAAAAAAAAAAAACATGTATTCTTCTAAATATTAGGACTCAATGACATGTGTTTTAAGAAGCACATGTAAACATCAATTAAACATGTAATTTAGAAGTTCTGATTTATATTAAAAGAGGAGTATTTGTTTTATAAATGTGTTTAGCATTGCTAACTCGGTGCATTTAAGCATTTGTTCACAGATGTTAAATTACTTTATAGAGAGAGACAGGGTGGAGGCTCTTCTGGTCTGCTGGTACAGAGCCTCGTGTTTCTGAAACTGTGCTAACTGTGCCCCGTTAGCCTGTGCATTGTGCGTTTATTGACACGGGAACACCCAGCAATGAGCGGCTTGGAGAGATGGTTAGAACTTGGGCTGAAATAACATTTCAACAAAAGAAGGATACACTTTTAGAGAAGTGGCAAGATAAAGGAAGAGGACATTGAACTTCTTGGGGCAGTTAATTGTGGGAAGGGAAATATATGGGGAAGCTAATGGTAGATTAAGGCTAGTCTTAGCAAGATTTGTTAGGCATGTTCCTCTGGTGCCATCTCTAGGCTGCTAAGGGTCAAGAATTGTCTCCAGCGATTAATTGCTCTCCTTTCTAGTAGAGAAAATTTACATCCTGATTTTAGACAAAGGGAGTTGGGGGAGAGAACTTCTCTTGTATCTGCTTTTTCTCTATTGCTTTTAGCTCAAATCTATGCCAAAGTGGCATATTTTGGGAGTGGATATATTCTGCTGCCCTTCACAAGCTTTCAGCTGGAACTTAAAAGTTACTGCTCTGTGTGCGTGCTAAGTTGCTTCAGTTGTGTCTGACTCTTTGAGACCACATGGAATATAGCCCGCCAGGCTCCCCTGTCCATGAGATTCTCCAGGCAAGAATACTGGAGTGGGTTACTGCTAGCTAAACATAAATCATAAAATAAAATGTATCTACAAGTGCATATAGGTTAATGGAAAGTTCAGATTCAATCACATTATTTTTATTTACATTCAGATTCAAGATTACAAAGATTTGTTGTCTTGAGAAGAATCTCCTGGGGTGCTTGGTCATGTAACCCAGATCTCTCCTTGCAGAATCTGACTCAGTGGCCTGGAATGGGATCTTTCATTTTATGTTTTTAACTGGAAGCCCACATCCTTGGTACTCAATTTGGGCCAAGTACCAACAGTATTGGCAGCATAGGGTTTGTTAGAGATATAGACTTTGGGAACCCGTGCTAGGCTTGTTAAATCAGAATTTTCATTTAGTAAGAATTCCAAGCATTCATAGAAGCCTGAGAGATGTCCCTCTGAATCAGTGGTTCTCAAAGAATAGTTCCAGACCAGCGGCAGCAGCAGCATCAGGGAACTTGTTGAAACTGCAAATTCTCAGGCCCTAACCTAGACCTACGGAATGAGAAACTGTGGGGCTGGAGCCTAGCAATCTGTGAGCCCACCAGGTGATTCTAATGCATGCCAAAGTTTGAGAGTCACTTCTGTACATGATTCTTGTCATTGAGAAAATGAGGACACGTAATCTAATCCTACAAGGCTTGTTTAAGCCAGGAGTCCCAACTTTAAACATTAGAGTTTAAAAAAAACGTCAAGCCACGTGACCACAATTTAGTTAGAATATCTGTGATGTGGATTTTTTAAATGTTCTGATTTTAAGAACAGCTTGGGTTGAAAGATGACTAATTTAATTCATCAACAAATCCAGCAGTCAGTTCTAGAAATAGGCAGGTTGCCAGCATCCTTTCACTTTGTACTGTCTTAGATTTGGAAGTTTTGTCTGATGTGGAGTACCTGTTGAGAGATACATTTCATGACTTTCTCATGCTCCTACACATCAGAAATACAAGGCCATGAGGACTGTTTAACTGGGCCATTTCTTAGGGTTTTATTTTCACGGAGTAATCTTGAGGAATAAAGTAATGTTCCTCTGAAACAAAGAGTAGCATTCCTTAACTCTTGCTATGAAAGGGTGGTTTCTCCAACTGGCTTGCTTAAGGCTCCATCTGAGCCCTCCTCCACATTGCTGTACTGAGACTGGCAAAGCAAGGCAAATGGATGCTCGTGTTGCTTCCTGTGCTATGTGTAGTAAAGTCTTTTATTCCTGACTCAGAAATCCTGTATCTCTACCAATATTTATGAAATCCTTTCAGGTGAACTTACTAAGTTGTAACTAGGGTAATATTCCAATCCCAGACCTGAAGTATGCTGTATCAATCTATTTCTATTACTCTAGCCTCTTTCAATTAGATCTTGTTCTTTAGACCGTAATCGAGTATTTCTGTCCCAATGAGTCATAGATTTCATTCTAGCCTGTATTTGGGTTTCTTCATCTTGTTATTATTCAGCTTTATCCCACTCAGGATAGTGCCCCTCTTTTGGCAACCTTACTCCAGGTCAGCATCTCCCTGGGATACAACTAAGCCTATCTAAGCTCCAGAAGAGGACCAGATTTTAATATGTTAAAGCACGTACATCTCTGTAATAGTAATAATAGCATCATGCATTTGTATAACATGTCATCACTGTCAGTGTGCTTTTATAAAAATCATTTTACATAATTTATTTTTATTTTTTGTTTAATAACTAGACTAGTACATTGCATGTAGTAGGCATTCATTATTTATTTCTTTAAACAAATGAGTGGAAATACTCATGAACTTAAAATAGATGAAGAGAAGAAAACATCCTGTTTGTAGATGTAGGTGATGTACCTTACCTTTCTGATAAAAGTGCCTGAATCATGTTAACCATTCTGATCATCATCTTCCTTGTGATTATCATCATCATCATTTGTATTAAGTAAACTCACACATTGTTTTAGTTTGATAGAATGGTTTATTTTCTTCTCCTTAAAGAACCTTGGTACTAAAAAGACAAATGTATTAGTATATTATCAAGTCAGTTAACAGTCTTTATTGACTTTCTCGTCTAATTCATGTATGGCTTGTTGTCTCATCCTTGTAGAGTGTCTTCTCAGCCTTTTAATTTGGATAGTTAATCTGTCCTATAACTTACTGTGCTGTGCTGTGTCGCTTAGTCATGTCCTACTCTTTTTGGCCCCATGGACTGTTGCCCTCCAGGCTCCTCTGTCCATGGAATTTTCCAGGCAAGAATACTGGAGTGAGTTGTCTTTTCCTACTCCAGGGAATCTTTCTGACCCAGGGATCAAACCCTGTCATTGGCTACCTGGGAAGCCTAAGTATGTTAGAAAAATGTACAAAAAGTGCATTTTGGGAACACGAATTCCATACTGTGAAGGTGAAGGGGCAGGATGAAAAAGTATTGTCCACATTACAATGAGCATAAAATAATTTCAGTGGTTGGAAGGGATATTTTATTTATGAGAATATCATGGAATCTTAATTTATTACTTATAGGGTTTGGGGAGACTCTGTTTTATGTTAAACACTTAGGAAAACAGTCTCACTAGAAATATAAGAGTTTGTATAATCTTTCTCCATTATGCAGTACAGGAGCAGATAACAAGATGAGTGGCTTCCAAAAACAAACAGAAAGATTGCACTAGCTCTTATAGAGAAACACAGAGCACCTACAGGTAGAACAAAAAGAGGAACTGAAAGTTGTGTACCTCACTGATAGAGGCAGCCTTTCTTACATGTGAGCAGCTGCCGCAAGAATTTACCACACATTCAGGGTGGGATCAGCAGAGAAATAACTCCAGAAAGAATGAAGAGATGGAGCCAAAGCAGCAACACCACGCAGTTGTGGATGTGACTGGTGATGGAAGCAAGGTCCGATGCTGTAAAGAGCAATATTGCATAGGAACCTGGAATTTTAATAAGTCCATGAATCAAGGCAAATTGGAAGTGGTCAAACAGGAGATGGCAAGACTGAATGTCGACATTCTAGGAATCAGTGAACTAAAATGGACTGGAATGGGTGAATTTAACTCAAATGGCCATTATATCAGCTACTGCGGGCAAGAATCCGTTGGAAGAAATGGAGTAGCCATCATAGTCCACAAAAGAGTCCGAAATGCAGTACTTGGATGCAGTCTCAAAAATGACAGAATGATCTCTGCTCATTTCTAAGGCAAACCATTCAATATCTCAGTAATCCAAGCCTATGCCCCAACCAGTAATGCTGAAGAAGCTGAACAGTTCTATGAAGACCCACAAGACCTTCTAGAAACACCCAAAAAAGATGTCCTTTCATTATAGGGGACTGGAGTGCAAAAGTAGGAAGTCAAGAAATACCTGGAGTAACAGGCAAATTTAGCCTTGGAGTACAGAATGAAGCAGGGTAAAGGCTAATAGAGTTTTCCAAGAGAGCACACTGGTCATAGCAAACACCCTCTTCCAACAACTCAAGAGAAGACTCTACACATGGACATCACCAGATGGTCAACACCGAAATCTGATTGATTATACTCTTTGCAGCCAAAGATGGAGAAGCTCTATACAGTCAGCAAAAACAAGACCAGGAGCTGACTGTGGCTCAGATCATGAAGTCCTTATTGCCACATTCAGACTTAAATTGAAGAAAGTTGGTAAAACCATTGGACCATTCAGGTATGACCTAAGTCAAATACCTTATGATTATACAGTGAAAGTGACAAGTAGATTCAAAGGGTTAGAACTGATAGACAGCGTGCCTGAAGAATTATGGATGGAGGTTCGTGACATTGTACAGGAGGCAGGAATCAAAACTATCCCCCCAAAAAAAGAAATGTAAAAAGGCAAAAGAGTTGTCTGAGGAGGCCTTACAAATAGCTGTGAAAAGAAGAAAAACAAAAGGCAAAGGAGAAAAGGAAAGATATACTCATTTGAATGCAGAGTTCCAAAGAATAGCAAGGAGAGAGAAGAAAGACTTCCTCAGCGATCAATAAAGAAATAGAGGAAAACAATAGAAAGGGAAAGAGTAGAGAGATAGCTTCAAGAAGATTAGAGATACCAAGGGAACATTTCCTGCAAAGATGGGCACAATAAAGGACAGAAATGGTATGAACCTAACAGAAGCAGAAGATATTAAGAAGAGGTGGCAAGAATACACAGAAGAACTATAGAAAAAAGATCTGCATGACTCAGATAACCACGGTGGTGTGATCACTCACCCAGAGCCAGACATCCTGGAATGCAAAGTCAAGTGGGCCTTAGGAAGCATTACTATGAACAAAGCTAGTGGAGGTGATAGAATTCCAGTTGAGCTATTTCAAATCCTAAAAGATGACGCTGTGAAAGTGCTATGCTCAGTATGCCAGCAAATATGGGAAACTCAGCAGTGGCCATAGGACTGGAAAAGGTGAGTTTTCATTCCAATCCCAAAGAAAGGCAATGTCAAGAAATGCTCAAAGTACCACACAATTGCACTCATCTCACACGCTAGCAAAGGAATGCTCAAAATTCTCCAAGCTAGGCTTCAATAGTACATGAACCGTGGACTTCCAGAGGTTCAAGCCAGATTTAGAAAAGGCAGAACAACCAGAGATTATGCTGCCAACATCCTTTGGATCATTGAAATAGCAAGAGAGTTTCAGGAAAAACATCTACTTCTGCTTTATTGACTATGCCAAAGCCTTTGACTATGTGGATCACAACAAACTGTGGAAAATTCTTAAAGAGATGGGAATTCCAGACCACCTGACCTGCCTCCTGAGAAATCTGTATGCAGGTCAGGAAGCAACAGTTAGAACCGGACATGAAACAATGGGCTGGTTCTAAATTGGGGAGGGAGTACATCAAGGCTGTTTATTGTCACCCTGTTTATTTAACTTATATGCAGAGTACATCATGAGAAATGCTAGACTAGATGAAGCACAAGCTGGAATCAGGATTGCCAGGAGAAATGCCAATAATCTCAGATAAGCAAATGACACCACCCTTATGGCAGAAAGCAAAGAACTAAAGAGCCTCTTGATGAAAGTGAAAGAGGAGAGTGGAACAGTTGACTTAAAACTCAACATTCAGAAAACTAAGATCATGGCATCTGGTCCCATCACTTCATGGCAAATGGTTGGTGAAACAATGGAAACTGTGACAGAGCTTGTTTTTGGGTGCTCCAAAATCACTGCAAATGGTGACTGCAGCCATTAAATTAAAAGACACTTGCTCCTTGGAAGAAAAGCTGTGACCAACCTAGATAGCATATTAAAAAGCAGAGACATTACTTTGCCAACAAAGGTCCATCTAGTCAAAGCTATGGTTTTTCTAGTAGTCATGTATGGATGTGAGAGTTGAACTATAAAGAAAGCTGAACACTGATGTATTGATGCTTTTGAACTGTGGTGCTGGAGAAGACTCTTGAGAGCCCCTTGGACTGCAAGGAGATCCAACCAGTCAATCCTAAAGGAAATAAGTCCTGAATATTCATTGGAAGGACTGATGCTAAAGCTGAAACTCCAATACTTTGGCCACGTGATGTGAAGAACTGACTTATTTGAAAAGACCCTGATCCTGGGAAAGATTGAAGGTGGGAGGAAAAGGGGACGGCAGAGGATGCAATGATAGTATGGTATCACCAACTCAATGGACATGAGTTTGAGTAAACTCCGGTAGCTGGTGATGGATAGGGAGGCCTGGCGTGCTGCCGTCCATGGGTTCGCAAAGAGTTGGACACGCCTGAGCAACTGAACTGAACTGATAGGATAGGAGGGA
Organism: Cervus elaphus; assembly: GCF_910594005.1. Classification (NCBI taxonomy): domain Eukaryota; kingdom Metazoa; phylum Chordata; class Mammalia; order Artiodactyla; family Cervidae; genus Cervus; species Cervus elaphus. Next base: position 7,810,160 of record NC_057831.1, on the reverse strand, counting down.
AGCTCTTTAACTTCTATACAATTAAGAACAGATTTCAAAAGCTATGGAATTGTTTATGGTAAACCTTAACCTAAGGATTTTTGGTTCTTATTTCAATTCATGATTTAAATAAAAATTGCAGTTTAGGAAGTCTTTTATTAGATAACAAATGGTGTGTAATGCAGAGGAAGTTGTTTATAGTAAAATCCCTGGGCAGTTAAATAAAAATTTACTTTTAAAACAATTTCTTAGCCCCTGCCTGAGATTAGATGTAAAACCTGTTCCTTAGGTTGAATTCAGGGAAAAATGGAAGAGTCACACACACAATATTCATTGTAAGATTTTGGCCTATTTGTAATCATTCAATAGCTTGGATTCAGTCAGTATGGATGTTTCAGCTTGGGATTTTTACAAAGGATAGGCAGAATTCCTTTGAGTATTTCAGATAAAGAAATTGAGTAAAACCAGTTCAATCAAGATTTGTACCCAGAGTTGTCAGAAATAGTAAGTCTTCCCCTCAGTCCTCTCCTGAAAGTTGGGAGGGGCTTGACTGTCCATTCCTGTAAGACTGTGCTGCTTCTTTGCCTAACTTTTCTCAAAGCAAGTTGTATTTGCCTGTGTTTAAAAGGCTCTTTTCAGTCTTCAAATTCTTCATATCTCATATAATTACAGATTTTTTTCTATTTTTAAAAAATTATTTATTTATTTATTTCATTTATTTTTATTAGTTGGAGGCTAATTACTTCACAACATTGCAGTGGGTTTTGTCATACATTGACATGAATCAGCCATGGAGTTACATGTATTCCCCATCTGTCAGGGAATGTTTGACGGGAGGATTCCTACATGCTGTCTCTCATGAGTCCTTTGTCCCTCTTCAAGCGGAACAGCACGCTGCTCCCAGGGTCTGAGGTCATTGTGTGAGACAAGCATGAGTCTCCTTTAGTAAACATTCTCCTTAGGACAAAACAGCTTAATCTCCTTCCCCTTTCTTGAGATACGGATTGTCTCCCGACCTTGTGACTAACATTACCCCTTGTTCCCTTGGTAACGGTTGCTGCACATTTGGTTTTCTGATCTCTGTCATTCCCGAAAGAAGTTTCTTGTACTGCAGCCTATATATACTCATAGAAAAATCATTAAAGCACCTTTGCTCCATCAGAGCTTAGGTCACTGGGTCTTTTTTGTCTCTTTCTCTCTCTTTCTCTCTCTCTCTCTTTCTGGCTGACTCTCTGGAGCGTGGAGACCCGTCGTGCTCACTTTTCTGCCCGGGCTTCTAAGACCCCCTCGAGAGGGCGCCTGGTGCCTTCGTGAGCGATGCAAGTCCTGTATCAAGGACTTTATTGGTCCTCTGCATAAACCAAGGGATATCAGCCTCTTTCTCTCTTTCACTTTCTTATCGTCGACTCTGTACCACAAGGTTCCGGTCCATTAAAGGACCCCAACACCGATCCCGATCCCCCCTCCCACCTCCCTCTTCACCTGATTCCTCTGGGTCTTCCCAGTGCACCAGGCCTGAGCACTTGTCTCATACATCCCACCTGGGCTGGTGATCTGTTTCACTTTAGATAATATACATGCTGTTCTCTCGAACCATCCCACCCTCGCCTTCTCCCACAGAGTCCAAAAGTCTGTTCTGTACATCTGTGTCTCTTTTTCTGTTTTGCATATAGGGTTATCATTACCATCTTTCTAAATTCCATATATATGTGTTAGTATGCTGTAATGATCTTTATCTTTCTGGCTTATTTCACTCTGTATAATGGGCTCCAGTTTCATCCATCTCATTAGAACTGATTCAAATGAATTCTTTTTAATGGCTGAGTAATATTCCATGGTGTATATGTACCACAGCTTCCTTATCCATTCGTCTGCTGATGGGCATCTAGGTTGCTTCCATGTCCTGGCTATTATAAACAGTGCTGCGATGAACATTGGGGTGCACGTGTCTCTTTCAGATCTGGTTTCCTCAGTGTGTATGCCCAGAAGTGGGATTGCTGGGTCATATGGCAGTTCTATTTCCAGTTTTTTAAGAAATCTCCACACTGTTCTCCATAGTGGCTGTAGTAGTTTGCATTCCCACCAACAGTGTAAGAGGGTTCCCTTTTCTCCACACCCTCTCCCGCATTTATTGCTTGTAGACTTTTGGATAGCAGCCATCCTGACTGGCATGTAATGGTACCTCATTGTGGTTTTGATTTGCATTTCTCTGATAATGAGTGATGTTGAGCATCTTTTCATGTGTTTGTTAGCCATCTGCATGTCTTCTTTGGAGAAATGTCTGTTTAGTTCTTTGGCCCATTTTTTGATTGGGTCATTGATTTTTCTGGAATTGAGCTTCAGGAGTTGCTTGTATATTTTTGAGATTAATCCTTTGTCTGTTTCTTCATTTGCTATTATTTTCTCCCAATCTGAGGGCTGTCTTTTCACCTTACTTATAGTTTCCTTTGTAGTGCAAAAGCTTTTAAGTTTCATTAGGTCCCATTTGTTTAGTTTTGCTTTTATTTCCAATATTCTGGGAGGTGGGTCATAGAGGATCTTGCTGTGATTTATGTCGGAGAGTGTTTTGCCTATGTTCTCCTCTAGGAGTTTTATAGTTTCTGGTCTTACATTTAGATCTTTAATCCATTTTGAGTTTATTTTTGTGTATGGTGTTAGAAAGTGTTCTAGTTTCATTCTTTTACAAGTGGTTGACCAGTTTTCCCAGCACCACTTGTTAAAGAGGTTGTCTTTTTTCCATTGTACATCCTTGCCTCCTTTGTCAAAGATAAGGTGTCCATAGGTTCGTGGATTTATCTCTGGGCTTTCTATTCTGTTCCATTGATCTATATTTCTGTCTTTGTGCCAGTACCATACTGTCTTGATGACTGTGGCTTTGTAGTAGAGGGTGAAGTCAGGCAGGTTGATTCTTCCAGTTCCATTCTTCTTTCTCAAGATTACTTTGGCTATTTGAGGTTTTTTGTATTTCCATACAAATTGTGAAATTATTTGTTCTAGTTCTATACTTACAGTTTTAAGCCATCAGTTTCCAATTTCACATGATGCTGTGTTATAAGGATATCTTTCACATCCTTTAAATACTTCTTGTGTCTTCAGTGAATAATTAAACATAATTTCCTGTTCAGTTTTGATGGTTGCTGGTATATTTTCATTAGAACTAAGTGATGGTAATAGTTTTTCTTAAAATTTTTGTGTAAAAATCTGTAACTTTTATAGATTAAAAAGCTGTTCAGAATATGATGCTCCATGGTGCAGTGTGCCAACTTAAAAGAAATGAGTTGGCCTCAAAGATACAAATTTTCAGGGCATCAAGATCATACTAACCATATAAAGGTGCTGTTGTATTTTACTTTCAAAAAAGTGACAGACTAGCATTTTAGAATAAGAATTGGTAAGAAACTGATATCTGAAGAAGAAGTTACTTAGTATCTTATTGTAACTGGATGTTAGGAAGAAACTTAGAGATGGTGTGGGACCAACACTTGACGTTTTCAGGTTACATACAGGAAAGTAAATTCTAACAAATATGAAAACTGTCTTTTAAAATCTTTGTTTTTGAAGCAAAGACATATATTCTTTAATACAATCTCTACTAATAATAGAAAGGAACCAAATGATATTTGGTTTAAGATTATACCTGAAGATTTATATTTGAATTAAATGTTTTATTATTTAATTTTAATAAGTAAACTTTGAAACTGTATCCTCCATTAATACCTGTTTCATTTTAATCACATCTCCTATTTATTAATAGTTTGTTTTTTAGCGTTTATTGAGTATCTATTATGCATGGTTACGGAGAAGGCAATGGCACCCCACTCCAGTACTCTTGCCTGGAAAATCCCACGGACGGAGGAGCCTGGTAGGCTGCAGTCCATGGGGTCGCGAAGAGTCAGACATGACTGAGCGACTTCACTTTCACTTTTCACTTTTATGCATTGGAGAAGGAAATGGCAACCCACTCCAGTGTCCTTGCCAGGAGAATCCCAGGGATGGGATCGCACAGAGTCGGGCACGACTGAAGGGACTTAGCAGCAGCAGTATGCATGGTTAATGCTAGTTTTTCAGGGGTCCAAAAATAAGCATGATTCCTGTCCTCCAAAGAGATAGAAAGGGACTTCCTGCCTGTCTAGTGGTTAAGACTCCATCTTTCAGTGCAGGAAGTGAGGATTCAGTACTTGGCTGTGAGGCTAAGATCCCACATATCTCAGAGCCAAAAAACCAAAGCATAAAACAGAAGCAATATTGTAACAAATTTGATAAAGACATAAAAATGTTTAAAAAAAAAGAGAGGAAAATATATGAACCTTCAATTGAGCTAATTAAGTAAATTGCTCAATTTTTAAAAATTATCAGGACTCCTTTTGACTCTTAAAAAATTGTTGAGGATCCCAAAGAACTTCTGTTTATATAGCTAATATTAGTATTTACCACATTGGAAATTAAAAATTAAAAGTGAATAAACTTAAAATACAAACATACAATAATAATACCTTTCTTTAGCTATCAGGATGATAATCTTATCTCATGTTGTTTAGCCTGTGGAAAACTCTACTGTCTGTACACTTGAAAGAAAATGAGAATGAAAAGGGCAAATAATGTCTTAGCAATATTGAGAAAATGTTCTGACTTTATGAAGCCTCTAAAATCAGGGTCTTGAGGACCCCCCAGATGCCAAACAGATAAAGAGAGGAAGAGCAATTTATGTCAAGTAGTGCTGAAAACCATTAACTAACACATTAACTTGAGTCTTCATTATTTAATATTGAGTGTAAACTTTAATAAAAAAGCAAACTAGTAGCACTGATTTTTCCAGTAAGCTTGGTTCAGAAATGAAGGCACTCCTCTGCCCCTGGTGGCAGTCTATCCCCGTTAGGGGCTGAGAGGGTTTGAGTGGTGCACAGTCACCGTGTGTCTTAGCTGGGATTGTGAGGCTCTGAATGTGGACTCTGCCTTTCAGACACTGAGATGCTATACTTGGAACCTCTGAAACATGCTAACTTATACCCTAAACATTTCCACAATGAAATAAAAGCAACTAAGTTAAAATCCATCTGTGTTTTAAAAAACCAGTAACCGTACATTGAATACAGTTGATGCTCAATATTTCAGTTGGGCAGAAAAAGGAGCTTTCTTTGTTTTTCTTGACTGCATGGTCTTATTACCTAGGGTAAATAAAGAGACAGCAAGACAGGTGTACAACCCCTACCACATTCAGTTATGCACGCCACCGCCCCCCCCACCCCATTTTAGTTTAGAACATTGTTTTTCAGCAGGAAGATTAAGAATAGATTTTATCCTTTTACCGAGGTAGTTCTGAGCTTTTGTGAATCAATAACCTAATAACTCAAGATTTTTCATTAGCTTTTAGCCTCCCTCCCAGTATTTAGAAGTACAGTATATCATGGTGTAGCGGTCATCTCCCTGGGAGAATGGGAAGACTTTCCAAGATACCTAAGCTTGAATGGTCTTATAGCAATAAATTTTCTGACACTTTATTTTCATGTGAAGTTTTCCCTGAAAACTGATGTCAGAAAACACTCCTACTTCATAAGAGCCTGTCTTTATAGAGAATATGAAATTTCCTCAGTCACCTTATTTCTTACCTGAGTGTATTGCCTGAAGAGTAAACCTCTCTGGGTATCTAACGAAGGTGAAGCCTCTGGCAATGACTAATCACAACACTATGAACCTACAGGGCTTTGAGTCTTTCCTAAATTTGCACATATTTCTCTTAAGGAGAAAGCCTAATGATAGAAACTTCTATTTCTGCCACTTAAAAATGAGGTGAATTCACACATGTGGTATAGAGGGTAAGAAACTAACACCAATTTTTATTTACTCAACTTTGCTTTTTTCATTTCCAAAGAATTCATGGCTTCCATGAAAGAGTCCATTGAGGAAAAAATATTACTAACAAATATTAAATGCTTAAAAATGATCTTTTCTGCATACTTCAATTATGGAAACCCTTTTCCGATTGTCTCAATATCATTCTTTGGTATCTGAAATCAAGTAAGAACAGTCAAAATATGGAGAAGGAAGCTTTTTAAGCAATGCAATTGTATGTTTTCTGGACATATGAAAATTTTCAAAACATATTGGAAACATTAAAAAAAACTTTAATGTGGTTTCTTTTAGATTTAATATATATCATCAACTAAAGTAATTAAAATCTATTTTTTCTAAGTCAGGTCATATAAAGTGAAAGTGAAAGTCGTTCAGTCCTGTCTGACTCTTTGTGACCCCATGGAATACACAGCCCGTGGAGTTCTCCAGGCCAGAATACTGGAGTGGGTAGCCGTTCCCTTCTCCAGGGGATCGTCCCAACCCAGGAATCGAACCCAGGTTTCCCACATTGCAGGCGGATTCTTTACCAGCTGAGCTACCAGGGAAGCCCATGTCATGTAAATTTATTCTAATTACCAGTACTCCTCACCTTGTTTGAATAAAAAATTAAATGCTTTCTATGTCCTATGACAGAAGGTAACATTGTAGACTAGCTGTTAGATCAGTTACCACCTGAGAGAAGCCAATACTCTGACACAGCAGAGAGGGGACAGGGAAGAAATTACTCTGACCTAAATCCCCTCCCTCAGACCTGAAGATGTGCCTCTCATTGGCTGAACATACTTGGATGTAAAAGGATCTTATGGGTCAAGCTCCCAGAGAATAGAAGAAAGTGAAAAATGGTTAAGTGAGAATGCAGAAGAAGATTTGGGAAACACCTAGAAATGCAGATAATGAATGACTCTAATGAACACCTGAACAACAACAGAAAATGATTGTATATCTTAGCTGGGTCCTTTAAAAAATGAATCTGAAGGCAAAGAGTAAAAGACTGCTTTTTGGCAGCTAATCATCCATGGTGTTTCTACACAACTGTGACAGCTTTTGTCCAAGATTATGTTTTGAAGGATGTTTGTGTAGCAGACAACCTTGGAAGATAGGAATGTCATGATAGTAAAGATAATTTTTAACTTATATGTTTACTTAACTTCTATGCAGAGTACATCATGAGAAATGCTGGACTGGATGAAGCACTAGCTGGAATCAAGATTGCTGGGAGAAATACCAATAACCTCAGATATGCAAATGACACCACCCTTATGGCAGAAAGCAAAGAGCTAAAGAGCCTCTTGATGAAAGTAAAAGAGGAGAGTGAAAAAGCTGACTTAAAGCTCAACATTCAGAAAACTAAGATCATGGCATCCGGTCCCATCACTTTATCGCAAATAGATTGGGGAAACAGTGACAGACTTTATTTTTTTGGTCTCCAGAATTACTGCAGATGGTGACTGCAACCATGAAATTAAAAGATGCTTGTTCCTTGGGAGAAAAGCTATGACCAACCTAGACAGCATATTAAAAAGTAGAGACATTACTTTGCCAACAAAGGCCCGTCTAGTCAAGGCTATGGATTTTCCACTGGTCATGTACGGATGTGAGAGTCGGACTATAAAGAAAGCTGAGCACCGAAGAATTGATGCTTTTGAACTGTGGTGTTGGAGAAGACTCTTGAGAGTCCCTTGGACTGCAAGGAGATCCAACCAGTCCATCCTAAAGGAGATCAGTCCTGGATGTTCATTGCAAGTACTCATGTTGAAACTGAAACTCCAATACTTTGGCCACCTGATGCAAAGAACTAACTCATTGGAAAAATCCCTGATGCTGGGAAAGATTGAGGGCAGGAGGAGAAGGGGGCAACAGAGGGTACGATGGTTGGATGGCATTACTGACTCAATGGACATGAGTTTGAGTAAACTCTGGGAGTTTGTGATGGACAGGGAAGCCTGGCGTGCTGCAGTCCTTGGGATCGCAAAGAGTCAGACACGACTGAGCAACTTGCTTTTTCTCAGCTGTGCCACAAATATTCTGTGTGCAGAGTGTCTGCATGTGGCTTGGTTGGCAAGGGGAGCATATAACCATAGAGATCCTGTTGCCTGCTGTGATAATAAAGTCTTTTGTGTCCCACCAAGGCCCTCATGCCTTCCCTCAGCATCTGTGTAACCATGGCAGGTTCACTTGTTAGCTCACAAGCAAGGTAAGACCCTTCGCAGTTCTTCGGGCTAATACTGTATTTGGGAAGTACAAGCCTAAGACAGTGGAGGTAAGGGAAAAGGAGCAGTGAGGCAAAGACATGTGTGTTGCCTTGCTCTTTCCTATAAAGAACCACAAAGGAGACATTATTAGTCACTGTTCACTCAGTGTTGTAGACTTTTCTAGAAAGATTGAAAGAAGGAACTTCCACTCAAAGTAGACCATAAGAAAAAGTGAAAGGAGGGGGACAATTTCTCCTTGACCTCTTCCCATATCCTCTTCCCCTTGGTCAAGGTTTACCTCGATTATGATCTCACTTCTTGGTTGCATTTCAGTGGCTGCTCAGAAAACCAGGTTCCATGCCTTGCAGTGTAGTATTTCATCCAAATACGAAAGTGGAGGACTGACTTTATGTAAGTAAAGTGTTGACCAAGGCATGGAAAGGAGGAAGTAGACAAGAGAATTTGAGACGGTACATATGATTTATATTTTAGTATAATGGGTAAAAGTGTATTTGCATATCAAACAGTTCCTAACATTTTGCTTTCCATAAAACTGAAGGGGAACCTAATTGAGCTTTTAGCTTATTGCTTAAAAAAAGAGGACCCTTTAGTAATAGATTATGTGATTTTTTTTTTTTTTGATCATGAAGTTAGAAGTAGTTCAAAGAAATATGAGCCAATATTCTAACAGAACTTCTATTTTTATCTACTTGTGTTGGTTTTTTAAAAATAATTTTATTTATGTATTTTCAGTTGTGCCGAGTCTTCCTTGCTGTGCATAGGCTTCCTCTAGTTGCTGTGCTAGCAGGCGCTCCTTTTGTTTCCATGCACAGGCTTCTCACTGTGCTGGCTTCTTTTGTTGCAGAGCACAGACTGTGGCATATGGGCTTCAGTAGTTGCAACATGTGGGTTCAGTAGTTGTGGCCCACAGGCTTTGTAGTTCCTGATCTAGCGATTGAACCAGCGTCCCCTGTGGCCCTTGCACTGGCAGGCACATTTTTTTTTTTTTAACCTCTGAGCCACCTGGGAAGCTGCAGCTAAGGTACTTCTTTTATGTCCACCTCCTGTTGACTAAAAGGCATTTGTAAGAGAATGAAGAAGAGACGTGACAAATGGGTTAAAGTCACAAACTTGGGAATAATGTGATTCTTTGTTACAAGCTTACTGTGGTAAGGACACGTAACATGAGACCGTAGCAGTGTTAACTGCTGACTACGGGCACTGTGTTGTACAGCGGTTCCCCAGAACCTGTTCATGCAGCACAACTCAAACTCTATCTCCCCTGAACAGTTCCCTGTTTCTGCCTCCTCCCAGCCCCTAACAACTGCCATTCTGCTCTCTGCTTCAATCACTTTAATTATTTTGGATCTCTTTTATAAATGCAACCATGAATTGTCCTTCTCCGTCTAGCTTATATAATAATATATAACTAGTATTAGTATAATATTCTCTAGGTTTGTCCACATTGTTGGATATGGCAGAATTTTCTCCTTTTTTCAGGATGAATAATATTTCATTGTATGTGTGTATATGTGTATAAACATACATACATACCACTTTTCTTTATCCATTTATCTGTTGATAGACATTTAAATTGGGCTTTCCCAGTGGCTCAGCAGTAGGGAATCAACCTGCAATGCAGGAGACGCAAGTTCGATCCCTGGGCCAGGAAGATCCCCTGGAGGATAGCACGGCAACCCACTCTGGTGTTCTTGCCTGGAGAATCTCATGGACAGAGGAGCGTGACAGGCTATAGTCCATGAGGTTGCAAGGAGTCAGACGTGAATGAAGCAACCGAGCACATACACACCCCCACATAATAGATATTTAAGTTACTTCCATCTCCTGGTTGTTATGAATAATGCTGCAGAGGACATGGGAATGTAAGTATCTCTTTAGGATGCTGATTTCAGTTCTTTTGAGTATATACCTAAAAGTGAGATTGCTGGATTGTATGGTAGTTCTATTTCTAGTTTTTTTTAGCAGCCTCTATACCATTTTACCTTCCATGATAGCTCAGTTGGTAAAGAATCTGCCTGCAATGTGGGAGACCTGGGTTCAATCCCCTGGAGAAGATCTTCCCCTGCTGGGAAGGTCCCCTGGAGAAGGGAAAGGTTACCCATTCTAGTATTCCGGCCTGGAGAACTCCATGCACTGTATAGTCCATGGGGTCATAAAGCCTGAGCGACTTTCGCTTTCACTTTCATACCAATTTACCTAGTGCTTGTACCATTTTACATTTCCACCAATAGTGAACACGGGTGCCTGTGCCTCCCCACGCTCTCTGGCACTTGGTATTTTTTTGTATTTTTGATAATAGTCATCCTAACAGGTATGAAGTGGTAACTCATTTGGTTTTGGTTTGTGTTTCCCTAATGATCAGTGATTTTGAGCATGTTTTCACACATCTGTTCATAATTTGTCTGTTTTGTTTTTAAAGTTGTTCAAGTCCTTTGTCCGTTCTTCATTCAGGTTACACTCACATGTAAGAGCTAGGGAAAAGAGAATTCAGTGAAGTACAGAGAGGCATTTCCCACAACGGGGAAAGTGTTTTAATTTGAAATCCAGCATGGAGACAGTATTGGAATCGAGGAGTTGACTTAAAGTTATTTTTTCCAGTATTTCACATGTGTTTACCCCTTACAGGTAGTAGATAAAATATTCTTCATTTTCCTGATTCCAAGTTAGAAGGTAAAATTCATTTAAGATATGCATAACTGGTTGTTTTGTGGAAGGTCTTTTATGTTTTGGGTTTTTGTTTAAATCTTTATGTCTCTATCTACCAAGGAAGGTTGTTATTTCCTCCCTTGCTTCTGAATCTGTATTTCATAACTGGATGTCTATAAATAGTACCAGGCAGTACAGTAATTATACCATTACTAAAGGTCATTGTTAGTATGAACATATTTCATTTAGATGCAGACTTTTACTGCTGTATCACAGACATTTGAGAAATACACTGATTCACACTAGAAATGGCACTACTGACTCGAAGAGTTTGAGCAAAATCCAGGAGCTGGTGATGGACAGGGAAGCCTGGCGTGCTGCCGTCCATGGGTCACAAAGAATTGGACATGACTGAGCAACTGAGGTGAACTGAACACTAGGAGTTAGCATGGATTTACCACAGGTTGATACCAGAGGTTTACAATTTGTCTAAAAATATTTCTTTGTCATTTGTTGCCAAGGGGACAATAATTGCAATCTCTGTTTCAAGAAAGACTGTGTAGTATAATCCTATACTGCATAGATGTGTTTATGTTTGGATGTAACAGAGCAGTGGACACAACAAGTTAAAGCCCTTCTTCTTCTGTTTCTTAAATATTATACTTGGGCAGGTTGATTCAGTTTATTTCAACAAATTCTTTACTGAATTCCTGCTATTACCAAGTACCAGAGAAACAAAGCTCAATGAAATACAGTCCCAGAGAAATATAGATGTACATCGAATATTTTGAAATAATGTGAGAGAAGTCTTAATATATACAGGGTACTGTGAGTTTGAAAGAGATTCTCCTTATTTGGCTTGAGCAATAAAGGGTGGGCACGGCTTCTGAAGGAGGAGATGTCTAAGATGTTCCTTAAGGGAGGAACATGTGTGGCCAGGTTTGGGTGGAGAGAAGGTAATGACTGGTCAGAAGATGGTTCCTGCCATAGAGAGCATAAAGGTAGTGCTGAATGAACAACAGGGTGAGTGGGGGGAACCCTATATTATCCTGTATTAATAGTAAAATATGAGGTGTTAGGTTTCTGGGAGCTTGAGCAGGGCTAGCTCTGGAGGGCTTCATAGGCTGCTGTATTTGAAGACTTGAAGTATGCAGAGAACAGCATTCATAGTCCAATTGACACTCATGTAACTCTGGTGGCAGTGTGGAGGGTGTATTTAAAGGAAGCAAATCCAGAGGCATTTTTAATGCTTCAGTCAGGCATGAGTGGAACTTGGCGATGATAGAGTTAGGGAGAGGGAGGGCACAATTAGGAGAGAGTAAGGAGGCATCTATTTATGACAGTGCTTTTGTTGAACCAGAAAAAGTACAGCTTGAAGGGTGAGAAAGACCTGAATTTGAACTCCAGCTTCATCACTTCAGGATTTGAGCTGTTTACAAGTTATAATGTTCTGTATTTCTGAAAGTGAGGGTGACACTTCCTCATGTTATCATGGGGATTAGACTTGACCTGAAACAGTGCTTGAATAGCATGTCAGTAAATGTTACTAGTGTTACTGTTAAAATCTTCAAGACTTAGTCTCCTCTCCTGCATTATAGATTTGTTGTGATGTTATAGCAAGACAATATGTGTTAAAGGTGCCTAATCTTTTGGATAAAGAATTTTTTCAGGAAAAATTTTATGTGTTACTTTCCCCCAATTGAAAGAAAAATAGATTTGAACCTCATTTAAAAATACTATTTTTGTAGCCAGTGCAATTTACTGTTTTATGAATAAAAGCAAACCAGTGAGACCTTTGGCCACGGAAATGCTAGTAAGGATCAACCCTGAGAATTAGCTGTATCATTGCATCATCGTGATTGAGAACATAAGAGCAACGATCAGACTGACGGCTGATTGTGTGTCTTTAAGCAAATTAGCTTGCCTCTCTGTGCCTCAGTTTCCTGATTTCTAAATGTCTATAGACCCTAAAATATGTACGAGGGTTAAGTGAGATAATCACTCATGTAAACTGCTCAGCTGTATGCTGGGTACATGCTAAAGACCTCCCAAATAATGACTATTATTTTTTGGAGGGCAGTGTTCAAAAGAATGACTTTACATGCACTGGCTCTTTGTGGATGTTACTAGCGGGCCCCACTGGCAGACGGGGAATGCAGACTGAGAGCTGAGTTATGCTGCCGCAGGTCACACAGCAGGGAGGCACTAGAGCTGAGGCTAGAATTACTTCGTCCTCTTCAGTGTTGTATTTCCCGAGTCTGTTGTGTCTCCTACTAGGGCTTAGTTGGTGACCCTTTCTTGCCACTCCAATCCAAACTAGGTCTTCCTCTCTCCAAGGTTGAAAGATAACCTCTGCTTTATCAGAATGCAACAGGAGCTCTATAACATGGGCTCTGGTTTTCTGGAAGGGTGACCACTGCTTCACTCTGCACTGACGCTGGAGGGCCCAGCCTACGGAGGGTCTCAGCTGCTGTTTGGCTCCTCCTCCTATGGGCGAAGGATACTCTTAGCGAGTCCCCAGCTTCCCACTTGCACCAGGACCTGCTAAACTTGAGTGCACCTTCCCAGAGTCAAGGAATTTTAGTGATGCTCCTCTCAGGATCCCTAGGTCTCTCCTTCCTTCCACCTGAATAGCCTCCTTCTCTGTTTTGTGTGAACGGATAGGCTAGACTTAATTGCCATTTGAGTAGCGGCATGGGTTTCTTATTGGTGGTCACTGTGAAAACATTTTCAAGCCAAGATATCGATATATTTGTTATAAACTATGATAGTTGGGAATTCCCTGTTGTACAGTGGTTAGGATCCTGTGAGTTCCCTTTTGAGGGTGTGGTTTTGATCCCTGATTGGGAGACTTAAGATCCCACAAGCTACTCAATGTGGCCAAAACAAGCAAAACATACATAATAACAATTAAGAAGCGGTCTGGTGGGCCCAGGTGGCACTCGTGGTAAAGAACTCACCTACCAATGCAAGAGACATCAGAAACAGGTTTGATCCCTGGGTCAGGAAGATCCCCTGGAGAAGGAGATAGCAACCCACCCCAGTATTCTTGCCTGGAGAATCCCATGGACAGAGGAGCCTGGTGGGCTACAGTCCATAGGGTCATAGAGTCGGATGCAGCTGAAGCAACTTGGCACACACCACACACAAGCAGTCTGGGAGATAACACCTGGAAGAATCTCATCTGTGAGTGGATATGCTCACTTAAGGGCAGACTCTACTTTTAAAGGTGTCAACTTTTCCCTTTGACAGATAAGGACAGGTAGAGAAAAACATGGAATTTGATTTGCTTTTCAGGTAATATATACATACCCACCTCATATTCAAAAATAAAACTTAGGAGAGTTGTTGAGGGCTTCATTAGAAGAAGTAACAATTTCCCGATCTCAACTTCTCCAGTGCATTTGAGCTCCTTCCTTATGTTCCATGATTTTTTTAACAGGCCTGTAGTCCAGTGAACAATGCAAAGAAATAGAGGAAAATGACAGAATGGGAAAGACTAGAGATCTCTTCAAGAAAATTAGAGATACCAAGGGAACATTTCACGCAAAGATGGGTTTGATAAAGGACAGAAATGGTATGGACCTAAGAGAAGCAGAAGATATTAAGAAAAGGTGGCAGGAGTACACAGAAGAACTGTACAAAAAAGATCTTCACGACCCAGATAATCACGATGGTGTGATCACTCACCTAGAGCCAGACGTCCTGGAGTGTGAAGTCAGGGGGGCCTTAGCAAGCACCACTATGAACAAAGCTAGTGGAGGTGATGGAATTCCAGTTGAGCTATTTCAAGTCCTGAAAGATGATGCTGTGAAAGTGCTGTACTCAATATGCCAGCAAATTTGCACAACTCAGCAGTGGCCACAGGACTGGAAAAGGTGAGTTTTCATTCCAATCCCAAAGAAAGGCAGTCCCAAAGAATGCTCAAACTAAAGCACAGTTGCACTCATCTCACACACTAGTAAAGTAATGTTCAAAATTCTCCAAGCCAGGCTTTAGCAATATGTGAACCATGAACTTCCAGATGTTCAAGCTGGTTTTAGAAAAGGCAGAGGAACCAGAGATCAAATTGCCAACATCCGCTGGATCATCAAAAAAGCAAGAGAGTTCCAGAAAAACATCTACTTCTGCTTTATTCATTATGCCAAAGCATTTGACCGTGTGGATCACAATAAACTGTGGAAAATTCTGAAAGAGATGGGCATACCAGACCACCTGACCTGCCTCTTGAGATACCTGTATGCAGATGAGGAAGCAACAGTTAGAACTGGACATGGAACACCAGACTGGTTCCAAATAGGAAAAGGAGTACGTCAAGGCTGTATATTGTCACCCTGCTTACTTAACTTATATGCAGAGTACATCATGAGAAACGCTGGGCTGGAAGAAGCACAAGCTGGAATCAAGATTGCCGAGAGAAATGTCAATAACCTCAGATACGCAGATGACACCACCCTTATGGCAGATAGTGAAGAAGAACTAAAGAGCCTCTTGATGAAAGTGAAAGAGGAGAGTGAAAAATTTGGCTTAAAGCTTAACATTCAGAAAACTAAGTGCGCGGAGCCGGCCTGACTGCTCAGGCCCCTTCTCGGCCCTGAGAGAGATCAAGAGGTCCCTCTCTGTCCCGCCACCCCTGATTTATTAAAGTGCAAATTGGCCTTTCTCACCTCCCTCAAGGAAATCGCTGCAGCCACCATTTGCCCATTTTCCTGACTCTGATAAGATTATCGGGCTCCTGTGAATGGCTTATGTCTAGGTAGTCTTTACCTGATTGTAAGACGCTGGTGCCATGCTCTGCTGGAGTTAAGATAAAACTCCTGAGCTAAAACTAGTGTCTGCAGTTCTGCACGTATGCAAGTCTTTGATCTAAAATTTGGTGAATCCTGTTAGCATATATATGTATGTTACCCCTCAATAAAGTCGTCGGAATCAGTCACAAGCTGACTCCATCCCTCTCAACCCCATCTTTCCTAGTCTTTTATTTCTCAGGTGCTCTGGTGATTGCGTCCTCGACCTGTTCGTTTTGCCGGCAGGCCCGGCAAGTGGCGCCCGAACAGGGACGTGGGCGGATCCCAGCGCACAGCCACCCGAAATATTGAAAGTGATCCCGGGAGAAAACCTCATCTATTCAGGTATCGTTGAAAAACTGTGGGTGGAGAGGGTATAGTTGAGAGTAAAAATTATGGGGCAAAGTAATAGTAGGCAGTTCTTTGTTTCTATGTTAAAAACTATGCTAAAAGCTAGAGGAATTTCTGTGTCTAAACAGAAACTAGAAAGATTTCTTGTCTTTGTGGAGGAAACTTGTCCTTGGTTCCCAGAGGAAGGAACTGTTAGCCTTGAAACTTGGGTAAAGGTGGGAGAACAAATTCGAACAGTTTATACCCTCTGTGGACCAGAGAAAGTTCCTCTTGATGCTTATTCTCTATGGACTCTAATAAGAGATTGTTTAAACCCAGAACACGAGAGTAGGAAACTTGAAACAGCCTTGAAACTTATAACACCCAAGTGTTCAGGTGCCCCCCAATGGGTAGCGGAGCACATATATGACTCCCCAATTGTTTCAGGTTCCAGAAAAAATGATAATGAGACTACTGCTTTCGAACAAGACTCAGATTCGGAACTTTCTCCTGATGAGGAAGACAATTTAAAAGAGCAGGCTTTTGAGCATGACAAAGAAGGATGGGATGCCTTTATAGTAACTCAACAAAAGAATAAAGACCAAGGCTCCCCTTTTTCTGAACTTAGAGAGATGCTAACATCCATATCTCAGAGAATGGAACAACTAGACTTATCGCCCATAAATACAACTAAGCCGTTGCATTCTAAAACGCCATCTGTTATAGCCGGTTTAGCTCCTGACCCGCTGCCGCCGCCCGTCCCACTCCCTCCCCCTCCTCTCGCAGAAGCGCCTTTGATTCCAACAGCGCCTCTATATGTTCCATCTAGCCTAAAAAGGCCAGTACTTTCACCACTACAAATGGCTGTGAAAACAGCCCGAGAACAGGGTGAAAATCTTGAGGGATATTCCATGATTTTCCCTGTCTTTCAAGATGCTAATCATCGGAGGTATCATGAGCCCCTGCCTTTTAAACAACTGAAAGAACTGAAACAAGCTTGCGCTCAATACGGGCCTACTGCGCCGTTTACTCTAGCCGTAATTGAAAGTCTTTCATCTCAATACTTGCCTCCTAATGATTGGAAGGCTGTTGCGCGAGCCTGTCTCTCAGGAGGTGATTATCTCTTGTGGCACTCAGAATACGGCGAGGTCTGTAACATCATTGAAGACCGTAACCGCCGTAATGGGCTGCAGGTTACTTTTGACATGCTAATGGAGGAAAGACAATTTAGAGACCTTAATCAACAACTGACCCTTCCTCCCCTAAAATACTAAACAATGAGGGGCGAGCTGCTCTGGCACTAGTTGAAAAGGCCCTCTCTCAACATTTTGCTACCTACTGTGATTTTTCTCAACCGTGGGGACTATATGTGTTTCCCTCTAAACATACCCCGACGGCAGTGTTATAGCAAAATGCTCCCTTACAGTGGATCCATTTACCTGTATCACCTTCAAAAGTTCTTACTCCTTTTTTTGATTTCATTAGCCTCCTCATTGCCAAAGGAAGGCGTCTTTCCAGAGAAATGTTGGGAGCCGATCCTGCTTACATTTATGTGCCCTATACCAAAGAACAGCAGGAATGGCTTTTTCAGTTTAATGACTCGTGGACTTTGGCCTTTTCCTCCTTTACAGGTCAAATTATTAATCATTTACCATCTGATAAACTTTTGCATTTTGTCAGCCAGCATTCATTTATTTTTCCAAAGAATGTTTCTAATGTTCCTATTCAAGATGCTCTTACGATCTTTACTGACGGATCCTCCAATGGAACCGCTGCCTTTGTGGTTAATGATACCCCTTTCTCCTGGCAGACAAACTATACATCGGCTCAAGAAGTAGAACTTTCAGCCGTTCATAAAGTATGCTCACGATATTCCTCACAGTCTTTTAATTTGTTTACTGATAGCAAATACATTGCTCATGCTTTGCAATATATAGAAACCATTCCCTTTATTTCTACTGTGAATTCTAACATTCAACATTTGTTACGTTCAATTCAGTCTCTGCTGCAACAGCGCACCTTACCCTGCTTCTTTGGACATTTACGTGCCCACACTGGGCTTCCTGGACCTCTATCTATGGGAAATCAGATGGCTGATTCTCACACTAGAGTTTTTCTTTCACAGGTGGAAGCAGCACAGCAGTCACATGCACTACATCACCAGAATAGTAATACTCTTCGTTTGCAATTTCAAATTCCTCAAGAGACTGCACGACAAATTGTTAAATCTTGTTCTGTTTGCCCTAAGTTTCTCCCAGTTCCACATCTTGGCGTTAATCCTCGCGGGCTTCTACCGAATTATCTTTGGCAAATGGATGTCACTCATGTCCCTTCCTTTGGTCGTTTAAAGTACATTCATGTATCTATTGACACCTTTTCAGGATATATTGTGGCATCCTTACAGACTGGTGAGGCCGCAAAACATTCTATCACATTGTCTTTATGCTTTTTCCGTTTTAGGCACGCCAAAGATTATAAAAACTGATAATGGCCCCGGCTATGTCTCCTCTGCCTTCAAAAATTTTTGTTCCTCTTTTTCTATCACCCTAAAAACAGGCATTCCTTATAATCCACAGGGTCAAGGCATCATGGAACGTGCTAATCAAACTTTAAAACTACAGCTTCAAAAAATACAGAGGGGGGAGCTCTACCCCCTTCTACCCAGAAATTACCTTAATCACGCTTTATATTTTTTAAATTTTTTAATTTTAGATAAAGAAGGACATTCAGCCACGCAGAGATTTTGGGACCCTCAGATTTCCAGCAGGAAGCCGATGGTCTTGTGGAAAGACCTGCTGGATAATAACTGGCATGGCCCAGATCCCGTGTTAATTTGGGGGAGGGGTCATGTATGTGTTTTTCCACAGGATGCCAAAGCACCGCGCTGGCTCCCGGAAAGGCTGGTACGCCAGACGGAGGAGATTACTGAATCAGCAATTAGGTCGGCTGACTTTAGAGCAGAAGAATCTTCTCCCGACAAATCAGCAGATACATGAGTGTTAATGCGTACTTATATTACAAAAATAGATCTGTTTCTTCTCCTAATGATTTTAATCGATTTGAGGGTGACTACTACCAAGTTTGGGATGAATATTTCTGGATGACCCCTGAAAAAGGACAGCTACTGACCCCTGCTGACATTTGCTGGGAGCAAAAGACTCATGTACCAACATTTGGAGGCCGAGAATTTCCAGGATATCACATGAAACATATGGGACTATTGCCTACCCACAAATGTAAGACTGTGATGGATGTAACGTTTATTGTCAACAAGTCTGTTATGTGGCCGGGGACAGATTGGGAAAATAGCCCTGGTATAAGATGGGTAGCTCCAAATAACACTCGATGGATTTGTGGATACAACCTTTGGCCCTGGCTCCCTGTAGGATGGGTGGGGAGATGTACCCTAGGGTTTGTGTTTGCCCCTGGGAGAATTCATAAGCAAAAAATTAGTCAACCTGTTAATTTACCTTATGTTAAAGCCTGGTGGTCACGCTCTGTTTTTCATTGGTATGATTATTTAGCCTCAATTTTTGTGCCCTCTTTAGGAGCCACTGATATTATGCTCAGGGTAGAGGCTCTGAACAATTTTACAAAACAAGCTTTGACAGATACTAGAAGAGCTTTAGAGGCTCTTAATGAAGAACAAACACAGATGAGAAAAGCCGTTCTACAAAATCGTATGGCTTTAGATATTCTAACAGCCTCTCAAGGGGGAACATGTGCCTTAATAAAAATGGAGTGTTGTGTATATATTCCTGATTATTCCTCAAATGTTTCTGATGCTTTAGAAGATATGAAACAACAAGTAGCCGCTATGGATTTTTCTGACTCCAGCATTTGGAGTCAGATATCTGCCTGGTTTCATAGTGATTGGTGGAAATCTGTAATTTTTATCATTATATGCATATTGTTATTGCTGTGTTTTGGCCCTTGCATTTGTCAATGCTTATCTGAGATGATAAATAAAAGATTGCTGATGTGTTCCCATTTGCAAACGCGGCCATTTCCTTCGAGGGAGATATAATGGCCATTAGTCAAAAGAAAAGGGGGAGATGCGGGGAGCCGGCCTGACTGCTCAGGCCCCTTCTCGGCCCTGAGAGAGATCAAGAGGTCCCTCTCTGTCCCGCCACCCCTGATTTATTAAAGTGCAAATTGGCCTTTCTCACCTCCCTCAAGGAAATCGCTGCAGCCACCATTTGCCCATTTTCCTGACTCTGATAAGATTATCGGGCTCCTGTGAATGGCTTATGTCTAGGTAGTCTTTACCTGATTGTAAGACGCTGGTGCCATGCTCTGCTGGAGTTAAGATAAAACTCCTGAGCTAAAACTAGTGTCTGCAGTTCTGCACGTATGCAAGTCTTTGATCTAAAATTTGGTGAATCCTGTTAGCATATATATGTATGTTACCCCTCAATAAAGTCGTCGGAATCAGTCACAAGCTGACTCCGTCCCTCTCAACCCCATCTTTCCTAGTCTTTTATTTCTCAGGTGCTCTGGTGATTGCGTCCTCGACCTGTTCGTTTTGCCGGCAGGCCCGGCAACTAAGATCATGGCATCTGGTCCCATCACTTCATTGGAAATAGGTGGGGAGACAGTGGAAACAGTGTCAGACTTTATTTTTTTGGGCTCCAAAATCACTGCAGATGGTGATTGCAGCCATGAAATTAAAAGACACTTACTCCTTGGAAGGAAAGTTATGACCAACCTAGAGAGCATATTAAAAAGCAGAGACATTACTTTGTCAACAAATGTCCATCTAGTCAAGGTTATGGTTTTTCCAGGGGTCATGTATGGATGTGAGAGTTGGACTGTGAAGAAAGCTGAGCGCCGAAGAACTGATGCTTTTGAACTGTGGTGTTGGAGAAGACTTTTGAGAGTCCCTTGGACTGCAAGGAGATCCGATCAGTCCATCCTAAAGGAGATGAGTCCTGGGTGTTCATTGGAAGGACTGATGCTGAAGGTGAGTTTACTCAAACTCATGCCCATCGAGTCAGTGATGCCATCCAGCCATCTCATCCTCTGTTGTCCCCTTCTCCTCCTGCCCCCAATCCCTCCCAGCATCAGGTCTTTTCCAGTGAGTCAACTCTTTGCATGAGGTGGCCAAAGTATTGGAGTTTCAGCTATTTCCCCACCTATTTCCAATGAAGTGATGGGACCAGATGCCATGATCTTAGTTTTCTGAATGTTAAGCTTTAAGCCAACTTTTTCACTGTCCTCTTTCACTTTCATCAATAGGCTTTTCAGTTCCTCTTCACTCTCTGCCATAAGGGTGGTGTCATTTACATATCTGAGGTTATTGATATTTCTCCCGGCAATCTTGATTCCAGCTTGTGCTTCTTCCAGCCCAGCGTTTCTCATGAACTTGTCAGTATGGTTTTATCTCCTTTCTCCTGCTCATTTTTATGAAGATATTTTGGTGAGACAAGTGTTTGTAATTGAAACAAACAAACAAAAAGTTAAATTGGCCCTGTAAGAGAATTGTTCTGTATATCCATATCTACCTTCACTTTTGGGGCTTCCCAGTTGGTGCAAGTGGTAAAGAACCTGCCTGCCAGTGCAGGAGACTTAAGAGACACGGGTTTGATCCCTGGGTCGGGAAGATCCTCTGAAGGAAGAAATAGCAACCCACCCCAGTATTATTGCCTGGAGAATCCCATGGACAGAGGAGCCTAGTGGGCTACAGTCCATGGCGTCTCACAGAGTCAGACACGACAGAAGCAACATAGCACCTTCATTTTTGGTGCAAGAGAGGTTGCTTATAGAGTTCAGATACGTCAGTGATGTTCATTATAGAAGTCACTCATCAGTTGGAATAGAAAGGGAAGTAGCTTTAAATCCAATTTAAAGGGAACTCCTTTAAATCCAATTCAGAACTGCACCAACTTATGAATAAAAATGCTTCTTGCAGAAACTATCATGTCCATAAGTGTTTTTCTGAAGGCTTTTGTATGGTGATTTTGGTTGTTATCTCAAAATCAGTTGCTATATTTTATCAAGTAACTGCCACAGGCTCCTGTCTAAGTATAGCATTTTGGGTTACTGTATTACCAATAAGCAAGAATTAAAAAGAAAACTCAACAACAAACTAGCCATCGGTCAAAAGTTTGTCATTAGTCTCCTCTTTGAAGGGGCAGCAAATGAGTTGCAGATGGACTGCTATTTACATACAGTTCCTCAGTGTACCCTGAGGGCTTGGCGGATGTTTCCTGCAGTGTCATCACCATGCAGTATTTAAAATTTACACTTAAAAGAGCCCTTGCTTAAGAGAGAATAGGCAAAAAGTGAATTATTCCTAGGTGGGCGGTCCGCAGAGTTGCAGGACTGTGGGTGGTGTGTTACACTTTTCTCTGGGCCAAGGTCATCGATCGTTGTTGTAAAGGGTGGATGCAGAGGAAGGAAAAGGTCTGTGCATTTATGTTCAGGAGTGTTGCTGGGCAGCCAGACTGGTTCGCTTTCTTTTTCTCCTTCTCCTCCCCAGAGCCCTGTCCTGCTATTGATACTCGGAGAATGAATCTTTAGATGGGGTCCACCATCTTCCCATTTCATTGGACTTGGTCCCCATGTCACTTCCTTAGAGACAGTTTTCCTGACCATCCTCTCCAAGCAAGTTCCCCTGACTGCTCTTGTTTTTTTCCCTTAAATATTTGCTTATTTGGCTGCACTGGGTATTAGTTGCATCGCACAGGATCTTTGCTCTTTGCTGTCACTTGCGGGATCTCTCAGTTGTGGCAAGTGAACTCTTACTTGCAGCATATGGAATCTACTATAGTTCCCTGACTAGGGATCGAACCTGGGCCATCTGCACTGGGAGTATGGAATTTTAGCCATTGGACCACCAGAGAAGTCCCTCCCTAACTGCTCTTTACTGTCACACTCAGTCATTTTCTTCGTATCATCTACCACAGGTTTTGTTCATGTGTTCTCAAAAAAAAGATCTGTCACCCATTTTGGGCTATAACCTCCAGAGTTTACGTATTTGTCTCATCACTCTTCTTCCACAATAGAATATTGAAAAGAGAAGGCACTTGATAGAAGTAAGGGTTTTATAGAACTAACATCCCTTAGGTTAGAACTAACAAGACCCTTAGGTCTTTATTTGCCTTATTAATGTTGTTCGTTGATAACTTCTCAAAACTGATGAAATTTAACAATAATACCATGTTACTTTAGTGGGAAAAATTCTTTTCTCAGCGTCTTCTTTTTTTTTTTTTTTAACAGCTAGCATAGAGTTCCTTTAGGAAAGAAAAATTTTCCTCTAGAAAGATGGCTATGTAGTCCACTATGGGGGGGTGGAAACATCAGGGCATGGTTTACGATAGTAAAGTGAAACAAATCGCTGGATAAAATACTTTACATAAGATGTTAATAGTAATCTGAAGTTGGAGAAGGCAGTCATGCAACATGGTGCAAATCAGGTCTCTTTAAAAAAGTGTTTAACAAGTTAAGGAGGTGTAATAGTTTCTTGTTGCAGGACTGCTGAAGTCTTTAGAGAACACAGTTGTCTAATATCTGGTGTTAAGACACTTGTTCTGACATAAATCACTTTTATAGCTTCAAACTTTGGAAGAGTCAGCTGCACTCACACACTTTGGGGAGAAGCTTGGGAAGCCCAGTGAAAGGGGGCTGTATCCGTGTGTGATTACCGTGGGACTGGGAGCTGCAGCAGCTCCAGAAGTGACAGGTGGGTATAACTGAAGTCTCAGTGGCCTCATCTATCGCTTTAAGTTGTACCTTAAGTTCACATCTTGAAAACATTCTTGACTGGTTACTTTGGGGCTTCCAGAAATATCTATCTTGCATTGAATGCTGCAGAAAGTTTCAGACGCATAATGCATACATAGAATGTAATCACTGGTTAAAAATAAAGTGTTTGGTATTTTTAGTGACATGTTAAAAAAAAGCAAATGTGTGAGTATTTCTGATTTCTGTTTTTAATGGTGGGAAATCTTGTGTTTTCTATTTCAACTATCTGTTTCTAGTTACCACAGTCAGTTTCCCAGGGGAAGGCTCAGGACTCTGTGCATCCTGTGAGGGAAACTGGCTTCGGCCGGGGTGGGAGGAGAAGGTGAAGCCGTGAGAAGCTGAGCTGGGTCCCTCCTGTAGCCGGTCTTCTGCTCAGGATTCCTGGAGGAAGGGGGCTCCTAGGTGATTCCGGGGGCTCTCTTTTGGGACCTTAATCTCTGGAGTATTGTTTCTTTATTTTTGTTATCATTGAGAGTGTGACTCAGATCTGTACCTTTTTCAAAGCCAGTCAAGTTCGGGGAGACACCTGCTAAGTACAGTATCCACACACCTGAAGGCAATTACTTTCACTATGCCAGACATGCAATTAAGGAGTGAATGTTGTGTGAATCATTAGTCTTCCTTCCTTGAGATGTAAAAATGAGCAGTGACAACTCAAACTCTTTAACCTTTTTGGTTTAAAAATTATAGGATGTTAATACATTGTTAAAATATTTAAATCCATAAATTACCAGTTACTGCCAAACCACAAGTGAAATTATGCTCTTGCTTATACAAAATGAATCTGATTGTACTTTTAGAGTTTTGTGGGCTTGATGACTTGCTCTCTTAAACCTTAGAGGGAAGAAAATTCCACTCTACAGTTTTGCAGAAAGTCTTGTTCTTTGAGATGCCTTTGGTACATGGCTGGGATATAGATTCAGGGAGACCTTTCCAAATGGATTTAGAGCAGGTTCATATCTGGTTCTTCAGCTGAGCTTATATCTTTTTGTAGCTTCTCTTAAATTACCCAGTATTGCTTTGGTTGCCCCATGTCCTAAAATGTGTTTATGCACCAGAGTCATTTCTGCTCAGTTGACCTTCAAAAAAAAAAAAGTACAGGAAGGTAGCAATGTTAGAGGTAAAGAACACAGGCTTCATGCTTTGGAATCAGACACAGTTGCCTTATTATGTTGCTTAATAGCTATGAAGATCACTTTGCATAACAGGAGAAACTTATATTTAGGATGACTTCTACATTAGCCCCTGTGGCTTAAATGGCAATTATGGATACATTTTGGAAGTTGAATAGTTACAGTAGGCAATTTAGCTTTTAGGATATTAGTTTACTACTCTTTCTTTATCTGCAGCTCTGTCTACAATGGCAACCCACTCCAGTGTTCTTGGCTGGAGAATCCCAGGGGCGGGGGAGCCTGGTGGGCTGCCATCTATGGGGTTGCAGAGAGTCGGACACGACTGAAGCGACTTAGCAGCAGCAGCAGCAGCTGTCTACATAAAACATCTTTCTCTTTCTAGTTTATTTGCCTAGATCATCTCTCATTCCTTCAAGCTGCATTTTAACATGCTGGTTTGCAAGGAGCTTTTCCTGACTTTCTGGTCTCTACTATATGCCTGTTTTATCATGCCCAGTTTCATGCCCTAACATATGGTGCTGCAATTGTTTCTTGACGTGCAACTTCCTCCAGTTATCTCTGAACTTGTGAGCACAGAGATTATTATTATCATTTTATTTTTATCATTGCATCCTCCATGTCAATCACAGGCATCATTCTGGTCTTCTGGTACAGAGTCAGCTCTTGATAAGTATTGATTTAATAAAATTACTTATTGGTTCTTCAGGTAGCATTTACATCTCCAAGGGGAATAATCACCCTTTATTTAAGCAACTTACCAGTGCAAATCACATCTTTACTTCCAGCTTTATGATATGCTTTTAATAGAGGAATTATGAATGTTAGATAAGAAAGAGGATTTGGAATTCATGTAATTCAGTAAAGGAATTTTACATAGAAAGAGACCAAAGTCCAGAGAAATCAATCAATTTATCTGACATCATAGAGCTTGTTAATGGCAGAACCAGTATTTTAGAGAGGGAGGCAGTGTTCAAAGGTGAATGCTTATGGCTTTGAGGTCACACCTGTGTTGAACTCTGTTTTAGCTCCTTTACATTGTTGGCACTGTTGGCATTGGCTAAGATACTGACTTGCAAACCTTGGTTTCTTCACCTCTGATTTGAAGAGGGTGTTTAGGAAAGAGAGTGAGGACAGAAAACTTCTTATGGGGATTATATGAGTTAACATATGAGAATGTGTTGCACAAATTGTGTAGAACTATATAGTAATAGCCATGACTACTTAGACTTAGGATTCTTTAACAATCATTGATGCTGCCTCTGACTCTGAGGGAAACACTTCAAGTCTTTGAACTACTGTTTAGTTCCCAGTAAATAGGTGTGAAGAGCCTTTCTTGTTTTAATAAAGACCTTTGCTGTTAAGTTAGAAGTGCTCCTTACAAACACCTAATAAGGAAACAGCTACCAGTTTAACTTGTATCGAGTCTCTCTCTCCTTCCCATCAGTTTAATTTTCTGACCTCCACATTGTTAAATAGTATGTGCTGTCTCGATTCTGACCTGTAAATAACAAGCTGTCATTTATGAATTCCTTCCTAAATTAAGGATAATTACAAATACTCATTTTCTTGTGTTTACTGTTTACAAGTAACTGGAACATAGATTATTTTTGGACTATTACTTTGCCATACTAAAATAAAGCTGACATTTGATTATCATGCTAAGCTATTCTGAACACCGCTTAGCCATCAGACCTCTCATGCGTGGGAGCTGTGCTAATACATAAATATTGAGGACTGGCATTCCAAGTTAAGGCTCATATTTGCTCCGTGGCAGATGTGATAATAAGGGGAGGAAAAAAGGAAGGCATAAATGGAGTGGAGAGTCTGGCCTGAGGCAAAGCTGTAAAGCAGGTCAGGTTAATCTTCACATGTTTCTCAGCTGTCTTTACCCTTCTATCCCTTGAACACCCTCTCTGAAGAATTTTTTCTCCTAGATTCCTGTAGCCACGCTGCCCTGGTTACTCAAAGCTTGTTACAGCTCTTTATAAAAGCAGCTGGTTCTTTTCTGCCTGGCAAATGGAAGACTGCTCCCCCTCTGCGCTGGGCTCACCTTCACTTTTCAGGCAAGGTATTGATTGTAACAGTGTTCTTTCTGCGTACATGCTGCTACTTTTGCTATCAAGTACAAAGCAAAGCAGAAGTATTAACAGTTCAGAACTCTTCTGGTCCTTTACTCCCCAGAAGGTTCAGGATTGTTTTTTAATTAATGTATCTAATGTTATGGAAACTCTAGAGAATATAAATCTGCTTCCTTTTAGTTGATACTTTTCGTTTTAATTCTTTACTACAGAGGCAAAAATTTAGCCTAATCTTTCTGCCAATTGATGAAAGTGTGAAAGTGTGAGTTGCTCAGTCGTGACCAACTCTGTGTGACCCCATGAACTGTAGCCCGCCAGGCTTCTCTGTCCATGGGATTCTCCAGGGAAGAATACTGGAGTGGGTTGCCATTTCCTCCCACAGGGGATCTTCTCAACTCAGGGATGGAACCTGTCTCCCGCATTGCAGGCAGATTTTGTACAGCCTGAGCCACTAGGGAAGCCGATTAATGTATCTGATGTTAAGGAAACTCACGAGAATATAAAGCTGCTTCCTTTTAGTTGATACTTTAGTTTTTAATTCGTTACTCCAGAGGCAAAAAATTAAGCCTAATCTCTCTGCCAATTGATGAATGTTCATTTATTTGCAGGAGGAGGTGGCTACAGTCTTTCATAAGGCTTCTTAGCTCATTTTTAAATATCAACTTGTTTTTCCTTAGCCAGTAAGGAATAAGTGGCTAGCAGTTCCTTAGCTAGCCTGTTTCTTTCCTTTTGGAGGGTTTCCTCAATGTGTTTCTAGTAATACAATGGCTAGAGACACATTTATTTTTGAAGCCCTTGCCCTTGAATTATTTGTGCAAGAAGCTGATGTTTCTCTTTCACTTTTGCTGACTCTCTGTGTGTCCTTATCTCTTTTTTGCCTTCTCCATTGCTTTCTTTTCCTACTGAATCTTCTTTTTGTTTATTTTTAGTCATTCTCAGAGAGCCAAGCAAAATTTCCCTTAAATAATTTTCTTCACATGTACTTTTTTGTTCTTTCTGTTCATTGTTAATTATACTTTCATAAAAGCAATGCAACTCTATTGAATAAATAAATTAAAAATATATGAACATTAAAAAAGTTTCTAAGAAAAATCTTAATGTCTCCTATTGACTTCCTATTATAACTCCCTAAGATAAACTCTGTTGACTGTTTCTTGTGTGTCCTGCCAGACCTTTATTATATCAATCAAGTAATACATACTGAATCCAAATTTCAAATAAAAACCTCTGGTTATGAAAATATCTCACTTGAACTTTTGTACCTCAGTTTAACTTCTTCATGGAGCTCCCATTGTCCTGCTTATCCCTGAGTTCTGGGAGGCTGAATAGTGTTAAGGGCATTTCATCTGGATCACAGTCATCTTTCTATACTGGTCCCTACCTTTTCATTCTTTTTATTTCTTTGGTTATCAGCATGGCTCTATCTGGTCATTTCTTCTCATAAAATGTTTGCCTTATACTTGGGCTTTTGCATTGAATACAAAAAGCCAAAAAATTGACATTTTTTTATTCCTGTAGATTCTTCTGCATTATCCTCTTCTGGAGACATAGAACACTCCAGCTGCTGCCTAAAGGGGGATAAATGTCAGAGAGTAAAAGCAAATATAAGAAAAAAATATTACCTAATAAGTGTAAATATGTTCACTGACCATTCAATGGGAATTTTCCTGATGCTTTCTCAGTATATTGAGAAAGATTAGGATAATAAACCATGATGTAATGGCACATTCCACTAGCCTGTGGACCTCCCTCTCAGCATCCAGTCCACATAAGCAAAATGCCGAAATTCACCGGAGAATTTATTGAAGAAAGGAAATTTATAAGAATAACAAGTACTTTGGCTTCTGTAGGGAAAATATATTTGTTCTCTGGAGTCTTTCAAGATGTTTTCTTTGTTTTTTTGTCTTTGGCTTTCTATACTTTGAGTATGTTGTGCCTGGGAGGAGATTTTTTTTTTTTTAGTATTTATTCTGCTTGGTGTTCTCTGAGCTTCATGTGTGTGTTCTTTAGTGTATGCCATTAGTTTGGGAACATTCTCAGCCATTATTACTTCAAATATTTCTTGTTTCTTTTCATGTAAGTATCATGTACAGGCCTTCATATCATGCACAATTTACATCTCTTGTTAATTATCACATAGTTCCTGGATATACTATTCTGTTTCTTTTTCCATTAATTTTTATGTTTGCATTTCTGTTTGGGAAGCTTCTGTTGACATGTCTTTTATGAGACTGGTTCTATCACTATTCTACTAATGAGCAAAGACATTCTTTTGTCGTTGTTCATCTTCAGTCCCTCAGTTGTGTCCAACTCTGTGACCCCATGGACTGTAGCACTCCAGGCTTCCCTGTCTTTCACCATCCCCCGGAGTTTACTTAAACTCACATGCATTGAGTCAGTGATGCCATCCAACCATCTCATCCTCTGTCGTCCCCTTCTCCTCCTGCTTTCAGTCTTGCCCAGCATCAGGGTCTTTTCCAATGACTTGGCTCTTCATATCGGGTAGCCAAAATATTGGAGTATTAGCTTCAACATCAGTACTTCCAGTAAATATTCAGGGTTGATTTCCTTTAGGATTGACTGGTTTGATCTCCTTGTTGTCCAAGGGACTCTCAAGAGTTTTCTCCAACACCACAGTTCAAAAGCATCAGTTCTTCAGCACTCAGCCTGCTCTAATAATTACAAAATAGCTGATCCTTATTCTGATGCCTGCTGAGTCTCTTCAGACTGTTTTCTCTTGCCTTAGCATTCCTTGTAATTTTTTGTTGAAAACTGGACATGGTCTAGCAAGTATTAGGATCTAACGGGTAACTAGGCGTTTAGTGTTAGGTTTTGTGTTAATCTGGCTAGGTGCTGACTGTGTTTAATTTTTCTTAGCTCTAAGTGCCAGAGGTTTCAGTTCCCTTTAGTTTCTTTGTCCTTCACCCCCCACCTAGTTCTCTTTGGATTTCCCCAAGAATTCCTTTTTAAATGTAGTCTGTGTCCTGCAACTCTCTCGGTTGTAATTCCGTTTTATTGTACTGAAATCCTGTTGATGCACTGACAGGTTTTGGAGAGGGGCAGCGGTTACGCTTGTGGCTCAGCTGGTGAAGAATCGGCCTGCAACGCAGTAGACCTGGGTTTGATGCCTGGTTTGGGAAGACCCCCTGAAGAAGGGAAAAGCTACCCTCTCCAGTACTCTGGCCTGGAGAATTCCATGGACTGTATGTATAGTCCAGTTCATTTTAGTTCAGTCACTCAGTTGTATCTGACTCTTTGTGACCTTATGGACTTCAGCACGCCAGGCCTCCCTGTCCATTACCAACCCCGGAGTTTACTCAAACTCATGTCCATTGAGTCGGTGATGCCATCCAACCATCTCATCCTCTGTCGTCCCCTTCTCCTCCTGCCTTCAATCTTTCCCAGCATCAGGGTCTTTTCAAATGAGTCAGCTCTTCGCATCAGGTGGCCAAAGTGTTGGAGTTTCAGTTTTAGCATCAGTCCTTCCAGTGAATGTTGAGGACTGATTTCCTTGAGGATGGACTAGTTGGATCT
Source organism: Cervus elaphus (assembly GCF_910594005.1). Lineage (NCBI taxonomy): Eukaryota > Metazoa > Chordata > Mammalia > Artiodactyla > Cervidae > Cervus > Cervus elaphus. The sequence goes on along the minus strand of NC_057831.1, from coordinate 7,779,864 downwards.
CCTTGCATTCCAAGGGACTCTCAAGAGTCTTCTCCAATACAACAGGTCGACAACATTTCTTCTGTGCTCAGCTTTCTTTATAGTCCGACTCTCACAGCCATACACAACTACTGGAAAAACCATATCTTTGACTACCTGGACCTTTGTCAGCAAAGTAATGTCTCTGCTTTGTAATATGCCATCTAGATTTGTCATAGCTTTTCTCCCAAGGAGGAAGTGTCTTTTAATTTCATGACTGCAGTCACCATCTGCAGTGATTTTGGAGCCCAAGAAAATAAATTCTGTCACTGTTTCCCTTGTTTCCCCACCTGTTTGCCACGAAGTGATGGGACTGGATGCCATGATCTTTGTTTTCTGAATGTTGACTTTTAAGCCAACTTTTTCACTCTCCTCTTTCACTTTCGTCCAGAGGCTCTTTAGTTCTTCACTTTCTGCCCTAAGGGTGGTGTCATCTGCGTATCTGAGTTATTGGTATTCCTCCCCGCAATCTTGGTTCCAGCTTATGCTGCATCCAGCCTGGCACTTCTCATGATATACTCTGCATATAATTTAAATAGGCAGGGTGACACTATGCAACCTTAACGCACTCCTTTCCTGATTTGGAACCAGTCTATTGTTCCATGTCTGGTTCTAACTGTTGGTTCTTGACCAGAATACAGATTTCTCAGGAGGCAAGTCAAGTGGTCTGGAATTCCCATCTCCTGAAGAATGTTCCACAGTTTGTTTTGATCCACAGAGTCAAAGGCTTTGGCATAGTCAATAAAGCAGAAGTAGGTGTTTTTCTGGAACTCTCTTGCTTTTTTGATGCTCCAGAGGATGTTGGCAATTTGATCTCTAGTTCCTCTGTCATTTCTAAATCCAGCTTGAACCTCTGGAAGTTCACGGTTCATGTACTGTTGAAGCCTGGCTTGGAGAATTTTGATCATTCCTTTGCTCGTGTGTGAGATAAGTGCAATTTTGCAGTAGTTTGAACATTCTTTGACATTGTCTTTCTTTGGGATTGGAATGAAAACTCACCTTTTCCAGTCTTGTAGCCACTGCTGAGTTTTCCAAGTTTGCTGGCATATTGAGCACAGCACTTTCACAGCATCATCTTTTAAGTTTTGAAATAGCTCAACTGGAATTCCATCACCTCCACCAGCTTTGTGCATAGTGATGCTTCTTAAGGCCCACTTCACTTCACATTCCAGGATGTCTGGCTCTAGGTGAGTGACCACATCATCATGGTTATCTGGGTCATGAAGATCTCTTTTGTATAGTTCTTCTGTGTATTCTTGCCACCTCTTCTTAATATCTTCTGCTTCTGTTAGGTCCATACCATTTCTGTCCTTTATCAAACCCATCTTTGCCTGAAATGTTCCCTTGGTACCTCTAATTTTCTTGAAGAGATCTCTAGTCTTTCCCAGTCTATTGTTTCCTATTTGTCTGCATTGATCACTGAGGAAGGATTTCTTATCTCTCCTTGCTATTCTTTGGAACTCTGCATTCAGCTAGGTACATCTTTCCTTTTCTCCTTTGCCTTTCACTTCTCTTCTTTTATCAGCTATTTGTAAGGCCTCCTCAGACAACCTTTTGTCTTTCTGCATTTCTTTTTCTTGAGTATAGTCATAATCACTGCCTGCTAAACAGTGTCCCAAACCTCAGTCCATAGTTCTTCAGGCATTCAGTTCTATTAGATATAATCCCTTAAATCTATTTTCACTTCCACTGTATAATCGTAAGGGATTTTATTTAGGTCATACCTGGATGGTCTAGTGATTTTCCCTGCTTTCTTCAATTTAAATATGAAGTTAAGACTGGGTGCTGACTGTGGCTCAGATCATGAACTCCTTATTGCCTAGTCTCTTAGCAACTTTCAAATATGAATACAATATTGTTAACTATAGTCAACATGCTGTACATTGCATCCCCATGACTTATTTCTTTTGCAACTGGAATTTGTGCCTTTTGACTCCCTCCACCCAGTTTTGCCCCCCTCACAAACCCTGTCTCTGGCAACTGCCATCTGTTTTTCTGTTCATTTATTTTGGCCACATCGAGTGACATGTGGAACTTCCCCAACCAGGGATGAAGCTGTCCCTCTTGCAGTGAAAGTGATGATTCTTAACCACTGGGCCACTGGGGAAGTTCCAATCTATTTTTTTTTAATCTGGGACTCTTAAACTTTGATCCTGAAGCTTACCTCTGACATCTGGGGATCCCTGGTTATCTACTAATTTATTATAATTAAGCAATAAAATGTGCTGATGGGACTTCTGTTCATTTTGTAAGAAATTTGTCCACAGCATGGGCTTGGCTTAGGGTGTAGATGGTCAGGCAGGAAGGCTGGTATTAAATGAAACCTCTAAATTACAATTGACAGATTTAGCAAGTAAAAATATGGGACATGCAGTTGTTTGAATTTTAGTTTATATAGCCAATAAAAGAAAAAACCACAGGCCTAATACAGTATCACTTGTTCTGCCTTCACCATAAGTGTAATCTTTTTTTTTTAAAAATATTTGTTCATTTATTTGGCTGTGCTGAGCCCCCATTTCAGCACCCAGGGTCTTCAGCTGTGGTGTGTGTGACCCTTAGCTGCATCATGCAGACTCTCAGTTCTGGCGTGTAGGATCTAGTTCCCTGATCAGGGGTCGAATCTGGGGCTACTGCATTGGGAGCATGGGGTCTTAGTCAGTGGACCACCAGGGAAATCTCTAGAATTGTAACCTTAACCAGTTTGGAATTTTCTGGTCAACACTAATGTGATGATCTGTCACATGGGTGCTTTTCCATCTCAGAGGAAGAAGAGGCCATCTGCATGGTAAAACCCTGCTGGTTCTTTCCCCCTAATAATATGTCCTGGCCTAAAAATAACTCTTTCTTTTGTCTAGTAGCTCCTTTACCCTACCCTTCTTCATATAAAAACTTTAGATTTTGTACAACCCCTTTGAGTGTCCTTCTAGTTGCTAGATGGGATGCTGCTTGATCCATGAATTGTTGAATAAAGCCAATTAGATCTTCAAATTTACTGGGTTGAATTTTATTTTTTTAACACAATAAATGTATTTTTAGTGTAAGTATTTTTTTTACAACCCTACTCTGTCATTATGTGGAGGTATTTGCTTAGGATCAGTTCTTTGAGAGGAACCCTCTAATTCTTTGCATGGAAACAGAAATATAACTCTTGTATTTATGTGTCTACAAGGGGAGGAGGAGTAGAGTTGGGAGTTGATTTTTTTGTATATCCAAATTTTCAGATAGTTTGCTGATTTTTCAGTGCCGTGTCTCACTTTCACTTTCTGCAGTACCTCACATTCCCAAGTACCTTATGTCGCTGTGATTCTATGGCCTTGATAGGCTCCCATTGCAACTGAGTTCCTCTCAGCGCATCTTGTAGGCCAAAGCTTCTGAACCAGAGTGTCATGTGGATTGCAAAGATTTAGCAACATATTGATAATTTTACACTTCTTATCATGACAAAAACTTTAAAGCATTTTTTTTTTGCTATCCTTTAAAAAAATATAGGAGCTTCCTTGGTGTCTCATTGGTAAAGAATCTGCCTGCCAATGCAGGAGACGTGAGTTTGATCCCTGATCTGGGAAGATCCCACATCTGATCCCACATTCAGAGCAACAAAGCGTGTGTGCCACAATTACTGAGTCTGTGCTCTAGAGCTGAGGCTGCAATGAAGCCTGTGCGCCCTAGAGCCCATGCCCTGAAACAGGAGAAGCCCCTGCAATTAGCAGCCTGTGCACTGCAACAAAGAGTAGCCCTGGCCCCCCACAACTAGAGAAAAGCCTGCACATCAGCAAAGACCCAGCACAGCCAAAAAGAAGTAAATGTTTCTAAAACTTACAGCAATTACATTTTTGGTTTACATTTTTGGCTTCCCAGTTTCAGTAATTATTATTTTAATGCATAGGACTCTGTGCAGAGTACATATTCTCAGAGAGCAGAAGTATGTCCCAGTTTTTCTATTCTTTTGGGGTTTTTTTTGTCTTCAATGATATTCAGTGTTTTGAGTGTGAGCATAAAATATTTAATGCTTCAGGAGATCACTCTGGTTAGTGTGGTGTATCATGCAGAACCTCCTATAGACCAGGCTCAGCTTTTTCCTTCCTGAGTCAGCTGGCCCTGGAGAAATCCCTAGGAGTCTGTAAGTGGTATCACTGAGAGGAGAAGTAACAGTCCAGCAGGAACCGGCAGGGCCCACATGTTCCTACAGTCTGCTGCTGCTGCTGCTAACTCGCGTCAGTCATGTCCGAGTCTGTGTGACCCCATAGACGGCAGCCCACCAGGCTCCCCCGTCCCTGGGATTCTCCGGGCAAGAACACTGGAGTGGGTTGCCATTTCCTTCTCCAGTGCATGAAAGTGAAAAGTGGAAGTGAAGTCGTTTACTTGTGCCTTTAGTTTCTGCTAGTCCAATCTTGTACATGTCGTTTTCACATGCCAGCTTTATGGCTTCCTGGATTAGATAATACCCAGTTCTTGATGAACAGTCACATCTCCTGTTACTTGGTATCCCAGAGTTAAGTCTCAGCCTGCACCAAGGAGCCAAGTGGCAAGAGAACATCTGTTTTATAAACGGAGAGTGTTTATCCTCTTTAAGTGCGCTGGCATGTCTCCTAAATCCTAGAGGTTTGTCTGTAAATCTTCAATCAGGGCTTGCTGTTGGGTCCTTGCAACAGTTTGTTTGCTACAGATGTTTTGATCAACAGTCATTCTTCCAGATTCCCACTTCAATTGGTCGGTTATGAAATTGCTCATGCTGCAGAGTGGGTTAGCTGCAATATCTTATTGTATTCTGGCATCAACTTAAGATTGTCAACCTGGCAAATTATTTATTTAGTAAGTTGGTGGAGGAAGCATATAGAAAATCTCCCTGAAATGTTACATCTCTGCCTTAGTGATAAGCAAGCAAAATCCAGCACCTTGTCTTTCATTTGGAGGAGACAGTCATATACTGATATGTCGTGGACTCTGGACTCCCTAAAACTTCAGAGTTGGAAGGATGCTGACTTTCCTAGGAATAATCTCTCTATATGTCTAAAGTTCCTGTTTACACTCCTGCTAGCCAGATTCTGTCAGAATTATGTCATCAATATGTGGGATCAGCAAGATGGCCTTTGGAATGGTGTGATGATATGAGTGTTTGCAGACTAAACTGTGGCACAGAGCCAAGCATTGAGGAGAAACAACTATGATCCTAATCTCCTGCCCTTGCTGGCTGACGGAGAATACTTCTGTACCTCTGTGTGTGTGTGTGTGTGTGTGTGTGTGTGTGTGTGTGTGTGTGTGTAAAAGAGAGAGAGAGAGACTTGGAGTATACAGGGTACCAGGGGTCATATTGCTTTGTTCTAGTGAAGAATCTTCATGAAGATCAGCAACCATGGTTAGATTAACAACAGTCTTTTTTGATTTTTTCTAAGGAGTCAGTCTGTTATATACATGGGACAAATGGGCCAGTTAAATAGGAATGGAAGATTTACAATCTCAGTATTTTTCAAGTATTCAATGGAGGTAGTACTGTGAAATTTCCTCAGGAGTACAGAACTGATACTAACTTACTACTTTGGGAGAAAGGCTTTGTCCCTGAGACTTACACTTTGCTGTTTCTGTCATTATATCCTTTACTTCATAGTTCAGGATTCCAGTGTTATAACCCTGTCAGTTGCTGAGTATCCCTGTTCCAACTGAGCTTTCACAACTGAGGAAATGACCACAGGCATGTTCTCAGATGTACTAGGCCTATGCTGAGATGGAGTTGAGCCAAAGATCCAGTTATAAATCATCCCCTAAGTAAATCCTTTCTAACTTCTAGAAAACAGTGGCATCCTGGATCCGTGGGGGTTTATGTCATCTCAGAGGCACTATCCAGATGTTACTGGTAGGTATGTGTAGCTTCTTTCTTAGCACATTGTATCCCTGTGTGTTAGGGTTCTCCGGAGAAACAAAGGAACTCCATCCTGAATATCCATGATGATGAAGCTGAAGCTCCAATACTTTGACCACCTTATGCAGAGAGCTGGACTCATTTGAAAAGATGCTGGGAAGTTCAGTTCAGTTCAGTCCGTCAGTCATGTCCGACTCTTTGCGACCCCATGGACTGCAGCATGCCAGGCTTCCCTGTCCATCACCAACTCTTGGAGCTTACTCAAACTCATGTCCATCCCATCGGTGATGCCATCGAACCATCTCATCCTCTGTCATCCCTTTCTCCTCCCGCCTTCAATCTTTCCCAGAATCAGGGTCTTTTCAAATGAGTCGGTTCTTTACACCAGGTGGCCAAAGTATTGGAGTTTCAGCTTCAACATCAGTCCTTCCCAATAATATTGAGGACTGATTTCCTTTAGGATGGCCTGGTTGGATCTCCTTGCAGTCCAAGGGACTCTCAAGAGTCTTCTCCAACACCACAGTTCAAAAGCATCAATTCTTTGGCACTCAACTTTCTTTATAGTCCAGCTCTCACATCCATACATGACCACTGGAAAAACCGTAACTTTGGTTAGATGGACCATCATTGGCAAAGTAGTGTCTGTATTTTTTAATATGCTGTCTAGGTTGGTCAAAGCTTTTTTTCCAAGCTTTCTTCTTTCCAAGGAACAAGTTTCTTTTAATCTTATGGCTGCCGTCACCATCAGCAATGATTTTGGAGCCCCCCAAAATAAAATCTGTCACTGTTTCCATTGTTTCCCCATCTATTTGCCATGAAGTGATGGGACCGGATGCCATGCTCTTAGTTTTCTAAATGTTGAGCTTTAAGCCAACTTTTTCACTCTCTACTTTCACTTTCATCAAGAGGCTCTTTAGTTCTTCTTCACTTTCTGCCATGAGGGTGGTGTCATCTGCATATCTGAGGTTATTGATATTTCTCCTGACAATCTTGATTCCAGCTTGTGCTTCATCTAGCCTGGCATTTCTCATTATATACTCTGCATATAAGTTAAATAAGCAGGGTGACAGTATACAACCTTGATGTACTCCTTTCCTGATTTGGAACCAGTCTGTCATTCCATGTCCAGTTCTAACTGTTGCTTCTTGATCTGCATGCAGATTTCTCAGGAGGCAGGTCAGGTGGTCTGGTATTCCCATCTCTTTCAGAATGTTCTAAAACAACAGTTTGTTGTGACCCACACAGTCAAAGGCTTTCGCATAGTCAATAAAGCAGAAGTAGATGTTTTTCTGTAACTCTCTTGCTTTTTTGATGATCCAGCAGATGTTGACAATTTGATCTCTGGTTCCTCTGTCATTTCTAAATCCTGTCATTTCTAAATCTGGAAGTTCACGGTTCACGTACTGTTGAAGCCTGGCTTGGAGAATTTTGAGCATTCTTTTGCTCAAATGTGACATGGGTGTAATTTTGCAGTAGGTTGAACATTCTTTGATATTACCTTTCTTTGGGATTGGAATGAAAATTGACCTTTTCCAGTCCTGTGGCCACTGCTGAGTTTTCCAAATGTGCTGGCATATTGAGTGCAGCACTTTCACAGCATCATCTTTCAGGATTTGAAATAGCTCAACTGGAATTCCATCACCTCCACTAGCTTTGTTCGTAGTGATGCTGGGAAAGATTGAAGCAAAAAGAGAAGATGGTGGCAGAGGATAAGATGGTTAGATAGCATCACCGACTCAATGGACATGAATTTGAGAAAACTCTGGAAGATGGTGAAGGACAGGGGAGCCTGGCATGCTGTAGTCCATGGGGTCACAAAGAGTCAGACATGACTAAGTGACTGAACAATGACAGCAACTGCAAAAGAAACAGAACCAATAGGAGGTACAGAGATAGGTATATACAATGAGGTTTATTATGGGAATTGGCTCACATGGTTATGGGCCTGAGATACGCCACAGTCTGCCATCTGCAAGCTGGAGCGCCAGGGAAGTCAGTAGTATATCTCTGTGTCCAGCGATCCTGGCTAACGGCTTGAGAACCAATAATACACTGGCATTCAGTCCTGGAGTCTGAAAGCCTGAAAAACAAGAACTCCAGTGTCCAAGGGCAGGAGAAGATAGATGTCACAGCTCAAGAAGAAAGAGAATTAACCCTCTGTTGACGTTTTTGTTTCTGTTTGGTCTTTCAACAGACTGGATGATGCCAGCCCTCATTGGTTAGGGCAGATCTTTTTTACTCAGTCTGTATGATTCAAATGCTTAACTCTTCTGGAAATATCCTCACAGAAACACCTGGAAAAATAATATTTTATCAGCTATCTGGGGATTCCTTAGCCCAGTCATCTTTAGATGTAAAATTAAGCATCACATCCTAACAAATGGTCCTATTCCCTTGGGAGTAGGCTCCTAGGAATCTTCTAAGAACATTTATACTTGTGGAATTATTCCAGGAAAGTGAAAGTGAAGTCGCTCAGTCATGTCCGACTCTTTGCGGCTCCATGGATTATAGCCCATGGAATTTTCCAGGCAAGAGTACTGGAGTGGGTTGCCATTTCCTCCTCCAGGGGATCTTCCTGACCTAGGGATCAAACCCAGGTCTCCTGCATTGCAGGCAGAGGCTTTACCTCTGAGCCACCAGGGAAGCCCCATTATTCCAGGGTCCCTCCTGAAATATAGCTGGCCTCACCTTCATTCAGGGGCTGTGGTTGTGTTTGCTGACTCAGGCCTAAAATTGGATGAAAGACCTTAAGTCTTTTATGTTGACTGAAGTCAGGTCTCTGTTTGCCAGATATTGGTTTTGTATTAATGTCACATAAATCAAGCAGAACCTTACTAAAACTAGCCATTTATCTCAGTTCTTCACTCATTAGCCTATACCAAAGGTCCTTGGAGGTCAAACCATTTTGATAGTCACCCTGGCCCTACTGTCCATCATGTCATCTTGCCCGTCTTGCTTTTCCTGGTTAAGTGACATGCTTTATCAGCTCATTGAAATCAGAAAGACTAAATAGCAGCATCTTTTTATCTAGAAGGACAACTACTACAGAACTACAGACGTTTTTGGGGAAGATGGTGCTTCAGTCTTGACTGAATATTGTCTAAAGCAGTATATTTCTCAATAGTTTGGTATGGGCCTTATACTCTGAGCCATCTCAGGGGATTTAGTTAGGAGTTGATTATACTTAATTAGTCTATCTCTTCCAACATTTCTGTCTTCTTAATCTTTGGATTTCTTGCTGAACAGTGTCTCAAGGATATTTTTTGCACACCAAGTTCATTTAATGAAAGTGTGACCTTATCTATAAATTCATCCTGGTCTATAATTTTGTTCCTCTCTCCATGGTCTAACACTTGTAGAATCTATTTCCCCAGGTTAACCACAATGTAGAATTAATAACAACATATTTTAATTACTTTGGTGTGTAACTTGTTCACTTTCTGAATTAGATTTTGTACCATCCTCACCATGACGTGTTTGAATTTAATTCTAGCTAACAATCTTGAGACAATGAAAGATGCAAGGAGTGGAACACAAGGAAATTTGTCATGCTTTTGAAAGGTTTTCTGCTCAGATGAAGCCATAGAGGATCATAGGTCTGGTAGCTCTCTACTCATCAGACAGGGAAGAAGGAATTGCTTCCGCTGACCAGGGTAGCTCCCCAGGAGTTAGGGATCTGGCATATGCAGAGTTATCTGAGTCTGTCCAAGTGTCTCCCTTCGAATTACCAAGCTACCACTCTGTCCCAGACAATGTCCTGAATTTTCCAGAACACTCAATGAGGTTAAAATTTGACATATATTCACCATAACTTGAACTGGGAACTTAAAATCCTGCACTGGTTATTTTCCTTTTTATTAACCTCAGCAATGTAGTCAGAAGACATTATTGATGGTCCCCATGAACTTCACATTTGTAATTTTTGCCATCCTATTTTATTATAGCAGCCACTTGGGGCTTCCCTGGTGGCTCAGAGGTAAAGCGTCTGCCTGCAATGTGGGAGACCTGGGTTCGATCCCTGGGTTGGGAAGATCCCCTGGAGAAGGAAATGGCAACCCACTTGAGTATTCTTACCTGGAAAGTCCCATGGACGGAGGAGCCTGGTAGGCCACAGCCCATGGGGTCACAAAGAGTCCGACATGACTGAGCAACTTTGCTTGCTTGCTTGCTTGGTTTGTCCAAGCATTGACTCCAAAATGTGCCTCATTCTGAGTGATCACAGGTGATAATCTAAATAACTATTTTACCTCTGCATATCATGGATTTTCCTATGAAAGTCGCTCAGTCATGTCTAACTCTTTGTGACCCCATGGACTATACAGTCCATGGAATTCTCCAGGCCAGAATACTGGAGTGGGTAGCTGTTCCCTTCTCCAGGGGATCTTCCCAACCCAGGGATTGAACCTAGGTCTCCCGCATTGCGGGTGGATTCTTTACCATCTGAGCCACAAGGGAAGCCAGATTTTCCTAGATTCCACCATTTAGTTCTTGTAGGATATTTTCTCTGTTGAGATCTATTTAGATCATATAGCCCTGGATTTTCGTTTCTTTGATACTATGTTGTGGCGATACATAGTTGTAGAGGGCAGAATGTAGCCTGATTAATAAAGAGATGTATGTATATACGACAGGACTCAAGTGACTTAGTGTGCAGACACATACGTGGGTTACAGAAATATTGGAGGGGTTGAAGAAGCAAGTTTCAGGATGAACTTCCAGAAACAATTCCCAAAGCCACAGAATGCAAATGGTTGCCAGCATAGTTGGCTGTTGTTTAGTCAGTAAGTTGTGTTGAACTCTTCTGTGACTCTGTGGGCTTAGCCTGCCTGGCTCCTCAGTCCGCGTGATTTCTCAGGCAAGAATACTGGAGTGGGTTGTCATTTCCTTCTCCAGAAGATCTTCCTGATCCAGGGATTGAAGCCATGTCTCCTGGGTCAGCATATTCTTGTTGAAATGAGGATGCTGGGAAACTGTTGCTATGGTTGCTCGCTCCAGAGCCATGCTGCAGCTGGTATGACCCACACCAGCAGAAGATGTGCTTCATTCTGTGATTCTCTTCTCACTTCCTCAGTTCTGAATTCATTTCACACACACACACACACACTCATGCTCACACACACACAAATGCCTCAGCTGGTGGAACCTAAATCATACTGGAACTTCCTCTGTAAGTTCATCTGGGAAGTATAGCTGTTATTTTTCCAGACTCTGTTGTACACTAGAGAAAGATCCAAATAGAGGTTGAGTGGATCAATCTACTATTAGTATGTTTTTCAATGGAGTTTTAATTGCCACACACTTTTCTTTCTCCTACTTTTTCTCTTTGTTGTTGTTGTTTGTATCTGTAATTAGATATTGTTATGGTTTCTATTTGTCTGTTACTCTGTTTTGAATGTATAAGCTGTTTACTAAGAAAATCTGTGGAGACACGCGGGTAGCATGAGCTAGGGCAGCTGCCAGGGTCAGTCTGTGAGCATCATCCTGAGACATTTCTCACACAGTCCCTGCCTGCTCCTGGGGCACGCTCTCCTTCACTTGGACAAACAAGACAGAGAGATGCTATATCTATATCTATATATATCTCAGTGGCTTTCCAAATTGTGAATTTGTCTTTAGTTCTCTTATTAGCTGACTCTGTTATCTGCTGTAAATATGATTATACTTTTTGCTTCATCCCCACTCTAACTTCTGAGTTAGGAGGCTATATCTCAGGAAATATATGTGGCAAGTATTAATGGTTTCTCCTTTGGTCCCTTCAATTCTATGGTTCTATGTGTGTAGAACTGGGTGCCTGTAGAACTTTTTAAAGCAAGTAAACAATTGTTGATGAGGCTTCCTGGGCTCTGTCACTTACATTTCAAGAACTCCTTTTCCTGCAGGAACTCTGGAGAGGTGTAAGTTAGCTGTACATCCTCTCTGGATTTGGCAAATAGCCTTCACAATTTATGGCTTGGGATTATGACCATTCCTAGTTTTATCAGATTTTTCTATTCTGCGTTTTGTTCTTTGTTGTTTTGTAGGCTTAGCTAGCATAGTGTAATAAAAACAGCTTTATCAAAGAATTTCACAATTTGTATGGAAATACAAAAAACCTCGAATAGCCAAAGTAATCTTGAGAAAGAAGAATGGAACTGGAGGAATCAACCTGCCTGACTTCAGACTCTACTACAAAGCCACAGTCATCAAGACAGTATGGTACTGGCACAAAGACAGAAATATAGATCAATGGAACAGAATAGAAAGCCCAGAGATAAATCCATGAACCTATGGACACCTTATGTTTGACAAAGGAGGCAAGGATATACAATGGAAAAAAGACAACCTCTTTAACAAGTGGTGCTGGGAAAACTGGTCAACCACTTGTAAAAGAATGAAACTAGAACACTTTCTAACACCATACACAAAAATAAACTCAAAATGGATTAAAGATCTAAATGTAAGACCAGAAACTATAAAACTCCTAGAGGAGAACATAGGCAAAACACTCTCTGACATAAATCACAGCAAGATCCTCTATGACCCACCTCCCAGAATATTGGAAATAAAAGCAAAACTAAACAAATGGGATCTAATGAAACTTAAAAGCTTTTGCACTACAAAGGAAACTATAAGTAAGGTGAAAAGACAGCCGTCAGATTGGGAGAAAATAATAGCAAATGAAGAAACAGACAAAGGATTAATCTCAAAAATATACAAGCAACTCCTGAAGCTCAATTCCAGAAAAATCAATGACCCAATCAAAAAATGGGCCAAAGAACTAAGCAGACATTTCTCCAAAGAAGACATACAGATGGCTAACAAACACATGAAAAGGTGCTCAACATCACTCATTATTAGAGAAATGCAAATCAAAACCACAATGAGGTACCATTACACGCCAGTCAGGATGGCTGCTATCCAAAAGACTACAAGCAATAAATGCTGGAGAGGGTGTGGAGAAAAGGGAACCCTCTTACACTGTTGGTGGGAATGCAAACTAGTACAGCCACTATGGAAAACAGTGTGGAGATTCCTTAAAAAACTGGAAATAGAACTGCCATATGACCCAGCAATCCCACTTTTGGGCATACACACTGAGGAAACCAGATCTGAAAGAGACACGTGCACCCCAATGTTCATTGCAGCACTGTTTATAATAGCCAGGACATGGAAGCAACCTAGATGCCCATCAGCAGATGAATGGATAAGGGAGCTGTGGTACATATACACCATGGAATATTACTCAGCTGTCAAAAAGAATTCATTTGAATCAGTCCTAATGAGATGGATGAAACTGGAGCCCATTATACAGAGTGAAGTAAGCCAGAAAGATAAAGAACATTACAGCATACTAACACATATATATGGAATTTAGAAAGATGGTAATGATAACCCTATATGCAAAACAGAAAAAGAGACACAGAAATACAGAACAGACTTTTGAACTCTGTGGGAGAATGTGAGGGTGGGATGTTTCAAAAGAACAGCATGTATACTATCTATGGTGAAACAGATCACCAGCCCAGGTGGGATGCATGAGACAAGTGCTCGGGACTGGTGCACTGGGAAGACCCAGAGGAGTCGGGTGAAGAGGGAGGTGGGAGGGGGGATCGGGATGGGGAATAAGTGTAAATCTATGGCTGATTCATATCAATGTATGACAAAACCCACTGAAATGTTGTGAAGTAATTAGCCTCCAACTAATAAAAAAATTAAAAAAAAAAAAAAAAACCAAAAAAAAAAACCAAAAAACAGCTTTATCATGACATGTCTTGGCAGAAGTTTGGGAATAGGAGAGAGAATGGAAGGAATATTTTAGATTTTTCTCTCTTTTAGAGTAGTGATAATAAAAGTCAAGTTCCTTTTTTAAATTGGACTGACTGCGCTGTGCAGCCTGCAGGCTCCCAGTGCCCGGAGCAGGAGCTGAGCCCAGGCCACGGCAGTGAAAGGGCTAGTCCCAACCATGAGGCCTCAGGGAACTCCCCTCAGGTTCCTTTTTCCTAATGTGCTTTTGACTCCTTTTGCATGTTAGTGCAAATAACATTTGCCTAATAACAACAACATAAAGAGAATAAATTTGGTAACTAAATGGATGATGATCTAGTTTGGGATCTAATTAATGGAAAATGGCATTAAGTTGCAACTGACAACTTAAACCACTTTGTATAATTCTCCCGAAGAAACTTCTTATCTGGGGATCCATTGAAAACGGTGAAATTTTGCTTCTTTGTTGACCAATCTTCCCTTCAAAACACCTTTGGATACTTAGAGACTCAACAGTATATTAAGAATAATTGGGTTCCCCCCGGCTGTGGAAGGGAAACAAAAGTATTATGGGTTTTAAGCCAGAGTAAAACTAGTAATATTTAGGTCATAAATGGAAATGTCACAGTGTTCTGGCAAGGTTTGCTTTGCATATTTATGATTTTAGTTATTTATACCCTACTTTGTTTTGAAAAGGATTTCAGGCAACTTACAAAAACACACAAAATAAAAACAAGTAAGTGGGGAAATTGAGATAAAGGGAAAATATTTTGGAAAAACAAGATGAAGCACAGGGGGAAAGAATTTAACAAATGCTTGCTGCAGAATTCTGTCTACTTGCTTAAAGAGGGCTAGCTGTTTGGCTCAGATTTTCTAGTAGCCAGTGGAAAGAAGCAAATGTAATTAGCTGCAAGATTCACAAACTTATTAAGATATAAATAAAGCCACTGCTCAGGAGACCTGTATAATATTCCTGGTACTAGAAAAACCTGATTAAAATGTAATGACTTGTTTTCCTAACAGCATTTGTAATGTAAGTAAAATAATTTTCACAGAGAAAATTTTGTGTAGCTTCTTTTAATAAAATTCTGTGGCATAACACCAAAAAGTAATCATATAAAATTTATTCCAGCAGGGGCTAGAATGAAGCAGTTCAGGTGCAGGCTCTTACTGGTTTGTAAAATTTGAGTATTCAGATAAATAGTATTTGTTGCAAAATATATTTCTTTCCATTTTAATAATTGTTTTAAATTTATATATGATATATGTATATAAAAAATTCAAGTAGTAAATTAAAACAAAACCCACTTCCTCTTTCCAGGAGGACTCATTGTTAAAAATTTGGATTTTTAAAATATAGAGTCAAATGTATCAATGTACTTGTAGTATGTTCATACACACACTTACAGACACATGAACAGAGTTACATCCTGATATCCACCACTCATAAATCCAGGTTTGTTACTTTTAAGTCATATGCTTTGGTGTAGGGTCCAGCTGATGGTCCATGTGGACTAATGGAATAATTTCATTTGGGAGGAGTGCTCTTCATGGTGCCAGGAACAGAAGCCAGGAGCAGATGTGTTCTGAAGGATATCTGCCAGGCCAGTTACCCAGGGATGTGCTGTGGAGTGGCCATGCAGGCAAGCTTTGGGTCTCTGCCTCCCACCACCCATTCCCTCTAGCCAGGCAGTGAACATCACATATCTTCTTCCAGGTCAGAGAAGTGTAAGTGAAAACTCAAGTAGAAAAGAAAAGCTCTTATCCTCAGTTCCTGCAGATGTCCTGGTGACAAAGAGCCAGTCAGGTCCCACAGACCACTGGTTACATGAAAGGGAGGTTGCAAACTCAAAGGGAAAGAGATTTAATAGAAATACTAGTTCAGGGAACTAAAATAATACCACATATGTCCTAAGAGTGATAAACAAAGCTATCACAGCCAAAGAATATGATTAGGGATTTACTGAAACAAGAGTAGATGGTAACAATAATGTTATATGTCAATTACATATCAATAAAAAAGAATAAATAGTAATGGCAAAATCAGAAAATATGACTTAAGGAGTATGGTATAATTATTAACATTAAAATCTCTTTACTTCCGGAAGAGCACAAAATCAAGCGAAGAAGAAATTAATGAGCTGGAAATGTGAGAAATGACATAAAATGGCACACAGCTAAAAGGGTTAAAGGAGCAAAAATGTAAGAGAAAAGTTGAGATAGGGATGATATTAAATATTCCAGGATCTATCAAAATGAGTGCCAGATGGAGAAAATAAAATAGACATGATATTTAGGGGAAGGGAAAGAGAATTTCCAGACAGAAAGATATGGTTACTGAAATAAAGAAAAACCCCAACCAATACAATGTTGTAAAGTAAAATAAATAAATAATTTTTAAAAATTAAATTAAAAAATATATATACTGACAGGGCCTACATGGGGGCTCATTGTTAAAATGACTTATTATGCTGACCTCTCAAACAAAGAATAAAATCACAGTGATCCTTGAGATTGAAAAGAAAAAAGAATTATTGTGAGGAGTAAATGAAATAATACATGGAACGCATTCTACACAGTGCTGAGCACACAGTAAACACTCAGTAAATGTTAGCTGTACACATGTAAAAAGAAAGAAAAAACCCAAATCCTAAGCAGGATGTATTCAAAACACACACACACACACACACACACACACACACAGATACATGGTAGAGAGGGTTTAGTACATGAGGAACAAAAAACCCTAAAACTTTCTGTAAGGAAAACAGACGATTTACAAGGAAATGAGGGTCTGATTGATACGAACCTTCTTACTAGCCACATAAGGCTGTTAAAAGGTTGATAAAATCAGAGGTGAAGAATGGAGACTGGAAAAAAAAGTTGGGGGGTAAAAATAAATAGATACCAAATTGTAGGTATAAAATGTTTTCAAAGTAAACTAGCAAGAAAATCGGAGAAGGCAATGGCACCCTACTCCAGTGCTCTTGCCTGGAAAATCCCATGGACGGAGGAGCCTGGTGGGCTGCAGTCCATGGGGTCGCTAAGAGTCGGACACGACTGAGCAACTTTCACCTTTCACTTTCATGCACTGGAGAAGGAAATGGCAACCCACTCCAGTGTTCTTGCCTGGAGAATCCCAGGGATGGGGGAGCCTGGTGGGCTGCCGTCTGTGGGGTCGCACAGAGTCGGACATGACTGAAGTGACATAGCAGCAGCAGCAAGAAAATAAAGATTAAATAGGTAAACTAATAACTTTTTAGCTAAACAATCTTGAGTTATGGAAAGCAAAACAGAAACAAAGCTGAATTTGTTTATTGGATGGAAAATATCTTCAGTCAGGAAAGAAAAGGGAAAGAGCGAAGGAGAGGACAGACAGACAGATGATTATATGTAGGGAATTCATGTCTTAACAAAATTTTGAGGTGGCTCTCCTGTTAGCGCTCCTGTGGAAGGAGCCAAGACTGCCGACTCTTGCGTGACGGCCTTATGCTGTAGCCCTTTCCTTTAAACCTGCAGGAAACATGTCTTTATTCATAATCTCAGTGGTAGTGTGGTTTTTGCTTTTTTAAATTTCAGACAGGTGCTAGTCGGGTGTGGTGTCTTGCATGACCTGTGCAGCTGTTAACGTCACCTCTAACACTTCCACACAACTTGAGTATCAGCGTGTTATAGGAAGTTAAAGAAAATCACAAGTATCCTTAGAACTTTGTAATTCAGGACAGAGGATTTCAATTCACCAGTGAGTGTAACAATGTATTAATTGGAGTTGTCTCTAAAGTGAACACTAGGGCAATCTGATTTGAATTTCTTACTTTAAAAATGGTTATTACTTTTTCTATATGTTAAAAAATTAAAAATTAAAAAAATTAAAATTTTTACTATATTATATTTTAATGTATAGAAGAAAGATAAGAATGAAAGAAAAGGAAATGAAGAGAGGAAAGGAAGTATTGGGCAATATCTCTTTAAGGCTTTGGTTCAAATCTATACATCTCTGTAGATAGTAAATTCCAATTTTTCTTCATGATATTCAGATTTGGAGACAACATTCTTGGGGTTATAATTATAACAGTATGCCGATGTTACTGCAAAATTCAGTAAACAACTGAAACCGCTATCTATGCTTGCTTCTATGAGTATCTGCTTCTTTTTCTTAAGAATTGTACGAAATAACACGAGAGAGTATTACACGAAAACCACTTCTTCTGGACTTGAATGCTGTAAAACTGGATAAGCTGCTTCAGTGAAATTTGTCGTAAGTTGGGCAAACCTAAGTAAATTACATCTGCAATTAAAAATGACACTTGATCATGCATGTTTGTGGAGCTCCCACCTGGGTATGATCATGTTTTATGATCATTTGTACTTTTAGCAACAAATGTTATATCTACTTTCCCATAGCTTTCCCTTCCTGTTAATGGAGTGAGAAATGAAATATGCTTTCTTAACTTCCCTTGGGCTTTAAGCAAAGTTAGACCATGACTAGGCAACCAGCAATGGGAAACAATGAGAAATAAATGACAAATTCTCACAAATCAAATCCTTTCTTAAGGTCAGCTATGCACATGTGTTGCACTGCAGCTAATAATAATACAGAAGAAATAAACAAAGACTTGTAACCTTATTGCTGTTTTCTCCTTCTTCTCCTTTCCACACCCCAAACCTAATCTCTGGTGTGTAGGTGACTGTCAGTGTCAACCTTATTTCGTAGGTAGAAACATGAAAACTAACATCAACATAAACTAATTTACTTAATTGTGAGTTCTTTGAGGACAGAAATTGTATCCTAATGGTACTTTGAATGCACAGGTAGAGAACAATGCCTAGCTTATGTCTGTTGCCCAAGAACAACATAATGTCACTTCACACATGTTTATGGCACACACAAAGGCAGTTCTGCCAGCTTCTGTCATGGAAAAGATAAAAATAGTGCCGTGAATACAGAACTCTGAACCCTTCATAAAACATATAGCTCTGCCAAGATGGTCTTGATTATTCGGGTTTATCTTTTTCACTTTATCGCTAGGGTGCGGAAACGTCTTGATTTTCAAGTGGCATAAGAAACCAGAAAGGTTTGTATGGAAACCGTGACATGGGACCATAAAATATCGAGTCAGGACATTTTGTTCTTATTATTTTATCTTTAACAGTATTTTGAGAATTAATGAGAACAATTTTTTTCAGTGCAGTTAATGGTCCATGAAAGGCAATGTAGAGAGTGAAAAAAGTTGGGAGTCATCTAATCAACTGATATTTACTGGATTGTCTATTATATGTCAAATCTTTGCTAAACTTTCACTGTCTCAAAGGAGTTAGACAGATATGGTTCCCTGTTCTCATTGAGCTGACATTTTAGAGAAAGTGTTAGGCAGAAAACTAACCAGCTAAACAAACGGCCGAGTGAACAAGTGTGCACTGGAGTGTGGGATGCCGGGGGAGCTGACTTCCCATTGGAGAGGGCACCAGTTAGGCAACACTGGCTGAGGTCAGGAGGAGAGTCCAGACCCGGAAGAGGGGTCTTTCAGACCGATAAACCACGGAAGCAAAAGCTCTGATTTGGGAAAGAATCTGCACCTGAGATCTAGGCTTGAATACACACACACTGATTTCTAAACACAAGTGGGTAAACCGTTTTACCTAATTTCACATTCATAAAATCAAAATAACAATGCGTGTGTTGAAAGTCAGGGCTTCCCAGGTGGCTCCAGTGGTAAAGAACCCTCCCGCCAATGCAAGAAATGTGGGTTTGATCCTGGATTGGGAAGAGCCCCTGGAGGAGGGCATGGCAACCGTCCAGTATTCTTTCCTGGAGAGTCCCCATGGAGAGAGGAGCCTGGTGGGCTACAGGTCACAGGTTGCCTACCTATGAGTTAGACATGACCGGAGCAACTTAGCATGCACTCACGCAAGCTGAAACCCGGTGTGAAAGTTAAAACTCTTCATGGCAAAGCACTCTAGACATTGTAGACCTTCAGAAAAGGCTGCTTCCCTTTTCTACCAACATTTTATAGCTTTAGCTGAATTATTTACAGAAGTCACAACAACAAAATGTTAACATTTCTGAAGAATAAGTGTCATTTTGTTCCAAGCAGCGCTTACTGGAAAAAAATTTTTAAAAACTCTTTTGGAAGCTTTAAACAAGATCCAGCAGTACCCTAACAACTGTGACAGTCACAGATTACCATACATACTTTTGATCCAAGTGTGTTTCAGTGACTGCAAAAAAATCACTATTGAAATGTAACAGACTGAAGTTCTTACTTGTTGAGTTTTCAGTGATAGATTAGAGTGTATTTAATCACCTTTTCAGCATGAGTTAATTTAATCTCTTTTACATTAAACAGACTCTTAAACAAGACTTTGAAATGCTGCTGTATTACACTAGGATTATTTTACTATATATAGACATTTTGGAGTTTTAAAAGCCCTACCCTAAAATGTATCTGTTTAGATGACCTTTCGTAACCAATTCCAGTTGGCTGATACAATTTTATCAGCCAATTGTAATGCTTGCTTTCTTAATAGACAAGTAACCTTCCCTTTCTTGGAGCAAGAATACTTGATACACTAAATGACTAGAGAAATTTAAGTCCTTAGTAAACTCTACTCACTAAAATATGTCCCTTTGAGACCAAACCACACCCATAAAATGAGTCACAATAAAATAATCCCTGGGATTAATATCTGATCTGTATAACCTATGTGTTCTGATGAAGAACAAGTTGATGTAGTTGTTCAGTTGTTATGTCCAACTCTTTGTGACCTTGTGGACTGCAGCATGCCAGGTTTCCCTGTCCTTCACTATCTCCCTGAATTTGCTCAAACTCACACCCATTGTGTCAGTGATGCCATCCAACCATCTCATTCTCTGTTGCCCCCTTTTCCTCCTTCCCTTAGTCTTCCCCAGCATCTGGGTCTTTTCCAGTGGGTTGGCTCTTCACATCAGGTGGACAAAGTATTGGAGCTTTAGCATCAGTCCTTCCAGTGAATATTCAAGGTTGATTTCCTTCAGGATTGACTAGTTTGATCTCCATGCTGTTTAAGGGATTTTCAAGAGTCTCCACCACCATCAATTTGAAAGCATCAACTCTTTGGCGCTCAGCCTTCTTTATGGTCCAGATCTCACATCCATACATGACCACTGGAAAAACCATAACTTAGACTATATGGACCTTTGTCAGCAAAGTGATGTCTCTACTTTTTAATATACTATCTAAGTTTGTCATAGCTTTTCTTCCAAGGAGCAAGCATCTTTTCTCTTCATGGCTGCAGTCAGCTTTCACAGTGATTTTGGAGCCTAAGAAAATAAAATCTGTCACTGCTTCCACTTTTTCTCTGTTTGCCATGAAGCGATGAGATGCTATGATCTTCGTTTTTCGAATATTGAGTTTTAAGACAACTTTTTCATTCTCCTCTTTCATTTTCATCAAGAAGCTCTTTAGTTCCACTTTGTTTTCTGCCATTTGAGTGATGTTATCTGCATATATGAGGTTGTTGATATTTCTTCCAGCAATCTTGATTCCATCTTGTGATTCATCCAGCCTGGTATTTCACATGATTCATTCTGTATAGATGTTAGGTAAGCATTGTGACAATATACAGCCTTGAGGTACTCCTTGCCCAATTTTGAACCAGTCCATTTGTTCCATGTTCCAGGTTCTCATTGTTGCTTTTGGGCCTTCATACAGGTTTCTCAGGAGGCAGGAAAAGTGGTCTGGTATTCCCATCTCTTTAAGAATATTCCAGTTTGTTGTGATCCACACAGTCAAAGGTTTTTAGCATACTCAATGAAGCCAAAGTAGAGGTTTTTCTGGAATTCCCTTGCTTTCTCTATGATCCAATGGATGTTGGCAATTTGATCTCTGGTTTGTCTGCCTTTTCTAAATCCAGCTTATATATCTGAAAGTTCTCAGTTCACATACCGTTGGAGCCTAGCTTGAAGGATTTAGAACACTACCTTGCTAGCATGTGAAATCTGGAACATTTCCTTCATCTCTCTTCAGGTGGCGTAGACCTCTTCAGGTTCCATTTCCCTCTCTTCTGGTGGCATAGACCTCAACCTGTTTGGTGGCTGTCATGATTGCATCAAGGATGCAATTCCATCAAGGATGGAAACCAGCTCTGAATTTGCAGTGGCTTGGATCCTTGGGCATTTACTCTAGCTTGTACAAGTAACCTGAGATGTGGCGAAAAGACATGTTTCTTCCCAGATATGGTCCACCTGCCTTGAGTGTGAATAGCAGGTGGCTTGTTTGTCCTGCTGCCACTGAGACCTCTAGTAGCAAGACAAGTGGCTAGGAAGAGCTAATGTGGGCGGGGCGGGGGGGGGGACATTTTCTACTCCATACAGGTTTTCAGAGAGGTGGAAAGAGCCATGTGGAGCTTATGATAGTGCTCATAAGGAAAAAAAAGAAAAACAAGTTTTCCTGAGGGAGGGCATAGAAACTCATCAGAAAAAAAAATTGTGGCATAGGTGAAGTGAAGCAAAGTGAAGTTATTATTGTAGAGAAAACTGCTGTGAGTCATCTGGGTTAAAAATTAAACCAACCAACCAACAAACAAAAAATTCTAATTGTAAGAGAATGAGACAGGAATATTTTTTAGTTTTTTAATCTAAATTATTCCCAGGAGTGTAGACTTTCTTTCTGAGAATAAAAGCAGTGAAAGGAGATTTCTGTGGGTTGAGTTAATTTCTTCTACTGGATACCCCTGAAAAATCATAACAACTGACTGAAATGAATCTTAGCTTTGCCTTTGTTCAGCCAAATTCATGTCTCTCTTTTCTCTTTATTAGTGGCCTAGAATACCTCCCATCTCTCCATTTACTTAAATCCCACAATATCTTGTTAAAAACATATCTTTTTTGTTAAGTTTCTCTCTCTGACCTTTTTTTCAGTAAGCTCTCCCTTCTCTAACTTTCCTGAACTACTCTTTTTAGCTTAACCCGAATAGGGCTTCTCCAATGGCTCAGTGGTAAAGAATCTGCCTGCAGTGTGGAACCCTTGGGTTTAATCCCTGGGTTGGGAAGATCTCTTGGAGAAGGAAATGGCAACCCACTCCAGTATTCTTGCCTGGGAAATCCCATGGACACAGGAGCCTGGCAGGCTATAGCCCGTGGGGTCGCAAAGTCGGACACAACAGAGCAACAGAAACACACACACAGAGAAGGGGAAATAGAGTGAGGCTGTTTGTGGAACTGGTAGACTGATGATCATTTCAGGGTCTATATGCAGGAATTGAATTGTCAGTCTTTTTTGGGGGTGGCGAGGGGTAAGAAGGAGGCAAGTGTTTGTGGAACTTGGATAGTAAAAATATGATGCCAGTGTAGGGGATGAGGTTGAATTTTTTCTTTATTAGCTTTTAGGGTAGGTTTTGAGCTCCAGGGAGAGAGAGGTGAAGGCTGGAGGAATCATAGTTATAAAAGACTCAGTAAGACATTGAATAGAAGCAGTGCTGCTTCAGGACCCATGAGAATGCTAGCACAGATCTGATGAGAAGAACATCCCCAGCCCTACGTCTTCCCCCTCCCTTTTCACCCTAAGATTCGGGAGGCCATTGCTGTGAAACTTTTGAGCATGCCAGGCTGTGTTCCCACACATGGTTCCAGAAACAGAATCAATGAAGACGTACCTAGATGAAGAGGCCAGAGAGGAGGGGCACAAACAGAGTGATCACAGGAAAATGCAAGATAACACCCAAGACTCAGAGATACATCAGGGAGATTGTGAGACGGAGAAGGGGGTTAGGGAGGGGCTTAATTTCTGCATGAGCAGATGTAGGTCAGTATTCCTAACAGTCTGGCATAAATGTCAATATGGTTTTATTCCTGCTCATAACATAGCATAGTCCCTTCCAGCTCTTTCGTTTATAGTGGTACTAAGTAATGCATTTCTTTAAAAGCTACTGGCTATAATCAAAAGTAGCCAGTGTGCATTTCTTTAAAAACATTGTATTTATGCCCAAGTTTTCACTACAGGTTCGTTGAAACTAATTAGTGTATTTATTTGCCAGGGCTGTTATTATAAAATACCACAAATTGAGTGGCTTAACAACAGAAATTTATTGTCTCATGGTTCTGGAAGCTAAAAAACCAAGATGAAGGTGTTGGTAAGGCTAATTCCTCCTAAGGACTGTAAGGGAGAGTCTGTTCCATGTCTCTCTCTAGCTTCAAGTGGGTGGTTGTCCATCTTTGGCATTGTTTGGTTTGTAGGTCTCTGCCCTCATATTCACATGGTGTTCTTCCTGTATGTATGTCTGTCCAGATA
Source organism: Cervus elaphus (assembly GCF_910594005.1). Lineage (NCBI taxonomy): Eukaryota > Metazoa > Chordata > Mammalia > Artiodactyla > Cervidae > Cervus > Cervus elaphus. The sequence continues at coordinate 7,755,978 of NC_057831.1, read as the reverse complement.
TCCCTTTTTATAAGTTTATCAGTCATATTGGAGTAGAGACTCACTCTAGTAAATTGGGGTATATAGTCCCTTTGCCGGGCTTCCCAGGTGGTGCTAGTAGTAAAGAACCTGCCTGCCAGTGCAGGAGATGGAAGAGACATGGATTTGATCCCTGGGTTTGGAATATTCCCTAGAGAAGGGCATGGCAACCCACTCCAGTATTCTTGCCTGAAAGTTCCATGGACAGAGGAGCCTGGCGGGCTACAGTCCATAGGATCGAAAAGAGTCGAATATGACTGAAGTGACTAAGCACAGTCCCTACACCAATTCCCTGGTGGCTCAGATCCGGTGAAGCGTCTGCCTACAGTGCGGGAGACCCAGGTTCAATCCCTGGGTTGGGAAGATCTCCTGGAGAAGGAAATGGCAACCCACTCCAGTATTGTTGCCTGGAAAATCCTAGGAATGGTGGAACCTGGTAGACTACAGTCCATGGGGTGGCAGAGAGTCGGACACGACTGAGCAACTTCACTTCTATGCCAATTATGACCTCATCCTAACTAATCACACTTACAGTGACCCTATTTGCAAGTAAGACCACATAATGAGGGACTGGGAATTAGGACTTCAACATAAGAACTTTGTAGGACACAATTCAATCCATAACAGTTGGACATGTTGAAGACCTAGAGATGAATTAGAATTCTTGGTCTGAGAATCTGGGGCTATGGTGGGGGTAGTACAGCGCTGTCTTTGAAGATGAAGTGCTCTAGGATAATTAAGTTTTTGTCTCTTAATTAGCTCTGCTCTAGATATTCCTTTAACTAGTGGTGAGGGGAAAGAGTGATCACGAAGTGAACAGATGCTCCCCAGTTATAGTCATCATATATGTGACATCATATAATATATATATATATATATTAATCCAAATGAGAGCACATGGTTTATAACAGACTAAGTGATGATTGATAAAGTATACAAAATTGGGGCCAGTCTTGGCCTCATTTGTGGTAGGCTATTCATGTGAAAGGATTGCTTTTGATCCATGGTATGGTAGGTGATCAGTACCTCAAAACATCTAACAACCTAAGTTTGTGAATGTATTTCACAGCAAAATGAATTTTTCAGATGTAATTAGGATTAGGGACCTTAAAATAAGGAGATTATGCTGGATTACCCATGTGACCCAGATGAGAACTTTATCTCAGTTCAATTCAGTTCAGTCGCTAAGTCTTGTCTGACTCTTTGCGACCCCATGGACCACAGTACGCCAGGACTGCGGCACGCCAGGCTTCCCTGTCCATCAACTCCCGGAGCCTACTCAAACTCATGTCCATCGTGTCAGTGATGCCATCAACCATCTCATCCTCTGTCATCCCCTTCTCCTCCCACCTTCAATCTTTCCCAGCATCAGGGTTTTTTTCAGATGAGTCGGTTCTTTTCATCAGGTGGCCAATGTATTGGAGTTTCAGTTTCAGCATCAGTCCTTCCAATGAATATTAAGGACTGATTTCCTTTAGGATTGTCAGGTTGGATCTCCTTGCAGTCCAAGGGACTCTCAAGAGTCTTTTCCAACACCACAGTTCAAAGGCATCAATTCTTCAGCGCTCAGCTTTCTTTATAGTCCAACTCTCACATCCATATATGACTACTGGAAAACCATAGCTTTGACTAGACGGACCTTTGTTGGTAAAGTAATGTATCTACTTTTTAATATGCTGTCTAGGTTGGTCATAGCTATTCTTCCAAGAAGCAAGAGTCTTTTAATTTCATGGCTGCAGTCACCATCTGCAGTGATTTTGGAGCCCAAGAAAATAAAGTCATTGTTTTCATTGTTTCCCCATCTATTTGCCATGAAGTGATGGGACCAGATGCCATGATCTTCGTTTTCTGAATGTTGAGTTTTAAGCCAACTTTTTCACTCTCCTCTTTCACTTTCATCAAGAGGCTCTTTAATTCTTCTTCACTTTCTGCCATAAGGGTGGTGTCATCTGCGTATCTGAGTTTATTGATATTTCTCCCAGCAATCTTGATTCCAGCTTGTGCTTCATTCAGCCCGGCATTTCGCATGATGTACTCTGCATATAAGATAAATAAACAGGGAGACAATATACAGCCTTGACATACTCCTTTTCCGATTTGGAACTGTCTGTTGTTCCATGTCCAATTCTAACTGTTGCTTCCTGACCTGCATACAGGTTTCTCAAGAAGCAGGTCAGGTGGTCTGGTATTCCCATCTCTTTAAGAATATTCCACAGTTTGTTGTGATCCACACAGTCAAAGGCTTTGGCGTAGTCAATAAAGCAAAAGTAGATGTTTCTCTGGGGCTCTTTGGCTTTTTCAGTGACCCAGCGATTGTTGGCAATTTGATCTCTGGTTCTTCTGCCTTTTCTAAATCCAGCTTGAATATCTGGAAGTTCACAAGAACTTTATCTAGCTGGAGGTAGTAGAGGTAAACCAAAGGATAAGGTCAGAGAAACTCAGATAATGGGAAGGACTCAATCCACTGTAGCTCACTTTGAAGATGAAGGAAGGTAGGTGGCCTCTGGATACTGAAAGTAACCGCTAGCTAACAGAGCAAAGACCTTAGTCTTAAAGCCACGAGGAACTCGATTCTGCTGATAACCTGAATGACCTTGGAAAGGAACATTTCCTAGAGCAACCTAGAAACTAGCTAGTCAGCACTTTGATTTTGACCTTGTGAAACCAGAACAGAGGAACCAGTAGGACCAACCAGACTTCTGACCTACAGAACTGTGAGATAATATCTTTGTGTTGTTAAATTGTTGTTAAGCTCCTAAACTCGTGGCAATTTGTTATAGCAGCAACAGAAAACTAATACAGTAGGTGTTAGCTGGAATTTCTCTGCCTTTAAGGTCAAGATAAGCCTGGAGTCCTCTTGTTTATGGTGACAAGGACAAATCACAAATTGTCAGGTTTATAAGGACAGATCTCTTGTCCTCACCAAGATTTCTGCAGGGCCTCAGGTCACGGAGGATAATGTATACTGTCGTGATTTTCTCTTGTTCAGACTTCCTGTTTCTACTGGAGAGTCTTGTAAAATTCTTGTGCAGTTGAGCTTGGTCACCTGCCTTCTTCTATTGTGACGAAAAGAATATGCTGGTCTGGTCTGCTGGAAAATGCGATGTTAGCTTACTTTAGCTGCGGCAGCCAAGGTCATTGTATATCAGGTGACAGCCAGCCTATCCTCAGATACCTTGTGAGCACGACTAGGAAAGATCAGTAGAACTGCCTGATTCCCACTTGTGCAAATAGTAAAATACTTATTTTATGTCACTGAGGTTTTGTGATTATTTGTTACATATTATTATTATGGTTTTATTAGATACCTCACACTTACCTGAGGGAGTTTTGTTCCCTTGGTAGCACATCCTTTTTTACTCTTTCTCCTCCTCCTATGCCTGAACCATACCATTTCCAGCCTCGTTTTGGTATGTTTTATCTCTGTCTGTCTCCCATTTTTTCCTGTTGATATAAATTTCTTAGTTTTAAAATAATAGCTTCTTTCAACAGTCTGTTATCAGAGGCAAACTTCTTGTGTGGTAGTCTTCTAGGGAGTTAGATAAGAGGATTCTTTCATAAGGAGTGAATCGTAGCAGAAGGTTAATTCTGCGGATGTCCTGAATGATGTCCTTGGGGGTCTGAGTGACCACAGAGTTGTCAGGGAACCAGAACAGTCTCCAAAAGGGAAGAGTAATATCTCTGATCATGGTTTCTTAGATTAGAGAACATGATTCAAGTTCAAGGGTATTCAAGGGGTCTTAACACCTGTCTTTCGGACATCCAGCCCCAAATTACCTTGTATTGTTATCTTAAATCTGTATGTCACATGTCCTCAACAAAATTGTAAAGCTTTTGAATGTAGGCTTTGCTTTCTATGTTTTTGAAATCATGACATGTTGTCCACTGTGCCCTGCATATAGTGGGCCTTAAGTCAGTGTACATTACTAATGATAAAGAAAAATTAGACCCTAAAAGAAGAAGAGAGACTTTGTGAGGAATATCTCTGATTAGTTTCACCATCTCTAAATTTTTAAAAATCTTAATCTGGGAAGATATTCTAGATTTAAGAAAAAAAAAGTCAAGTTTAAAATTGAATTCTTAGAAGAGAGAAATAAGTGTTAAATTGAATCACAGATTACAAAGAGGAGGTTTTGAAATTACCAAAATCAAGAAGTGCAGATCCAACAGCTATCTATTGATTACTAAGTTGCTGAAGATTATAATTCATTGACATAAGCACTGGCTCCGTATGTCTAAGACAGGAAGCTTTTGGAAGGCAGCTGCTGATGTGAAAGTCATTGCTTAATGTTAAATTTTCTTGTAATAACTCCTTGGCAGAATCCTACTAGCAATTATAATACAAAGCAAAATATGTTGCAACAATATGTGTGAAAATATCAAATCCAAAATTCATTTTATATAGAACACTCATCCTTTGCCTTATACTTGAAATTTCCACTGATTCTTACATTCATTTAAAATTTACATTATTTCCCCAGACTATTAATAAAGATTAGCTATAGATTGAGAAAGGAGTGTTAGTTGCTCAGTCATGTCCCACTCTTTGCGACCCCATGGACTGTAGCCCACCAGGCTCCTCTGTCCTTGGGATTCTCCAGGCAAGAATGCTGGAGTGGGTACCCATTCCCTTCTGCAGGGGATCTTCCTGACCCAGGGATTGAACTCTGATCTCCTGCATTCTAGACAGATTCATTCCCACCTTAGCCATAGGAGAAGCCCTATAGATTCAGCCCTACTTTAAAAAATGACGCTTTTCCTTAATACAAAAGTAATATATACTGAAAATAGTAGCCCAGATACTATGCTTTAAATTCCTAACACCTACATACACAAGTTTGATGTTTGCCATTTTTAGATGATAAGCATAACACCGTGACCTTGGATGGCATCACTGACTCAATGGACATGTGAAAGTGAAAGTTGCTCAGTCGTGTCCGACTCTTTGCAACCCCAAGGACTGTATAGTCCATGGAATTCTCTAGGCCAGAATACTGGAGTGGGTAGCCTTTCCCTTCTCCAGGGGATTTTCCCAACCCAGGGATCGAACCCAGGTCTCCTGCATTGCAGGCTGATTCTTCACCAGCTGAGCCACAAGGGAAGAATTTGAGCAAACTAGGGGAGATAGTGAAGGACAGGGAAGCCTGGGTGCTGCAGTCTATGGGATTGCAAACAGTTGGACATGACAGCAACAATTGACCTTAATCAAATGGCAATATAATGGCCTCTGAATAGATAAACAAAACATTTGATTGAGAGTCCAAATAGCTATTGAGGTGTGTGTCTAAACCAAAAAATAAAGAAGAGGGATGCACACTTGCCTTTAAACTCTCAATCTTATCAGCTTAACTGTTTGTGTTCATGTATGGTTCTTGTGATACCAACTATGAAAGATTCAACATGGTTGCAAATTGATTTCAGCTCTTCCCGTTGAGGAAAGTTCCTCTCTGGGAATTTTAGATAGTTTTATTGACTTGCTTAACTGATAGAACATGATAAAGAATACTTTCTGGGACTTTTGAGGCTAGATCCTAAGAAGCTCTGTAACTGTTATGCAGTCCTACAGAGCACCCTCTGGAACCTCTGAGCTGCCACCTAAGAAGTTTGCCTCAGCCGAGTCTGCCATGCTGCAGGAGTGCTCCAGCTGACAGTCCCAGCTAGCCCTGCTTCCAGCCATAGCTTCCAGGATGTCAGACACGTAAGTGAAGCTGGCTTGAACTCTTCAAAGCAGAGTATTAGCTAGCTGACTATCACTGAGTACCTCAGTCAACGCTATGAGGAGTAGAACCCTCACCTGACTGAAGTCGTCTTAAATTCTTGGTCCATAAAATTGACAGTTATATGTAAGTGACTGTGTTCTTAAGTCACCTAGTTTGGGAAAGTGTCTCACTTCTCTATTCCTGAATGGCAAATAATCCCTGTACTTAGTGACTTAAAATGACAGCAACCATTATCTTTCTGTGTCTGTTTGGGTCAGGAAGTTGAAAGGCCACAGCTGGACTGACTTCTCACTGCTCTACAATGTCTGAACTGGGAATACTTGAAAGCCGGGAGTGACTTGATGGCTGAGGGCTTGAGTCATATGAAAACTTATGCTTTTGGTGGTTGATTTGGACTGTTAGCCAGGACCTCAGCTGATCTGTTGACTGGCATCTGTGTAGCTTTGTGATCTTTCCATGAGGTCTCTTCACGTGGGCTGGTTTGGGCTTCCTCAGAGCTTGGTACCAGGTTCCAAGTGAGTGAATGCTCTGTTGTCTCTATGTCTTAGTTTTGTAAATCACGCATGTTCTTTTTGATGTAGTCATAGGCTGTCTAGATCAAGGGGAGGAAAGACAAATCTCAGGTGACCAAGGCCTCAGGTTTGTTTTTTGTTTGTCTGTTTGTTTTGCATGGGTTAAAGGATTTCTTGGGCACAAGGCTTTCAGTGGTAAAACCAGACAAATTCCAGGCAGACCAGGATGAATTGGTCACCCTACTAAACCTCCTGTTCTGGAGGAGTATCAGAGTCACATTTTATTAAAAGTGGGAGACAGCGTTGGAGCCATCTTTGAAAAATAAATCCTCCCACAGGTGTTTTATTTATTCCAGAATGTATAGTTGGAACACCAGTTGATATTGCTAGGGGAATGAACCGTTCATCAGAGTACAAATTCTGTGAGAACAGAGATTTTTCTTCTGTTGTCTATCAGTGAGTTTCAGGATTTAGTATAGTGATTGGCACAAAGTCATTGTCAATAAATTTTTATGGAATGACTGAATGGATAAATGTTAAGTTCTGTAACATTCCATTGCATAAAATCCAGGTAATATATGACTTTACCACACTTTTCTTGCTTGCTAGTAACCAGAGGAGAAATTATTTAAATTTTTTTTTTTAACGAAATGACAACCTTTCAGGGCAGTAGAAAGTAGAAAGCTAATCAAAACCAATGGACTTTAGAGACTATCACTTCATCCTATGAGACCAGCCTCTGAGTTCTCTCCCTTAAGTATGCTTCACAGGCAGAATCTTGGATGACTGTAGCAGGGATGTAGCAAGATGAAAAGGTGCAAAGGTTCCTTATATTTGTCTGACACGCAGGGTATTTCTGTTGTGATAGGGTCCTTTTGGTCAAAAGTCATACCCTTTCTCTCATTTAAGCAAGTGGTGGTTAAGAATATTACTTTTGCTTTGGAAAACCCGTAAGTTGGAGAAGGGTGAATAGGGAAGATTCTATAGTAAGAACCTAAGGCTTTGGGAGAGGAAGAGATGTTAAGAAAAATTAAGGGAGAAGGTCCATACTTTAAATCAGATTCCTTTAAAGGATGTAACATGAACCGATGTAGAAAATTGGAAGACCATTTTGGCAGCTGGCTATGCTCTGTGTTCATTTTCTCATCCTTCACATCAAGGGATTTGTTAATACTTTCCAGAGTTTAAACATGGGGTTACATTATTTAACAACTCCAAAATTTTAATAAATTGTTTTTCATTTATTTTTATTAGTTGGAGGCTAATTACTTGACATTATTGTAGTGGTTTTTGCCGTACATTGACATGAGTCAACCATGGTTTTACATGTGTTCCCCATCCTGATAAATAGCATGTTTCTGACAGAAGGACATTGATCTCAAAGAATGAAGACCTCTTTTGGGAAAAAATGGGAAATGTGATGGGATGATAGGATCCATGTAGAGAATGGAAGAGTTCAGATGTCAGACAAAGGGAATTTTTTTCATACTGCAGAAGAGTGACTTTTCCTTTTCCTATTTTTGCCTTGACATGTCAGTGCCCTAAATTATTTCCACACATTCTCCATAATTGTAAGTTTCTTAATCTTAAAGTTTGTAAAATAGATTTTAAAGATTTATCATTCTTCACATTGATGCTAAAATAAAAGACTAGATATTATATTTATAAAACAAGATTAATTTCCATAGAGAAATTCTATAATATGTCACATCATTCCATAAAAACCATACAATTTACTGAGACAACTTGTTACAGTATCAAATAACTTTGGTATAAATTATTGATAAATGACACAAATGATTCTGATTTAGTTACCAAAATGAATTACATACACTTGAAAATAAGCCTCTTTATTAATTCCTGGCTATTTAAAAACTATTTTAAATTTGGGGTTGTTATAATGTAACCTCCTGCTTCAACTTTGGACACTATTAATAAATTCCCTGTTCTGAAAGATGAGGAAATGAACACATAATGTAGCCAGCTGCCAACATGGCCTCCAATGATTCTCACTCCCTTGCATTTCCACACTTGTTTAGTTCCCTCTCTCACTGAATAAGACATATGTGACTCAGAAATTGTGTGAGGTAATGGATGTTAGCTTTTTTCAGCAGTTAAGTTTTGAGGTAATTTAATACATAGCAGTAGGTAACTGGTTCACATATATAATTCCCACTTTCCCACTCATCTGTTTCCACTTTCCTCAGCGTCCGTTATTTGCATGACTTCCGTTTTCTTGTTCGCTTGGCCAGAAAGAGCTAAATTCTGTCCGCTGGCAGCTGTCCTGTTATGAGATGCTCAGATAGCTTCTTGATAACGGACCAGAAAAGTGGAAATTTTCTGGGTGTAGCTTCTCTCTCCTCCTTCGGGTGCTTATATAGCACAAGAGTCTCTGTCCTGTTCGTTCTCAGTGCCTTCAGATAATTGCTTTCTGTAGGGTTTTACAGTTGTTTTCTGAGAAGATCGCCTGCTAGGGTCTTACTCTATTAATAAGACAGTCAGAAATTCCTCCCTTATTTTTAAAAAATTTGTTCTTTGTTTCAACTGGGCTTTGAATGAAATAATTGTTGATAGCTGCTTTTTCATCCAACCTTTCTAACCAGAAGTTCTTCCAATTTGGTTTCTTTTAGTAAAAGACAAAAACATACTTGGTTTACAATTCTGTCTTACTCTTTGTAACTCTCTGATAGCAAACCCAAGCACTGAAATATAGGGTAGATTTTGTTGAACCCTTATTTAAAAGCACAGACTTTCTGTTATCATGTATTTCAAACTCTATCTCCAGGAACCAGTGAGAAGTTTAATAATCAGGGAGAACTAGGCAACTTGACAACTGGGTGACATTGGGTAAGTTGTTGGGTCACTGTGTGCCTCAGTTTGTGAATTTGGGACAAAAGTATCTATCAAAAGTATGGTGTCAAGGATTAAATGTGGTGATAAATATAAAGTCCCAATAAAGAGTAGGTAATAAGAAAATGTTGATGGTTTGTTTAACTCTTGATTTTACATTTTTCTCACTCCTAAATTAAATTAGGACTCTTAATTATTTTTAATCGTTCCCTATTTTTTTTTCCAATATGCCATTTTATTTATAAGTTTCTACCCTGGTGGCTCAGAGGTTAAAGTGTCTGCCTGCAATGCAGAAGACCTGGGTTCAATCCCTAGGTCGAGAAGATCCCCTGGAGAAGGAAATGGAAACCCACTCCAGTATTCTTGCCTGGAGAATCCCATGGATGGAGGAGCCTGGTGGGCTACAGTCTATGGGATTGCAGAGTCGGACACGACTGAGCGACTTCACTTTCACTTTCATGATTATTTGAGACTCTAGTTTATACTTCTCATTATGTTTTAAGTGTTTCAAGAGACAGCTTTTGCTTATTTGTAGTGCCTTGTATAGATTAAAAGTATTCAGTGAGAATCTGCAGAATTTATTTTCTTGAGTTGCCATTTCATCATCATTATAGCAGTTTCCTTGTGAGATATTATAAAACCCAATATCTGTTCTTAAAATGCATGAAACACTCTTAGTAACACTGATTTTCCCTTTTTTTTCAGTGTTTAAAAATAAACCTAAAGATTTGACTTAAAATTTTCAAATTCAAAAGCACACACTAATCAGTTTGATCCAGGATCCATAATGGCAAATGTCTCTCCATCTTAACTTCAAATGTTTAGGGAGATTTATAATCAAGGACTAAAGATGTCAACAAAACACTTCTCTGTCTTTAGTCAAATATTTTTAACAGTTGACTAGATGGTATGACTATACATCCACGTTTTGCTTTTGTTTTTTTTCGGATACACTTGAATTTGTGTACAAGCATGTTGTCTTTCTCTCCCTTCAGTACGTGGGTGGGAGCTCTTGTTTTTGTTTGCCTAGCATAAAACATGCCCCACCATCACATCATAGGAATGGATAAATGACCTCATCAATGCCAACAAAATGATTCTTCACTTTAAAAATATGAATCTCTAGTGGATACGCACAAGAAAGAAAGTAGCTAAAACGGAGTAATTTATGACAGTGTGACTCTGATTAAGACTTCATAAACACCTTCTACTAAGGTCCCCTCTTATTTTTTTTCAAGATTTCCTTTTTGATGAGGACCATTTTTTAAAGTCTTTATTGTTACAATATTATTTCTGTTTTATGTTTTGGTTTTTTGACCTTGCATCGTGCGGGATCTTAGCTCCCCAACCAGAGACTGAACCCATACCCCCTGCATTAGAAAACAAAGTCTTAACCATTGTACCACCAGGAAAATCCCCCCTCTTCTTGAAGTTTGTTGAGCTCTACCTCTGGTATAGTGAGATAAGATTCTTTCCTTTTCTTTTGTTGTGTGGGAGGGGGAGCATAAGTTAATCAGAATTTTTTTTTTTCTTTTGAACGATAAAAAAGTACAGAATATATCTTTTTGGAATTGCTTTATATACTCTTGGACACAAAGAAAATATCATAATAGTAATTATTTTTGATTCTCTACTTGAAGCAAAGTCCTGTTCTTCTTTTCCCCTTTTCCATTTCATGTTCCTGTGAGAGAAATTAAACCAATTGCTCAAAGACCATTGTAGAAAAGGCTTTAACTATCACTGCTCTAAAACAGAAACCCAAAGAAAGAAGAGGACTAGAGAGAAATCACAGTCTGGATATTAGGTGATACTGGTGCTTGAAGGAAAATGTTCAGGTACTGTGTCGGGAAGCAGAATGCTCAGTGTAGGCCTTCTATGACTAAATGCTCTGTAAACAGCTGTGACTAAACACATAGTATGGATTTCTGAAAGTTAAATGACTTCAGGAAAATTCTGCTTGCTTTTGAGGGCATCAGTGTACAGTTTCTTTTTGTGATTTGTCAAGCTATTTATAAGTTTTTGTTTGTTTGTTTGTTTGTTTTCAGTGGGTTTTGTCATACATTGACATGAATCAGCAATAGATTTACACGTATTCCCCATCCCGATCCCCCCTCCCACCTCCCTCTCCACCCGATTCCTCTGGGTCTTCCCAGTGCACCAGGTTCGAGCACTTGTCTCATGCATCCCACCTGGGCTGGTGACCTGTTTCACCATAGATAATATACATGCTGTTCTTTCGAAACATCCCACCCTCACCTTCTCCCACAGAGTTCAAAAGTCTGTTCTGTACTTCTGTGTCTCTTTTTCTGTTTTGCATATAGGGTTGTCGTTACCATCTTTCTAAATTCCATATATATATGTTAGTATGCTGTAATGTTCTTTATCTTTCTGGCTTACTTCACTCTGTATAATGGGCTCCAGTTTCATCCATCTCATTAGAACTGATTCAAATGAATTCTTTTTAACGGCTGAGTAATATTCCATGGTGTATATGTACCACAGCTTCTTTATCCATTCATCTGCTGATGGGCATCTAGGTTGCTTCCATGTCCTGGCTATTATAAACAGCCTATAGCGTAAGGGAAAGTGTTTCTATGTAGGTATTCTATCCTTAACTTAAAACCCATTTGTGGATTTCGAACAGTCTATAATGCATAGATCTGTTGCTCTCCTTTACTCCTTTCACTGTCCCCTCCTATATTGTGCGTGCTGTCTTCATTCATAGTTTATGTGCAAAATTAAGGCTACGGAGGCCCCTGAACTCCCACTTAACATGTTGTCTTTACTGCTGAAAACCTTTACACCTTCATAAGTAGTGCTTAGTTGCTAGAGCCTCTCTATGTGTTAGTTCGTAGCTTCTCATAGAAGCTTAAGAAGTGAGTCTTATGAAAGCTTCCACTGCTGGAACTATATTGATGCAAACAGAATTGACAGAGTTCAGTTATTAAGTCTCCTTTAGAACACACTGATAACTGTCAGAAAGTTTTTGGTGAGGTGATGTTCAGCTTTTTCCCCCTGACCTCATTACTGAATTTGGAGAAGGCAATGGCACCCCACTCCAGTACTCTTGCCTGGAAATCCCCATGGACGGAGGAGCCTGGTAGGCTGCAATCCATGGGGTCGCTACGAGTCGGACAGGACTGAGTGACTTCACTTTCACTCCAGTGTTCTTGCCTGGAGAATCCCAGGGACAGGGGAGCCTGGTGGGCTGCCGTCTATGGGGTCCCACAGAGTCGGACATGACTGAAGCCACTTAGCAGCAGCAGCATTACTGAATTATAGTGAATGCAAATCTTAAACTAAATTATTGAACAGATATAGATTACCACGTGTGAACAAAACTGTATATACAGCATTTTCTGTCAGTTTGATTATGTTCCTGCTCTCTTTTTTAGGTGTCCTAATGGCAACCCACTCCAGTATTCTTGCCTGGAGAGTTCCATGGACAGAGGAGCCTGGTAGGCTGCAGCCCATGGGGTCACGACTGAGTGACTAACACTCTCACTTTCAAGACCATCTTCAATAAAGCATTTCAGTTCAGTTCAGCTCAGTTGCTCAGTCGTGTCCGACTCTTTGTGACCAGGGACTGCAGCACACCTGGCTTCCCTCCATCACCAACTCCTGGAGCTTACTCAAACTCATGTTCATCGAGTTGGTGATGCCATCCAACCATCTCATCCCCTGTTATCCCCTTCTCCTCCTGCCTTCAATCTTCCCCATCATCAGGGTCTTTTCAAATGAGTCATTTGCTTAAAACAGTTGCAAGAATGTGCCGAAGGTAGGATTTGGCTGATTTTATATCTGATGAAAGGAAAACAGAATTCTTCACTCTAGGGTCTGGATCCCAGAGCAATTAATAACTAAGCCTTAAGCTCTGTATCCCAAGATTCAGGTACTAGGGCTTCCTAGATTACTATACTTTTATGCAAGTGCAGGAGTGTCTTAAAACTTTAGGTAACCCACATGTCTGGAATACCACTATTGTTACCATTGAAAACACATTTTTAATATCTATCATGCTGACAACACAAGGATTCATTTCACAAATGAGACCCTGCTTTGTTACTCATTATTTTAATCATTAAAAATCTAGTATTGGTCACAAAGAAAGAAAGCTGAAGTTTGTAGAATAGCTGTCTCTAAAGTGTGATCTTTCTCATATAATGCTAGGTGACTATCCCTGGAATGTGAATTTTCAATTAGATAATTGATTAAATTTAAGGTGTAATTGGGCTTCCCTCATAGCTCAGTTGGTAAATCATCTGCCTGCAATGCAGGAGACCTGGGTTCGATTCCTGGGTTGGAAAGATCCCCTGGAGAAGGAAATGGCAACCCACTCCAATATTCTTGCCTGGAGAATCCCATGGACAGAGGAGCCTGGCAGGCTACAGGCCACGGAATCACAAGAGTTGGATATGACTTAGTGGCTAAACCACCACCAAGGTATAATTGAAGCTAAATAACACATATTATATATTATTTCTGTTTAAATACTTTAATGCAAATTTAAGGTGTTTTGTTATTCTGAAATTTTCAGGGATTATAAATGTTCATGGTTTTAGAAGTTCAGGCTCAGGAATTCTGTGATTCAAATATTAGTTAAGTTTAAGCAATATCAATAATTAAATATAGTTTTGTATCAGAGTTGGAAAGCAAAACGACTGTGAAATAGTAGCTCCAGAATTTCTGAGTCTATTTGGTCTAACTGTTTGGTCTGAGTATATTTGAAAGGAGAGTCTAGTAATGAATTTACTAGACTTCGTATTTACATAACAAGGTCACTGTTTTATGTTTGTTTGGATGGCTTTGAATCTGAGATTATGTAGGACCCTGCTTGGATATTTTCACTGGGCAGACTTATGCAATATAACTTTCAAAAGTTGAGATGGCATATATTTTTAATAATTCATTTGTAATGTATGTGAGGCATTTATGCTTAAATTTTAAAATTTTGAATGTTTGATTATTCTGATCTATAAGAGAGACAAAATTATCTAGTGGATGGGAAGCTTTACTGCAGAATTTGATTTGAGTTTCACAAATGACAATAAAATAGTAGAAGTTCCTTTTCTATAATATTAAGCATTAGTATATACTTCCAGGGTCTAAACATAATGGCAGGTCTAACAAGAAACAGGTTTATGGTCTAAAAAAAGGTATCATTTTATCTTCATTATACTTGTTTTCCTAAGAAATAGTTATCGTATTATGCTCCAGTTTACTAAATCTGTGTTGCATCATGCATATAGTTTCATGGACCAATTGCAATTTTTAATGTGATTCTTGAAAATTATTCACAAAGGTGCTTTAACCACTCTAAGACCTCACTTTTTCATTTATAAAACTATGATTCTCTCCTTAAAAGGAAATTATATTTCTAAATCATATGATGATTAAGGAATCTGTATAAAATTTGTGAGTGATTCCTTATAATAAAAATTATGGTGAAATTTTTAAAGAGATGATTTTCAATTAGTATGAACTATTTTTTCCTCTGCCCTAAAATCTTACTCTTTACAGTTCTTCAGAAACTGGAGTCATTTATTCTGTGGTCTTTAAAGTCTCTAATCTGAAAAGCTATTCTGTGTTTCAGAAAGGCTTAAAGCTATTATGTGGTCCCTCAACTTAGGCAGAGAATGTCTTTTGGGATCACGAATGGATGAGAGTCAATAAGATCATTCTGAGAGAGAAAAGATAATGAGAAAAGGATAGGGTAGAAGAAAGAGCCCTGAGGAATAACAACATTAGGAAAAGTGAAAAGTACGGGCAAAGGAAAATTTGAATATTTTCATCAATTGACATCGTATGTGCTAGGAAAGATGAGTAAGTGGTCAAGTGTATCAAACACTGTTTTACATTTCTGATGAGGTTGTAGAGGGTTTAAAAGACCACTGATTTCACCATATAGGTGAGAATGGATAAACTAAAAATTAGTGTTTGTATTTTAAGCTATCAAAAAGTTGTAGAGTCAAGTAAGTCTAAATAAATTCCAAACATAGACAGACCTTCTCTGTCTTTGACAAGTCAGTGCCAGCTTGCATTTCTGGGTTAGTCTGTGAATTGCTAGCAAATGTAATAGGCTTGTCATGGTCAAAGAAAAACTGTGAGGACAAGGGTAAAACAGCCACACTGGGGTGGACATGTTACATCTGAATCTGAAGGAGAATTCCACTCTCCCCGGTTCTCCTCTGTGGGAATTTTACTGAATAAGCTCAGTTTTGCTGTGAACTTAAAACTGCCCTAGAAAACAAAGTTTATTAATTTAAGAGAAGTGACATGCAGAATTAATTGGATTGGATTTACACCAGGGTAACTGAAACAGAAGAAAGCATTAGTAACAGATCAATAGAAATAATCTAAAGCATGTAGGATAAGACAACTAAAAAATTACTGAATAGAAAAGCAAGATCTGGGAGGAAAATATAACCTGGCCTAGTGTGCATGTAATTTATGTCCCAAGAAAGAAGGAGAATGGGCAGGAAAATAAAATATGAAGAGAAAATAGCCTAGACGTTTTCAAAGCTGATTAAAGTCTCACACCCCAGAATTAAGAAGCCTGCTGAATACCAGGCAGGATAAACACAAAGAAAATCTTGCCAAGGTAAATCATAGTCAAGCTGTTGAAAACTAAAGATAAAGAGAAAAACCCTAGAAATAGTCCTGATTAAGAAAGATGGATGATTGACTAAATACACAGAAGCTAGAGAAATGGAATAACATCTTTTAAATGCTAAAAGGATGTCAATTCACAATTCTTTACCTAATAAAAATATCTACTACAATTAAAATGAAGTAAAAATGGCTTCAGAAAAATTACGAGGTTATTCTTCACTAGCAGACATGCCTGAACAGTAGGTTAAAGAAGTTTTTTTTAGAATGAAGAGAATTTTCCCAGTTGGAAAGTTGGATATTTAGTAAGAAAACAAAGAACACAGAAAAGGATGAACACGTGGATAAATATAAAAATGAAAGTCATAAATCAGTTATATCAATAATTATATAAATATTGATAGATTATAATTATAATTTTATAATTATACAAATATCGAGGCTTAGTTTCTCCATAGCATGTGGAATCTTCTTAGACCAGGGATCAAACTGCTGTCCCCTGCATTGGCAGGTGCATTCTTATCAACTGCACTACCAGGGAAGTCCTCTGCATCGTAATTTTTAATGGCTTAATGTCAGGTTGCTTATAAAACAAGACCCAATTATAAATTGTATTACTGGGTCTTGCTTTTAAGTCCAAGCTGACATTTTCTGCATTTTGCAGTTTATTCCGTCAATAAACTGACTGAACTGAACTGTAATGTTTAAACATACACATACCTTTGACTTGTTAGTTCCCTTTGTGACTCAGACAGTAAAGCGTCTGCCTACAGTGCCTACAATGAAGGAGACCCGGGTTCAATCCCTGGGTCGGGAAGACCTCCTGGAGAAGGAAATGGCAATCCGCTCCAGTATTCTTGCCTGGAAAATCCCATGGATGGTGGAACCTGGTAGGCACCAGGCCATGGGGTCGCAGAGTCAAACACGACTGAGCGACTTCAGTTTCACCTTTGACTTTGCAAGTGTACATCTAGGTATATCCCCACCCCATCCCCCAAATTAGTTCACAAGTTCACAAAAAGTTTTGTATAAAAAGAACGCTTACATTAGTTTTGTTCCAGTAGAGCATCAGGCAAAGCACGGAAGTTGAGAATATAATGATTTCAGTAGAAAGGGTGATTAAATTGACGCTAGCGGTAAAGAGTCCTGACAATGCAGGAGATGGAGAAGACGCAGGTTTGATCTTTGGGTCAGGAAGATCCCCTGGAGGAGGGCATGGCAACCCATTCCAGTATTGTTGCCCAGAGAATCCCATGGACAGAGGATCCTAGTGGGCTAAAGTCCATGGGGTCACAAAGAGTTGGACATGACTGAAGTGACTTAGCATGCCATCTGAGAAAGAAGCACCCTTGGAACTGAAGTTTGTCCACCTTTGGCCCGACAGTGGAACCACTTCCTTTAACAATGTGAACTGCAAGTACAGCTCAGATAGCCCTCTGGTCTCCAAGGATCTGAGAGCAAGCACTGACTCAAGAGAAAAGGTTGACATTGTGGGAAGAACAGGAACTGGAAAAAGTTCCCTCACCCCTGCCTCTTCTAGATAGTCAGAACACAGTGGTACAATTCTGATTGATAACAATTCAACAACCCAAATCGGACTTCACAATTTAAGGAAGAAAATGTCAGACTACAAACAACTCATAAAAGACTGGAAATAACCCAAAAGTTCATCAACAGGAAATGTGAAAACAAATTGTAGTTAATTTCATATAATGAGACACTATGGGCGTAGTGAAAGTAGTAATAAACCACAGACACAATCACATTAGCGAATCTTTGAAATATTATTTGTGTGAAAAAAGCTAAACACAAAGAATACATACCATATGACTTCATTAAAAAAAATCATTGGAGTATCAGTTCAGTTCGGTCGCTCAGTTGTGTCTGATTCTTTGCAACCCCATGGACTGCAGCGTGCCAGTTTCCCTGTCCATCACCAACTCTCAGAGCTTACTCATACTCATGTGCATTGAGCTGGTGATGTCATCCAACCATCTCATCCTCTGTCATCCTCTTTTCCTCTCACCCTCAATCTTTCCCAGCATCAGGATATTTTCAAATGAGTTCTTTGCATCACATGGCCAAAGTATTAGAGCTTCAGCTTCAGCATCAGTCCTTCCAATGAATATTCAGGACTGATTTCCTTTAGGATGGACTGGTTGGATCTCCTTACAGTCCAAGGGAGTCTTAAGAGTCTTCTCCAACACCACAGTTTCAAAAGCATCAGTTCTTTGGCACTCAGCTTTCTTTTTTTTTTTTTAAACGCCAAACAGGGACTCTTATTTATTCTGGTTTCTTAAAAATAAAACCTCAAGGGCAAAAATACTACCTTAAGAAGCATAAATATTCAGTGATTTAAGACTTTTGTAGACTTGATTATTTTAATAGTATCCACACAATCTCTTTTCATATCATTTACATATTCGGTATGACCCATAAAAATATTACATATTCTCATGTGTTCTATAAGCAACTCTATCAGTCTAATTTGAAAGTAGATTTATGTACACCAATAAGATATGCAGGCATTCCTTGGGTGATATATACACAATAATCACATAAAACTGATTCTGATTTCCCAATACACTGTTGTCAATGTGTAGCTAGGGAAAAGCAAAACTGGTTATCAGGTCCAAATGAAGAAGACACCTCAACTCCTCTAGCACATTTCATTATTTACACATTTCACTGGGCAATTGCCATCCTTGACCAACCATGTAAGCTTCTTTCCATCAGAGGAAACTTTACAAATCTGCTAATATTGTGGAAAATCCTCTGTGGCTAGCTACTCAGATATCACAAGCAGGAGGAGCTTCAGTGGGACATTCATGGCTATATATGAATTACTACACGATTTACCAAAGCCTATATTTTTTGCCATTAATATTACCAAGTTGTAGTGGAGAAAGTCATTATCTTCTACGCTATAGCTTAGATGATGGTGTTGATCTTTCAAGCCTAACAAAATAATACTTTTATAAATCAAGTATAGTCTAGAAATGACACCAACTATTGAATTATAGATGTTCACCAGTTCACCAGTCGCTCAGTCATGGCCAACTCTTTGCGACCCCATGGACTGCAACATGCCAGGCTTCCCTGTCCATCACCAACTCCTGGAGCCTACTCAAACTCATGTCCATTGAGTTGGTGATGCCATCCAACCATCTCATCCTCTGCCATC
This sequence comes from Cervus elaphus, assembly GCF_910594005.1. Classification (NCBI taxonomy): domain Eukaryota; kingdom Metazoa; phylum Chordata; class Mammalia; order Artiodactyla; family Cervidae; genus Cervus; species Cervus elaphus. Next base: position 7,737,085 of record NC_057831.1, on the reverse strand, counting down.
CCCCTCTCCTCCCACCTTCAGTCTTTCCCAGCATCAGGGTCCCCTCCAATGAGTCGGCTCTTTGCATCAGGTGGCCAAAGTACCGGAGTTTCAGCTTCAGCATCAGTCCTTCCAATGAACATTCAGGACTGATTTCCTTTAGGATTGACAGGTTGGATCTCCTCACAGTCCAAGAGACTCTCAAGAGTCCTCTCCAACACCACAGTTCAAAAGCATCAATTCTTTGGTGCCCAGCTTTCTTGATAGTCCAACTCTCCCATCCATACATGACTACTGGAAAAGCCATAGCTTTGACTAGACGGACCTTTGTTGGCAAAGTCATGTCGCTGCTTTTTATGCTTTATGTGCTATCTAGGTCGGTCATAGCTTGTCTTCCAAGAAGCAGGGTGCTTTCCATTTCATGGCTGCAGTCACCATCTGCAGTGACTTTGGAGCCCCCAAAAATGAAGTATGTCACTGTTCCCACTGTTTCCCCATCTATTTGCCATGAAGTGATGGGACCAGATGCCATGATCTTCATTTCCTGAATGCTGAGTCTTTTTTTTTTTCTTTTTTTTTTCTTTTTCATTGGTTCTCTCATGCAGTCCTTTATAATAACCCTTCAAGGAAGGCACAGTCATTGCCATTTATAGATAAGGAACCTGTGGCATGTAATAGGAGAGTAATCAAGGCCAAGGTTTCACAGGATTAAATGGCAGTATTGGGATTTGAACTGGGATCGGCCTGATTCTTGAGCCTGCACTCTTACCACTTTTCAAGAATATTAAGTCAAGGTTCTGGCAAGTTTTGCATGTCGAGTTGTTCGGTCTGGATATTATCTTCTAGGCAGACCTTTTTCAAAACTTGTTCTATAAGATCACCTTGAGATTTTTTTTTTTTTTTTTGAGGTCATCAATTTGTGATAGTTTATTTATTTATTTATTTATTTATTTTTTAATTTTTATTAGTTGGAGGCTAATTACTTCACAACATTTCAGTGGGTTTTGTCATACATTGATATGAATCAGCCATAGATTTACACGTATTCCCCATCCCAATCCCCTCTCCCACCTCCCTCTCCACCCGATTCCTCTGGGTCTTCCCAGTGCACCAGGCCCGAGCACTTGTCTCATGCATCCCACCTGGGCTGGTGATCTGTTTCACCATAGATAGTATACATGCTGTTCTTTCGAAACATCCCACCCTCACCTTCTCCCACAGAGTTCAAAAGTCTGTTCTGTATTTCTGTGTCTCTTTTTCTGTTTTGCATATAGGGTTATCGTTACCATCTTTCTAAATTCCATATATATGTGTTAGTATGCTGTAATGTTCTTTATCTTTCTGGCTTACTTCACTCTGTATAATGGGCTCCAGTTTCATCCATCTCATTGGAACTGACTCAAATGAATTCTTTTTAACGACTGAGTAATATTCCATGGTGTATATGTACCACAGCTTCCTTATCCATTCATCTGCTGATGGGCATCTAGGTTGCTTCCATGTCCTGGCTATTATAAACAGTGCTGCGATGAACATTGGGGTGCACGTGTCTCTTTCAGATCTGGTTTCCTCAGTGTGTATGCCCAGAAGTGGGATTGCTGGGTCATATGGCAGTTCTATTTCCAGTTTTTTAAGAAATCTCCACACTGTTCTCCATAGCGGCTGTACTAGTTTGCATTCCCACCAACAATGTAAGGGGGTTCCCTTTTCTCCACACCGTCTCTAGCATTTATTGCTTGTAGACTTTTGGATAGCAGCCATCCTGACTGGCGTGTAATGGTACCTCATTGTGGTTTTGATTTGCATTTCTCTGATAATGAGTGATGTTGAGCATCTTTTCATGTATTTGTTAGCCATCTGTATGTCTTCCTTGGAGAAATGTCTGTTTAGTTCTTTGGCCCATTTTTTGATTGGGTCATTGATTTTTCTGGGATTGAGCTTCAGGAGTTGCTTGTATATTTTTGAGATTAATCCTTTGTCTGTTTCTTCATTTGCTGTTATTTTCTCCCAATCTGAGGGCTGTCTTTTCACCTTACTTATAGTTTCCTTTGTTGTGCAAAAGCTTTTAAGTTTCATTAGGTCCCATTTGTTTAGTTTTGCTTTTATTTCCAATATTCTGGGAGGTGGGTCATAGAGGATCTTGCTGTGATTTATGTTGGAGAGTGTTTTGCCTATGTTCTCCTCTAGGAGTTTTATAGTTTCTGGTCTTACATTTAGATCTTTAATCCATTTTGAGTTTATTTTTGTGTATGGTGTTAGAAAGTGTTCTAGTTTCATTCTTTTACAAGTGGTTGACCAGTTTTCCCAGCACCAGTTGTTAAAGAGGTTGTCTTTTTTCCATTGTATATCCTTGCCTCCTTTGTCAAAGATAAGGTGTCCATAGGTTCGTGGATTTATCTCTGGGCTTTCTATTCTGTTCCATTGATCTATATTTCTGTCTTTGTGCCAGTACCATACTGTCTTGATGACTGTGGCTTTGTAGTAGAGTCTGAAGTCAGGCAGGTTGATTCCTCCAGTTCCATTCTTCTTTCTCAAGATTACTTTGGCTATTCGAGGTTTTTTGTATTTCTATACAAATTGTGAAATTATTTGGTCTAGTTCTGTGAAAAATACCATTGGTAGCTTGATAGGGATTGCATTGAATCTATAGATTGCTTTGGGTAGAATAGCCATTTTGACAATATTGATTCTTCCAATCAATGAACACGGTATATTTCTCCATCTGTTTGTGTCCTCTTTGATTTCTTTCATCAGTGTTTTATAGTTTTCTATGTATAGGTCTTTTGTTTCTTTAGGTAGATATACTCCTAAGTATTTTATTCTTTTTGTTGCAATGGTGAATGGTATTGTTTCCTTAATTTCTCTTTCTGTTTTTTCATAGTTAGTATATAGGAATGCAAGGGATTTCTGTGTGTTAATTTTATATCCTGCAACTTTACTATATTCATTGATTAGCTCTAGTAATTTTCTGGTACAGTCTTTAGGGCTTTCTATGTAGAGGATCATGTCATCTGCAAACAGCGAGAGTTTCACTTCTTTTCCTATCTGGATTCCTTTTACTTCTTTTTCTGCTCTGATTGCTGTGGCCAAAACTTCCAACACTATGTTGAGTAGTAGTGGTGAGAGTGGGCACCCTTGTCTTGTTCCTGATTTCAGGGGAAATGCTTTCAGTTTTTCACCATTGAGGGTGATGCTTGCTGTGGGTTTGTCATATATAGCTTTTATTATGTTGAGGTATGTTCCTTCTATTCCTGCTTTCTGGAGAGTTTTAATCATAAATGAGTGTTCAATTTTGTCAAAGGCTTTCTCTGCATCTATTGAGATAATCATATGGTTTTTATCTTTCAATTTGTTAATGTGGTGTAGTACATTGATTGATTTGCGGATATTAAAGAATCCTTGCATTCCTGGGATAAAGCCCACTTGGTCATGGTGTATGATTTTTTTAATATGTTGCTGGATTCTGTTTGCTAGAATTTTGTTAAGGATTTTTGCATCTATGTTCATCCGTGATATTGGCCTGTAGTTTTCTTTTTTTGTGGCATCTTTGTCCGGTTTTGGAATTAGGGTGATGGTGGCCTCACAGAATGAGTTTGGAAGCTTACCTTCATCTGCAATTTTCTGAAAGAGTTTGAATAAGATAGGTGTTAGCTCTTCTCTAAATTTTTGGTAGAATTCAGCTGTGAAGCCATCTGGTCCTGGGCTTTTGTTTGCTGGAAAATTTTTGATTACAGTTTCGATTTCCTTGCTTGTGATGGGTCTGTTAAGATCTTCTATTTCTTCCTGGTTCAGTTTTGGAAAGTTATACTTTTCTAAGAATTTGTCCATTTCATCCAAGTTGTCCATTTTATTGGCATAGAGCTGCTGGTAGTAGTCTCTTATGATCCTTTGTATTTCAGTGTTGTCTGTTGTGATCTCTCCATTTTCATTTCTAATTTTGTTAATTTGGTTCTTCTCTCTTTGCTTCTTAATGAGTCTTGCTAATGGTTTGTCAATTTTGTTTATTTTTTCAAAAAACCAGCTTTTAGCTTTGTTGATTTTTGCTATGGTCTCTTTAGTTTCTTTTGCATTTATTTCTGCCCTGAGTTTTACGATTTCTTTCCTTCTGCTAACCCTGGGGTTCTTCATTTCTTCCTTCTCTAATTGCTTTAGGTGTAGACTTAGGTTATTTATTTGGCTTTTTTCTTGTTTCTTGATGTAAGCCTGTAATGCTATGAACCTTCCCCTTAGCACTGCTTTTACAGTGTCCCATAGGTTTTGGGTTGTTGTGTTTTCATTTTCATTCATTTCTATACATATTTTGACTTCTTTTTTGATTTCTTCTATGACTTGTTGGTTATTCAGAAGCGTGTTATTTAGCCTCCATATGTTTGAATTTTTAACAATTTTTTTCCTGTAGTTGAGATCTAATCTTACTGCACTGTGGTCAGAAAAGATGACTGGAATGATTGCAATTTTTTTGAATTTTCCAAGACCAGATTTATGGCCCAGGATGTGATCTATTCTGGAGAAGGTTCCGTGTGCACTTAAGAAAAAGGTGAAGTTGATTGTTTTGGAGTGAAATGTCCTATAGATATCAATTAGGTCTAGCTGGTCCATTGTGTCATTTAAGGTTTGTGTTTCCTTGTTAATTTTCTGTTTAGTTGATCTATCCATAGTTGTGAGTGGGGTATTAAAGTCTCCCACTATTATTGTGTTACTATTAATTTCCTCTTTCATACCCATTAGCGTTTGCAGCACATATTGCGGTGCTCCTATGTTGGGTGCATATATATTTATAATTGTTATATCTTCTTCTTTGATTGATCCTTTGATCATTATGTAGTGTCCTTCTTTGTCTCTTTTCACATCCTTTATTTGGGTAAAGGAACATGAAAAATGCCCACCAAGTCAAACAAAAGAGGAGGAGATAGGAAATCTACCTGAAAAAGAATTTAGAATAATGATAATAAAAATGATCCAAAATCTTGAAAACAGATAAATACCCTGGAGACAAAGATTGAAAAGATGCAAGAAATGTTTAATAAAGACCTAGAAGAAATAAAAAAGAATCAATTAAAAATGAATAATGCAATGAATGAGATCAAAAACACTCTGGAGGGAACCAAGAGTAGAATAACAGAGACAGAAGATAGGATAAGTGAGGTAGAAGATAAAATGGTGGAAATAAATGAAGCAGAGAGGAAAAAAGAAAAAAGGATCAAAAGAAATGAGGACAACCTCAGGGACCTCTGGGACACTGTGAAATGCCCCAACATTCGAATCATAGGAGTCCCAGAAGAAGAAGACAAAAAGAAAGGCCATGAGAAAATACTCGAGGAGATAATAGCTGAAAACTTCCCTAAAATGGGGAAGGAAATAGCCACCCAAGTCCAAGAAACCCAGAGAGTCCCAAACAGGATAAACCCAAGGCGAAACACCCCAAGACACATATTAATCAAATTAACAAAGATCAAACACAAAGAACAAATACTAAAAGCAGCAAGGGAGAAACAACAAATGACACACAAAGGGATTCCCATAAGGATAACAGCTGATCTATCAATAGAAACCCTCCAGGCCAGAAGGGAATGGCAGGACATACTTAAAGTAATGAAAGAGAATAACCTACAACCTAGATTACTGTACCCAGCAAGGATCTCATTCAGATATGAAGGAGAATTCAAAAGCTTTACAGACAAGCAAAAGCTGAGAGAATTCAGCACCACCAAACCAGCTCTTCAACAAATGCTAAAGGATCTTCTCTGGACAGGAAACACAGAAAGGCTGTATAAACGTGAACCCAAAACAGCAAAGTAAATGGCAACGGGACCACACCTATCAATAATTACCTTAAATGTAAATGGGTTGAATGCCCCAACCAAAAGACAAAGATTGGCTGAATGGATACAAAAACAAGACCCCTATATATGCTGTCTACAAGAGACCCACCTCAAAACAAGAGACACATACAGACTAAAAGTGGAAAAAATATTTCACGCAAATGGAGACCAAAAGAAAGCAGGAGTCGCAATACTCGTATCAGAATGCTGAGTTTTAAGCCAACTTTTTCCCTCTCCTCTTTCACGTTCATCAAGAGGCTCTTTAGCTCCTCTTCACTTTCTGCCATAAGGGTGGTGTCGTCTGCATATCTGAGGTTATTGATATTTCTCCTGGCAATCTTGATTCCAGGTTGTGCTTCATCCTGTCTGGCATTTCTCATGAGGTGCTCTGCATATAAGTTAAATAAGCAGGGTATCAGTATACAGCCTTGACTGTATATTGGACTGTCAGGGATTTGGAACAGATTTGGAACCAGTCTGTTGTTCCATGTCCAGTTCTAATTGTAGCTTCTTGACCTGCATACAGGTTTCTCAGGAGGCACAGTTGATTTATAAAGTTGTGTTGGTTTCAGGTGTACAGGAAAGTGAATCAGTTATATATCCTCTTGTTCAGGTTACTTTCCCACATGGGCCATCATGGGGAACAACTCCAGTCCCCTGTGCTGTGCAGCAGGCCCTTATTAGTTTCCTGTTTTAGATACAGCAGCATGCACGTGTCACTCTCAATTTCCCACTTTATCCCCCATCAAACCTTTCACCACTTGTAACCATGAATTTGTTTTCTGCACCTGTGACTCTTTTCTGTTTTGTAAATAAGTTCCTTTACGTCTTTTTTTTTTTTTTTAGATTCCACATTTAAGCAATATCCTATATTTGTCTCTCTCCATCTGACTTCACTCAGTATGATAATCTCTAGGCCCATCACGTTGCTATAAATGGCATTATTTCATTCTTTTTTATGGCTGAGTAATATTCTGTTGTGTATGTGTACCACATCTTTGTTACCCACTCCTTCGTTCTGTTCGGTCTTTGTTATCCAGGTGTTAGCTATTTTGCCCTTGTTCTCTAATTTTCTCTGTTTTTCCTTGTTTTCTATTTCTTTGTCATTTTGTTTCCTTTTTTGGAGACTTTTTAAACTGCATTTTCAGCCTTTCTATTGAATTTTCCATTTCAGGATATTTATTTTAAAAACTTCTTTTATGTCTCTGATTTTTTTTTAATCCATCCCTTTCTTGTTTCATGGTTGTAACATGTTTTCTTGTTTATTAATGATAGACTTTGAAATTTTGTTCTTCTGTAATGTCAGTTTCTTAAAAATTACTTTGTTTGAAATCATGTGGAAGACTTTACTCAGATTTCTGGTGTCTTTAGTATTACCCTCATAATTAAAAGCTTTGGGTGAAAATGGTCATTGGAAACTCTGAAAATACAGGTGGAAGTTACTGTCTTCTCTAGAATGATCTAAATGGGATTTTTTTCTGGAGAACCCCAGTATCCCAATACTTTAAGATTTTCCTAAGACTGTGGATTTCTAAGAGAGTTTTCTTTTATAGCACAGATTACTTTTTGGAATGCAAAGCTCAGTGCTCTGGTGGTCAAGTGGGAAAACAGGTTATGTGTCTCAACTTTCAACATTTAATCCAGTTAATCTGAGTCATTCAGTCCTTCACTTCTCCAGAGAAGAATTCTCCAGTATTCAGTCAGTACTGAGGAAGGGTAGCTATCAGATTATGAAGAGGAAAGTGTGTCTAGGGAAACCCTAATTTGTTACACATCTTTTACCCAGTCCTCCTTATTTTAACCTCGAAACCCTTTAGGTTTCCGTGGTGGCTCAGATGGTAAAGAATCTGCCTGCAGTGCAGGAGACCAGGCTTTGATCCCCTGGAGAAGGCTGTGGCAACACACCAGATATTCTTCCGTGGAGAACTCCATGGACGCAGGCTCCTGGCAGGTCATGATCCATGGGGTTGCAAAGAGTCGGCATGTCTGAGTGACTAACGTTTGCACTATAAATTTCAGAAAAACCTGTTGTTACAAATGTTGAACCTTCTGAGGATTCTTCTTTGTAAACTAAAACCTAAGTCTCAGATTTTGCTACTGCTTATTTTAGATTAGGTATTCTAACTCCCATCTGTTTTTCTGGGTTCCAAAAGTTTGTTGCTGTTGTTACCTCTCTTGTTTGTCTTGTAATTTTTTTGTCTTTAAAATATGCAGTTAGAGTGAGGTTTCTGAAGGCAGATAATTGAATTGTTTATTAAGTGTACTCTTTTAATTCAGAAGACTTTTTTAAAATTGACTTTAGAGGGTAAGAAATGAAGCCTTGTCCTTCAATTTATGAGAGTACTTATTACTATGACTACTTGAGTGTGTAAAATTAGAATATATTTAATAAGCTTCCCACAATTATTTTAAGCATTATTTTTATGAATGCAGAATGTTTTCATGACAGCAAGCAATTATCTTTGACAATAAAATTTAAATGTATTAATGACTAGTAGTTATTCTAGTGTGTTTGGTTATTAGCAGTTATTTAGAATTTAGTCACAGTAAATTCACGCTATACATAATCCTTTTATGCATTTTCCAGACTCCTCTCCTAATTGATTATTACCTTCATAAGAAAAATTTATCTTTATCACAACTCTTAAACTCTAGAACCTACAGTGTCTTGTATGTCTGATGAGAGCACTAACTTTATGTTGTGTGCATTTAAGAGAGGGGAAACCAACAGGACTGAAGTACATCATACTCTAATTACTCATATTTCAGTTTAACAATTGATAGGTGGATCCAGAGAATCCATGTAACATTTTTAAAGCTAGTGAAATTTTATAGAACCTTAAAAGAACTTATGTTTTTGTGTGTGGAATTCTTATTAGAATAATCCCGCTGATTATCATCTGTGCACTTAGGCAGAATGAAAGCTTACTGGCACTGCATGTGACACAGTCAGTTCTGCACTTCAGTTTCTCCAGTTGTTGTGCCAAAACTATTTTAAAATGGTACCTGAGCCTAGCCTTGCTTAAATGTTCCTTGGACCTTACTTGGTAAAAGATAAGTTTATGTTTTCAAAACTATCCTGTGATTTCTGTTTTTAGTTCAGTTTAATATGGATGTTTTAAATTTGCATGATTCTGACAAGAATACAGTGTTAAAACCTGAGGACTTTTGGTTTTACAAATGAAATCAAAATAAAGAAGGAGGAAACTGACTTTACTATTCAAATAGCTTTGTATAATTTTTAGCAATTAGACTTGAGATCATTCAGTCTATGTTTGAGAAAAGTTTTCAGTTAACTTTTGCAAGGCACTATTTAAAACTTCTTTTCAAAGTAGTATAGATGGATATTGTAACTGTGTGTTGCAACTCAATCTTGTAACTATGTTTTTTTTTTTTTCATTGAACCTAATTTGTATGGTCTGAATAAATAACTCCCAGAAGAATTCCCTTACTCAAAGGGAGGTCTGAAAATTATAGCAAGTTACCTGCTTTTCTCACTAATTTGAAGTAAGATGAGTTTGATTTATACATGATGGATTAAGTTGTTTTTGTTGTTCCTCAGAAGAGTGTGTCCCTTCTGAAAGAGCAAGTTACTGATCTTTCCCAAGAACTGTAGCTATGAGAAGGAGCTGAGAGCAGTGCTAGTAACGACGGTGCTGCTCGTTTGAAAGCAACTAAAATGAGTGCGAGTCTAGGCTGAGCTTCTCCTTTCACTGGCGTATGAGGGTCAAAGAAAGAACGAGTAATGAACATTAGGGGTACTTACTCTGTGTCAGACCCACTTTCATAAGCTGTATGGTATTAATTCATCTTCAGAGCAGCTCTGTAAAGTAAATACAATTATTATCATCCCCATTTCATAGAAGAAGGAATAGAGGCAAGTCATGGGGCTGATAAATTATAGAACTGGGCTTTGCATCCAGACAGTCTGGTTCTGGAGTCCATAAGCTTAACTACCACTCTAAATTGTTGCTACTATAAGAGAATTCTGCAGAAAAATATGAAATTGCTCTCAAATAAAAGAAGAAAAAGAAGTGAGGATAAAAGAACATAGCCAAACCAAGTGATTCAAGGTCATGGGGCTCTGATTTATTGACATGGATCAGTATTATTGTCAGATTTTAACTTATTTGGCTTATATAGAGAAAAGAGTAAAATAAAGATGACTAAAGGGGTTTCCTGGATGGCTCAGCGGTAAAGAATCTGCCTGCAACACAGGAGACTCAGGTTCGATCCCTGGGTCAGGAAGATCCGTCTGAAGGAAGAAATGGCAACCCACTTCAATATTCTTGCCTGGAGAGTCCCATGGACAGAGGAGCCTGGCCGGATACAGTGCAAAAGGTCAAAAAAAGTCAGACACAATTGAGTGACTAAGCATGCAGGAAGTAAATTTATCACATTAAAATCAGGAAGAAACACAATATACCTTGTAAATTCAGTAATTTTTCTTCTCAGTTACTTATTCTACTGACATTATTGTAATTCCAAAGGGAGGATGGAAGTGAGAATCACATTAACATGTACATGTATAACTGAATCACTTTGTTGTACACCTAGAACAAACACAACATTGTTAATCAACTATACACCAAAGTAAAATAAAGATAAATAACTTAACTGAAAAAATGTTTTGAGGTGCCAATTTGACATTCAGTGATCAATGCTAAGTAAGCTGTTGGATAAATGTAACTTAAGCTCAGAAGTTTGGGCTGAAGATACAAATTGGAGATCATTAAGACATAATAATATTTAAAGTCATGAAATTGCTTGGTATTATCTAGGAAGAGGATAGACAGAGAGAAGGAAATCTCATGTTAGGGTAAGAGGAGAAGTCAATAAAGGAGCCTGGGAAAGAGCAGTTCATAGAACAAGAGGAAATGCAGGAATGTGTGACGCAGGAAAGCCAGGAAACTAAGCAAGGTAGAACGTGCCTAAGCCTGCTGAGGATTAGATTATGTGCAAGAAAAGTTTCACTGGGTTTGGCAATGTGGAAGGCACTGATGAATTTAGCAAAAGTAGTTTCAATGGACTGTGGACAGGGAGGCTAGATTGAGACGGATGGAAAAATTAAGAGGAAGTAAGCATGGGTAAACTAATATAGGGAAAGGCTTAGTAGACTAATTCTACTATGCTTCTTAAAATTGTTCTCATGTGCAACTCTATGAGACCCCATGGACTGTAGCCCGCCAGGCTCCTCTGTCCATTGACTTCTCCAAGCAAGAACACTGGAGTGGATAGCCATTCCCTTCTCTAGGGGATTTTCCCCACCCAGGGATCGAACCCGGTCTGCTGCTTTCAGGCGGACTCTTTCCCATCTGAGCCACCAGGGAGGCCCTCATCAGACAAAGCCCAGTTTTAATCACTGCCCTCCTCAACTCTATGGAACCGTCATTCACATGATTCTATCATCTTTTCTCTGTATTTGTTTACCTCTTATTTATCCTTCCACCTCATCTTTCCCTTTAAAATTCCATTACTGTATCTTAGGGAATTCATTTTTTCTGGTTAAAAGTCTTCAGCCATATCTTTCAGTGTTATCTCTGCTTGCTTGCTTTGTCTTTGCCTTGACAGGGGACACTGACTCCCCTTACGTACCGTACAGGCCGGGAGTGGGAGCGTTATCCTTGTTGACTACTGCTATTTTCAGGCAATACCCCTGCTCTTCTGAGTTTTCCCAGAGTGGGATGGAGTTTTAGTTATCTTAAAAGTAGCAGGGCTCTCAGAGAGTCTTGCATATAGTATTCATTGTACTGCATATTCCATTTTATATAAGACTTTAGCAACCATGGATTTTGGTAACCATAGCCCAGGGCTATTAAGGGGTGACTGTAGTTTCTTTCTGTTAAAACTCTTGCCTGTATTTGTTTTTTTTTTTTTTTCCTCTAGAACTCTTTCCTGGGACCAGAATATAACTCAAAGAAACATTGTTCCAAGCAGTCTTTAAAATAAGCAGAGAATCTTTAATTTCTTCAAACTTTCCACTCTCCATTTTTAAATGTTAGGCTGCACGTACAGATTTACTCCTTTTGCTAAGTGTTCTGCTTCTTCATCTGTTTTCTAATCATCATTACATTCAAGGAATTCTCTATCATTTTTGTATTATTAGAAGAAATAAAAATGTATTTGCCTAAGAAAAAAAAAGAAACATTGTTCCAGATATATCAGAGAGTAAGGATTTTGATTATGAAGTTTTCAGCTTTACGTCCTCTGAATGTTATACCTGAAAAACATGAAACTAACATAGTTCTTCTAAATATTAAATATCAAAATAGTCATTTTAGAAGGATAATGTGAAATAATGTGGTTGCTAAGAACACTTCGGAGCTAATGTAGTGCACAAGAAAGTAGATGAAAACTCATAATTTTTTATGTAAAAATATTTCATATACTTGTTTTCATTTCTAGATTACAGTGTATTGGCAAAGCAGTAGTTTTCTCTGAATTTATAATTTGGTTTGTCTTCATGAAATGTTTATCTCTTTCTAACTCAACCTTTAACCCTAAGAGACATTTGAGCCCTAGGAAAATTATCCCTTTGGCACAGGAATTTTTCACTTTGAATGACTTATTATTCAGTTTTGGTTAAAAGAATTTGATTAAAAAGATTAAGTACCCAAGAAAATGTATAATCTGCAATTTTAGAAAAAAAATTTAATAATCAAACATTCCTTTTTCATATGCTCGTAATTAAACCCATGGTCACCATAATTTCTAAATATATGTCATTCATCCATCATCTCAAATCTCTAAAGTAGCTTCTTGGTAAGAATAAATGATATATTGAATCATGACCAGTTTTATTATTTAGCATAACAGCTTAGAAATGAATCTATCGTCAGAATTTTTTTTTAACCTATTTATATACCCAAATATGGCTTCCCAGGTAGCACAATGGTAAAGAATCTACCTGCCAGTGGAGGAGATGCAAGAGACGTGGATTCAATCCCTTGGTTGGAAAGATCCCATGGAGAAGGAAATGGTAACCCACTCCAGTATTCTTTCATGGAAAATTCCATAGACAGAGGAAGCTGGCTGACTGCAGTCCATGGGGTCACAAAGAATCAGACATGACTGAGTGACTGAGCATGCACACATGCATATCCCAATATAGAAAACAAACCTCTGGATAACAGAAAGATTAATGAGCAATATGGTCTCTAGAGGCCCTCACTATCAGTTCTCAGTCCTGTCTTGTGAAAAAAATCTTCTAAGCTAAAACCTTCTCTTCTTTGTGAATGTAATGTGGTTTTTCTTATAGAAAGTGATCACATATTCCAAGAGTCTAATATAATGTATTTGGTTGTCTATTTCACTTCTCTTTTTGAGTATAAGACAGTTCAAGCCAGAGATTCGGCTCTTTGGTTGGATCTCCTCAAAGTAATGGGGTTTCGCTAATAGCTCAGTAAAGAATCTTTCTGCAATGCAGGAGACCTGAGTTTGATTTTTGGGTTGGGAAGATATGCTGGAGAAGGAAATAGCAACCCACTCCAGTATTCTCTCCTGGAGAATCCCATGGACAGAGGAGCCTGGCAGGCTACAGTCCACGGGGTCGCAAAGAGTCAGACATGACTTAGCCACTGAGCTACCACCACATACCTCAAACTGATGATGCTACCATTAAAACAACAATAATTACAAAATGTGAAATCTGTGGTTACGTAGACTCTAAACTTCGCTGTTACAAGTAGAACATGATTGTGAAAGTGGATTATTTTCCAAATTTTACAGTAATAGACATGACTTTTTTTTTTAAGTTGCAGTTGCCGATCCCCAGAAAATACCATTGACTCTATTGAAACCATTTATTGGTGTTACAGTAAATACACATACTTTATTGTTGTTGTTGTTCAGTTGCTAAGTTGTGTCTGACTCTTTATGACTGCTTGAACTGCAGCCCACCAGGCCTCCCCGGTCCTTCACTATCTCCCGGAGTTTGCTCAAACGCAAGTGCATTGAGTTGGTGATGCCATCCAACCATCTCATCCTCTGTTGTTCCCTTCTCCTCTTGCCCTCAGTTTTTTCCAACATCAGTATCTTTTTTTTCCCAATGCGTCAGCTCTTCACATCAGGTGGCCAATGTATTGGAGCTTCAGCTTCAGTATCAGTCCTTCCAATGAATATTTAGGGTTGATTTCCTTTAAGATTGACTGATTTGATCTCTTTGCTGTCCGAGGGACTCTCAAGAGTCTTCTCCAGCCCTGCAGTTCAAAAACATCAATTCTTTGTCATTCAGCTTTCTTTATGGTCCAACTCTCACATCCGTACCTGACTACTGGAAAAACCATAGCTTTGACTATATAGATGTTTGTCAGCAAAGTGATGTCTTTGCTTTGTAATATGCTATCTAGGTTTGTCATAGTTTTTCTTCCCAGGAGTAAGTGTCTTTTAATTTCATGGCTGCAGTCACTGCCGTGATTTTGTGAAGTTGCTCAGTCATGTCTGACTCTTTGTGATCCCGTGGACTGTAGCCTACCAAGCTCTTCTGTCCGTGGAATTCTCCAGGCAAGAATACTGGGGTGGGTAACCTTTCCCTTCTCCAGGGGATCTTCCCAACCCTGGGATCGAACCCAAGTCTCCCTCATTGCAGGCAGACACTTTACTCTCTGAGCCACCAGGGAAGCCCTGATTTTGGAGCCCAGGAAAATAAAATCTGTCACTGTTTTCACTTTTTATCCATCTGTTTGCCATGAAGTGATGGGACCAGAGGCTATGATCTTAGTTTTTTGAATTTTGTGTTTTAAGCCAGCTTTTCCACTCTCCTCCTTTACCCTCAGCAAGAGACTGTTTAGTTCCTCTTTACTTTCTGTCATTAAAGTGGTATCATTTGCGTATCTGAGGTTCTTGATATTTCTCCTGGCAATCTTGATTCCAGCTTGTGATTCACCTGACCTTTGTAGACCTTTACTTTTTCACATAAGTAATACATATTTGCCCCTTCCTTTTTCCTTCCTGTTTAACAGAATCACACAGCTTTTCTTACAGTGAATATGAATTATTTTCCTTTTTTGACTTGAGCAACCACCAAGCAGTATAGATTTGGGGAGAAATAAAGGGATCTCATCTAAAGTTTCTTTTTTTTAATATGAAGACAGAATTTGTAGGTCAGAGTTGTTTAAGTATTATGCCTTAGTTTATAAGTTTAGGCAAGTCATTAAACTTCTCAGGACTTCATTTACCTCACCTGTGAAATGAAAATCATGGACTAAATTACAAATTCTTGCAATGCTAAAAATTTCAGTTATTATTTGATTGATGTAAATCTGTCTAAGATTAAAAATTGAAAGTGGAACAATAGCTTTTTAACAATCATAAAAGAATTATTAAGCACTAAATTATGCATGGCAATATTTTTCTATAAAATTTAAAAAATTAAGTGTCTTCTTTGAACCAGCTTACATTTAAAAATGAAAAGTCAAATAGGTCACCAGATCCATTAAAGAAGACATTCAATATATCTTGACATTTCTTCATTCAACCTAGTCATTTACATCTCTTAGCTAGACCTTGTGCAGGCAACAGAGGATTCAGAGATGAATAAAACATGGCCTCTAACCTCGAGGAGTTTACAGTTTAACATGTTTAAAAGTCACTGCTAAATTATGACCATAAAGACCTGAATAGCAAATTTGTAAATTGGGATTTTGCTTATTCTTTAGAACTGACATTATCTTCCTTTACTAAATTAGTCAGGGAGTTATTAAGTTAGTCAGTGTAAGTGTAACTGTAGGCTTGATAAAGGAAGGTACAGGTCTTATTTGAAGCTGTAATGCAGTATAATCACTTAGTCCAGTGATTAGAATGGAGAGATACTTGATATGTTTGGTGAAGTGAATTAAGGGCATAAGATACATTGACATTTCTTACTATGATATCATTTTTGCTTGTTTACTTTGGAATATACACATACAGACTACTGCACAAAATACTGTTGTGTTGCTCAATGAGTTATGGTAAAGTAAGCACCTGTATAACTACTACGGAGGTTAATAAAAAGATCATTGCCCCCTTTTAACTCCTACTCCTTCCCTTCTTCCAAAAATCACACTGATTTCTTGTGCTATCCACATGGCCCAAGAGGCTGCCAAAAGCATTACTCAGCTTGTCATCACCTCTGGTGGGATTAGGAGACACTAAGTGGGACTTTCTAGGCACGCTTCTCTGCGTGTCTTTCTTCTGACTCTCGGTCCTTGTAATTTGGTCTGCCATAATGGATCACATTATTGTTACTATCACATTTTATTATCATATTATCACATATTATCATTATATTATATTATATACTATATCATATCATATTATCACATATCATTATATTATCACATTATTATTATTATCATCATTATTATTGGAAGATGACAATATTTTAAGCCAAGGCACAGAGGTCATATTGAAAAGAAATACTAACTTTAAACAATTATAAATATATAATCTTCCTGCCACTGCAGGAGATGCAAGTGACATGGGTTTGATCCCTGGTCAGGAAGGTCTCCTGGAGTAGGAAATGGCAACCCACTCCAGTATTCTTGCCTGGAAAATTCCATGGACAGAGGAGCCTGGCGGGCTACAGTCCATGGGGTCGCAGAGTCAGACACAGCTGAGCAACTGAGCATGTGCTATTTACCATTATTTGGTCTTCAGTTTTGAACTTTATAGTTAAATACACAGGTATTGTTCAGTTCAGTCACTCAGCCGTGTCCAACTTTTTGCGACCCCATGGACTGCAGCATGCCAGGTTCCCTGTCCATCACCAGCTCCCAGAGCTTATTCAAACTCATGTTCATCGAGTCGGTGATGCCATCCAACCATCTCATCCTCTGTTGTCCCCTTCTCCTCCCGCCTTCAAACTTTCCCAGCATCAGAGTCTTTTCCAATGAGTCAGTTCTTTGCACCAGGTGGCCAAAGTATTGGAGTTTCAGTTTCAACATCAGTCCTTTCAATGAATATTCAGGACTGTTTCCTTTAGGATGGACTGGTTGGATCTCCTTGCAGTCCAAGGGACTCTCAAGAGTCTTCTCCAACACCACAGTTCAAAAGCATCAAATCTTTGGCACTCAGCTTTTTTTATAGTCCAACTCTCACATCCATACATGACTAGCGGAAAAACCATAGCCTTGACTAGATGGACCTTTGTTGGCAAAGTAATGTCTCTGCTTTTTAATATGTTGTCTAGGTTGGTCATAGCTTTCCTTCCAAGGAGTAAGCATCTTTTTATTTCATGGCTGCAGTCACCATCTGCAGTGATTTTGGAGCCCCCCAAAATAAAGTCTGACACTCTTTCCACTGTTTCCCCATCTATTTCCCATGAAGTGATGGGACCAGATGCCATGATCTTAGTTTTCTGAATGTTGAGCTTTAAGCCAACTTTTTCACTCTCCTCTTTCACTCTCATCAAGAGGCTCTTCAGTTCTTTGCTCTCTGCCATAAGGGTGGTGTCATCTGCATATCTGAGGTTATTGATATTTCTCCCAGCAATCTTGAATCCAGCTTGTGCTTCATCCAGCCTGACTCACTGGAGAAGGCCCTGATGCTGGGAAAGATTGAAGGCAGGAGGAGATGGTTGGATGGCATCACTGACTCAATGGGCATTAGTTTGAGTAAGCTCCAGGAGTTGGTGATGGACAGGGAAGCCTGGTGTGCTGCAGTCCATGGGGTCACAAAGAGTCAGACACAACTGAGCGACTGAGCTGAACTGAACTGATAATGGCATGTATCCACCATTGTAGGATCACACAAAGTATTTTCACTACCCCCAAAATCCTCTGTGTTCTGCCTCCCCACAACACTGGCAACCACTGATCTTTTTGCCGTCTCCATAGTTTTACCTTTTCCAGAATTTGAGTAGTTGGAATCATATGGTATGTAGGTAGCCCTTTCACACTGGCTTATTTCACCTAGTAATATGTGCTTAAGGTTTCTTCGTGTCTTCTCATGGATTGATAGCTCATTTTTAGCTCTGAATAATACTCCATTGTCTATTTACACCACAGTGTATTTATCCTTTCACTTTCTAAAGGATATCTTGAATGCTTCCAAATTTTGGCAGTTACAAATTAAGTTGATATAAGCTTCCATGTTCAGATTTTCATGTGGACATAGATATCAACATTTGAGTAAATACCAAGGATTGTGATTACTAGATTGTATTGTAAGAGTACAGTTTGTTTTGTATGAAACTGCCAGACCATCTTCCAAAGTGGCTATATCATCTTAACATTCCCGTTTGCAGTGTGTGAATTTGGGTTGCTCTGCATCCTCTCCAGCTTTTGTTGTCAGTATTTTGGATTCTGGCCATTCTAATGGATATATAATGGTATCTCTTTGTTTTAATTCTCAGTTTGCTAATGACATATGATGTTGAACATCTTTTCATATGTTTACTTGCCATCTGTATGTCTTCTTTAGTGAGGTGTCTGTTAAGACCTTTCGCCCATTTTTAAACATGAGATTATTGATTTTCTTTTTGAGTTTTAAGAATTCTTGTAAATGGATGATAGTCCTTTATCAGATATGTCTTTTCTAAGTATTTTCTCCCAATCTGTTGGTTATCTTCTCCTTCTTTTGACATTGTCTGTTGCAGAGCAAAATTATTTTTAAATTGGAGGGTAATTATTTTACAGTGTTGTGTTGGTTTCTGCCATGCAACAAATCAAATCGGCCTTAAGTGTGTATATATATACCCCTCCCTCCAGAGCAGAAGTTCTTAATTATAATGAAGTCCAAGTATCAGTTGTTTCTTTCAAGCACAGTACTTTGGGTATTGTATTTAAAATATCATCACCATGTCTGTCGTCTAGATTTTCTTCTATGTTTTTCTGGGAGTTCTATAGTTTCTTTTTTAAAGCACTACAGATTTTTTAAGCTGTATTCAGACAAGTTGGTATACAAAATTTAGCATGAACAGCATAATGAGTCTGCTTTCTTTGGCTGGGCTGCACAGAATGCAGGGTCTTGGTTTCCCCCCCAGGTACTGAACCTGCACCCTCGGCAGTGGAGGTGCAGAGTCTAAGCCTTGGACCACCAGGGAAGTCCCAGGAGTTCTGTAGTTTCGCATTTTTAATTTATATCTAGGATCTGTTTGAGTTAATCTTTTTGGACGGTGTAAAGTCTGCAAAGATTCTTTTTTTTTTTTTTTTTCATGTGGATGTCTAGTTGTTCTAGCACCATTTATTGAAAAGATTATCTTTTTTCCACTGATTTGCCTTTGCTCCTTGTCAAAGATTAATTGACTGTGTTTGTCTGGGTCTATTTCTTGGTTCTCTATTCTGTTTCATAGATCTGTTTGTTTCTTCTCTTGCCAATATCTTACTGTCTTGATCACTGCAACTTTATAGTAAGTTTTGAAGGCAGATAGTGTCAGTCCTCTGACATGCTTTTCTTTACTTAAATGTTCCTTCCTAGTTGCTCCAGTACCTCTGCAACTACTATATTTCAATGAGTGTGCCTGTCTGTGTTTTAATCCTTCTTGCTCTTTTATGGTCTGTCCTGATCAGCTTACCACTTTGCTTTCTTTATTTAATAATCCATATTGAAATTTATAGCTAATTGTTTTTAAATTTACATGTGGCAAGCTTCTTCCCTGAACCCCTCTGATTCTCATCAGAAAGAAGTTCCACTGAAAGTAAGGAAGATCAACAGATCTCCACAATAATTGCCTCAAGTTCCCATATATCCCCCTGGCTTGCACTGTCATACTTGCCCATGTATTTCATAATACCTTATGTCATATCTCTGCATATCCCAAGACAGAATGTTCTTCTTTCTGCCAGCCCTTGAATTGACTAGTTGCTCCTCAGGCCTGATTTCTCCTTCTACCTACAAGCAGGCTGAGGTCTCCCTGAACTGTACTCCAGCTTTATTCATTTCTATTGTATTTCCTCTACAGTACTGAGCTCAGTTGTTGTAATAGATTTCTCAGTTTTCTGAGGAAAAGGAGAATTTCTTATTAATTTTGATACTCACAAACAACTATCCCAGTGACCAGTATATAGCAGTTGCTCCATTATGTATGTATGTTGAATTCCTGATTAAAACTAAAGCTACTGAGCCCCTGCTTATTGCAACTAGAGAAAGCCCACACAGCATGAATTTTAGTCATCTGTGATAATGAAATTTATAAAAATTTAAACAGTGCAAAAGCTAGCATCAGTTCCTCATTGGTAGTTAAGTTGTTTTAATAGATCCCCCTGAGGACTTTTCCCATTCAAGTATTTTGTGATTTAAAAAATGTTCAGTTTTGTTCACACTTTGAAACAGTTAACTGACAGAGATATGAGTAGATGGTAGGAAAAAAATTCAGAAGAATCTAGGAATTCCTAGATTTCTAGATAAATTCCATAATTTGTAAACTGAAAAATCAGTCCTTTAGTAGATAATAAACTGTGTAATTTCTTGTGAAGTTATTTCCATTCCTTTGGTGAAAGTGAAAGTCACTCAGCTGTGTCCAACTCTTTGCAACCCCGTGGACTATACAGTCCATGGAATTCTCCAGGCTAGAATACTGGAGTGGGTAGCCTTTCCCTTCTCCAGGGGATCTTTCCAACCCAGGGATCGAACCCAGGTCTCCTTCATTGCAGGCAGTCTTTACCAGCTGAGCCACAAGGAAAGTCCAAGAATACTGGAGTGGGTACCCTATCCCTTCTCCAGGGGATCTTCCCGACCCAGGAATCAAACCATGGTCTACTGCATTGCAGGCAGATTCTTTACCACTGAGCTATCAGGTATTTACATGTATTTTAATGGTTCTTTGTTTTTATATTTCTGAGCAATTTCAATCATATAAAACTTTAAAGATTTTTATTCACAGAAGTATTGCATTTTTTTAGCATGTTCTGTGAAAAACTTCATTCAGAACTGGAATTATTAAAATTAATATTAATCTCTAGAGATATATTTTTCAGCAGATGAGAGAATACTTAGGCTATTAAACCTAATTCATAAATCACTATGTAGGGTAACGAGACTTTAATGTTCTCTTCAATTTTTCCATTAACTTGAAGTGTCCAGGGCTTTTAAATAAGTTATTTTGGTACAATCACTATGGGACAAATATGACTCTGTTGCTATGGAAAACTTACTCCTTAAATGTGCATTTTCCCTTCTATATTGAGATCTCTTAATTCCTTTTCCATACTCCCATAATATAACATATCAAAGACTATAAGTATTCTAACACTTTTCTGTTATGATTATTGATATGTAAAATATGTATCAGAGATTATGGTAATTAAAATTAAAAATGAAGAAGAAGTAAAAGTTTAGCTTTTTAAAGGTAACAGTATTGTAGCTACCAAGAATCAGAGCCCACCATTAATTCTATAAACTACTAAAACATTTGTATGTCATAATCCAAATATAATAATGGCCTGATTTATATAACTTGATAGAAAAATTGGAAGTTTGAATTTTAAATGTGTAAATCAAAGTTCCCAGAAGTGATATGTCTGAATATTTAGTACCACATAATGCTCCAAGAAGATAAATTTGAGAAATGCATTCTTAGAAATTCAGCTTGTATGTTATATATGTCTTATAGTTATGAAAGCTGTTTAATCTAGTTTAACACTTTACTAACTTGATATTGAAACAGTTATTTTAATAATTAACATATTAGTTGATTTTGGAAATCATTTAACCAAACTCACTGTAAGAAATATTGCAGTATGTCAGTAATCTAAAGCTAATGTAGTAATATGTACTTATTTATTAATTTTTGGCTGTGCTGGGTCTTCATTGCTTTATGGGTCTTTCATAGCTGTGGTGAGAAGGGGCTATCTGATTGCAGTGCACAGTGGTGGCTTCCCTTGCTGTGGAGCGTGGATTATAGGGTACATGGGCCTCAGTATTTGTGACGCGTGGGCTCAGTAGTTGCAGCTTGTGGGCTCTGGGGCACAGGCTCTAGCTAATTGTGATCTACAGGCTTAGTTTCTCTTAGGCATGTGGGATCTTCCCAGACCAGGGACTGAACCCATGTCTCTAGCATTGGGATTCTTCACCACTGAGCCACCAGGGAAGCCCAATAATATGAACTTTTATCATGATATAACTTCCAATTTACTTCTATGGATTTGCAAATATTTGCATCAGACAATTGAACATAACTTTAAAAGGTGAACAGGTAGAATTATTTCCGAATTTTTTTATTCTCCAATCACGTAGTAAGATTAGCTTCTAAAAATAAAGCCTGAAGATGGAATGTAATATTTTGGAGGATATTTTAACAATAGGTAGATTAGGTAATCTGAAAATCCTCCCAATAAAAATGCCAAATTTAAAGCAAAATAAGATGAATATATTTGAAAGAATAGCTGGAATTACAGTAAAGTGAGGGAAGTCCTTTTGGGTCACAGAGAAAGGTGGCATGTGAAGCAGGCTTTCCTGGATTGAGGTTGTAGATAGGTGAAACCTAGGAGACAATCTGAGAGCTGATTTTGTTGGAGCGCTGGAAAAGGAGGGCTAAGGGAAAAGTAGGGAGTTAGTTTGGGTTTTAATGGTGATCCAGCTATAGGTTCTTCTCATGATGAGTGTATAGAATCATACTCTGTGTATATCAGGGCTTTTGGAGGTCTACCCTTCAGGGAAATGGTGGCTGAGAGAAATCTACTCACTTGGACAGTGTGATGATAGGAAGCTTGTTGGGGTAGTCATAGGCCCTGTATGGAAATAACCTGATTTGCTGAGGATTTGTTAACATGGATCAACCCATACAAGTTTAGGTTTCGAGTACCTGTGAGGTCCAGGAAACCCCAAGCTAACAAATTAACAAAACAAGTGGTCTTTACTTCACACCTACTAGGATGGCTGTAATCAATAAAACAGAAAGTAACAACTGTTAGCCAGGATGTGGAGAAATTGGAAGCCTCATGTATTGTAGTGGGGATGTAAAATGATGGAGCTGCTAAGGTAAACTGTGTGTTGGTTCCTCAAAAAGTTAAACACAACATTGCCATATGGCCCAGCAATTCCCTTCCTAGGTATGCATCTAAACAAATGAAAAGCCGGGACATAAGTATTTGTACACCAATTTTCATAACAGTTCAGTTCAGTCGCTCAGTCGTGTCCAACTCTTTGTGACCCCATGGACTGCAGCACGCCAGGCCTCCTTGTCCATCACCAACTCCCGGAGTTGAATCAGACTCATGTCCATTGAGTTGGTGATGCCATCCAACCATCTCATCCTCTGTCATCCCCTTCTCTTCCTTCTTTCTTTCCCAGCATCAGAGTCTTTTCAAATGAGTTAGTTCTTCTCATCAGGTGGCCAAAGTATTGGAGTTTCAGCTTCAACATCAGTCCTTCAAATGAATATTCAGGACTGATTCCTTGAGGATGGACTAGTTGGATCTCCTTGCAGTGCAAGGAACTCTTAAGAGTCTGCTCCAACATCACAGTTCAAAACGCATCAATTCTTCGGCGCTCAGCTTTCTTTATAGTCCAACTCTCACATCCGTACATGACTACTAGAAAAACCATAGCCTTGACTAGACGGAGCTTTGTTGGCAAAGTAATGTCTCTGCTTTTTAATAAGATGTCTAGGTTGGTCATAACTTTTCTTCCAAGGAGTAAGCATCCTTTTATTTCATGGCTGCAATCACCATCTGCAGTGATTTTGGGGCCCCCCAAAATAAAGTCTGTCACTGTTTCCACGGTTTCCCCATTATTTGCCAGGAAGTGATGGGACTGGATGCCATGATCTTAGTTTCCTGAATGTTGAGCCTTAAGCCAACTTTTTCACTCTCCTCTTCCACTTTCATCAAGAGGCTCTTTAGTTCTTCTTCACTTTCTGTGATAAGGGTGGTATCATCTGCATATCTGAGGTTATTGATATTTCTCCTGGCAATCTAGATTCCAGCTTGTGCTTCTTCCAGCCCAGCTTTTCTCATGATGTACTCTGCATGTAAGTTAAATAAGCAGGGAGACAATATACAGCCTTGACATACTCCTTTTCCTATTTGGAACTAGTCTGTTGTTCCATGTCTAGTTCTAACTGTTGCTTCCTGACCTGCATACAGGTTTCTCAAGAGGCAGGTCAGGTGGTCTGGTATTCCCATCTCTTTCAGAATTTTCCACAGTTTATTGTGATCCACACAGTCAAAAGCTTTGGCATAGTCAATAAAGCAGAAGTAGATGTTTTTCTGGAACTCTCTTGCTCTTTTGATGATCCAGCAGATGTTGGCAATTTGATCTCTGTTTCCTCTGCCTTTTCTAAAACCAGCTTGAACATCTGGAAGTTCACAGTTCACGTATTGCTGAAGCCTGGCTTGGAGAATTTTGAACATACTTTGCTAGTGTGTGAGATGAGTGTAATTCTGTGGTAGTTTGAGCATTCTTTGGCATTGCCTTTCTTTGGGATTGGAATGACAACTGACCTTTTCCAGTCCTGTGGCCACTGCTGAGTTTTCCAAATTTGCTGGCATATTGAGTGCAGCACTTTCACAGCATCATCTTTTAGGATTTGAAATAGCTCAACTGGAATTCCATCACCCCCACTAGCTTTCTTCATAGTGATACAGCATTGTGCAAAACAGCTGAAAGGTAGAAACCACCCAAGTGTCTATCAACAAATGGATGGATAAACAAAATGTGATTTATACTCCACTATGGAAAGGGATGAAATCTTGATATATGCTACAACATGGATAGACACTGATAATATTTTAAGTGTAATAAGCCATACATAGAAAGGCAAATATTGTATGATTTCTCCATTTATACCTCCATTTATAAGAAGTATCTAGAATAGGCAAATTCATTGAGATAGGAAGTAAAATAGAGGTTAACAGAGGTTGCGGGAGTAGGAAAGGGAGAGTTATTGTTTAATGGATACAGAATGGCTGGAGGCAAAATGTTTTGAGCATAACAGTAGTTCACCCAACACTGAGAATTTATGTCATGCCACTGCACTGTTGTTGGAAATATAAGTGGGTACTGCCATTACAGAAAGACTCTACTATGGAGGTTCCTCAAAAAAAAAAAAATTTTGGTAAAGAAAGATAGAACTACCACATGATCCAGCAGTTTCACTTCTGGGTATTTATTCAAAGGAAATGAAAGCACTCTTTTAGATATCTGAACTCCCATGTATATTGCAGCATTATTCACAATTATTCCAAGACACGGAAACAACCTGTGTCCTTAAATGGAGTAATGCTTAAATAAAATGTGGTATGTGTATTCAACAGAATATTATTCAGCTGTTAAAAAAGGAGATCTTGCCATTTGTGACTGTGTAGATGAAACTTGAGGGCATTAAGCTAAGTGAAATAATTCAGACGAAAACAAATGCTGTATGAGGTCACTTACATGTGGCATCTAAAGAGGTTGAAGTCGTAGAAATGGAGAATAGAGTGGTGGCTGCCAAGGGCTGGGGTTGGGGGAAATGAGGGGATATTGGTTAAAGAGTGTGAACTTCCCATTGTAAGAGGGGTACATTCTGAGGCTGTAATGTGCAACATGGTGACTATGGTTTCCAATACTGTATTGTATGCCTGAAATTTGCCAAGAAAGCATATCTTAAATGTTCTCATCATCACCACCACCACAACAACAAAATGGTACTTATGTGAGGCGAAGGATGTGTTAGTTAATCTTATTGTGATGAACATTTTGCAATGCATGTGTATTAAATGTGATGGTTATCACATTGTACACTCTAAAATTATCCATTGTTAAGTATCAATTATATCTCAGAAAAGTTGGAGAAAAGAATGTAATTTTAATTTCACCTACCTTACTGTTATGGACTGAATGTTTGTCTCCCCCAAATTTACATGTTGACATTCTAACCCAATGTGATGGTATTAAGAGCTTTTAGCTTTGAAAGGTGATTAAATCGTCAGCATGGAGTCCTGATGAATGGGATTAGCGCTCTTATAAAGGATACCTCAGAAAGCTCTATACCATGCAGGACACAGCAAGTGAGCTCTCGCCCGACACTAAATCTTTTGGGACATTGATCTTGGACTTCCAGACTCCATAACTGTGGGAAATAAATGTTTGCTATTAAAGCCATCTGTCTATGGTATTTTTGTTACAGCAGTTCAAATGGACCAAGATACCGATAACCAAAGTTTCTTGGGTACTCTCAGGGGTTCAGACTACAATTTGAAAATCATACTTTGAGAATAAGATTATATGACTAGATTAAAAGCACAGTTATATGCCATTCATAAGAAAAATGTCTAAAGTGTAAGTTGAAAGTATTTACTAGGGTGACAGAAAATAGACCAAAAAATATGCATGTGTTGTTAGAATCAGGCTAGGTAGGCTTTAAGGCAAAATGCATTACTAAATATAAAGAGAGCAACAATATTATGGTTAATATTCTTCAGGAATGTCTAATAATCCTAAATTTATAATGAACCTAATAAACTATCATCTCAATATATAAAGACAAATTTAACAAAGACATAATGATAGTGAAATGTATTACCATAAGGGCTTCCCAGTGGCACTAGTGGTAAAGAACCTGCCTGCCAAAACAGGAGACGTAAGAGATGCAGGTTCAATTTCTGGATCGGGAAGATCCCCTGAAGGAGGGCATGGCAACTCACTCCAGTATTCTTGCCTGGAGAATCTCATGGACAGAAAAGCCTGGCAGGCTACAGTCCAAAGGGTTGCAAAAAGTCAGTCATAACCAAAGCAACTTAGCACACACTCACATATTACCACATAGTGTAATATGTTGACATGTATCTGTAATTACTAGCTTCTCAGAGAAATGAACAACAAAGTAAACAAGCTTGTTCTAATTGACCTACAGATATGCTGACACTGTAACTGATGCCAGATATTTCATAAAGTGTGTGAGTTTAACCTCTGTATGCTGAAGGTTAAAACTGTGGCTCTCAGAACCTTATGTTCCCATTGAGATGCTTCCTAATAAAGATTGAATTAATTTAAGGGGAAATAATTTAGGCTCTAGGATTCTTAATTAACTCTTTTGAGTATTGAGACATTTTATTGCACTTTTAGGAAATACTGCTTGAAGTGACTACTGAAAAGATGCTGCTGCTGCTGCTGCTGCTGCTAAGTCGCTTCAGTTGTGTCCGACTCTGTTTGACCCCATAGACGAAAGCCCACCAGGCTCCACCATCCCTGGGATTCTCCAGGTAAGAATACTGGAGTGGGTTGCCGTTTCCTTCTCCAGTGCATGCATGCATGCTTAGTCGCTTCAGTCGTGTCCGACTCTGTGCGACCCCATGGACTGCAGCCTGCCAGGCTCCTCTCTCCATGGGATTTTCCAGGCTTGAGTACTGGAGTGGGTCTCCATTGCCTTCTTCAAAAAGATGCTACAGCTACTCAAAATAAGTATAGCTTTCCCTACTCAGAATAAGTATAGCTTTCTTCTAATAAAGAATAGTGAGGAAACTTCTCTATGCTCAAGAACGTGGAAGTAAAGAAATAAGATTGCCTCTCAGAGATAAACTATTAAATCAGTTCATACCGGATCAGAAAAAGAGATATTCAAGAATTCACTTCTCCCTGTTCTGCCTGTAGTCCGAGTCCCCGGTCGGGAAAGAAGACTCCTCGAAACAATGCAACTCGCAATAGGGGAATTTATTACTGACTCGAGCCAGGGCCTCCTGCTCTCACCAGGTGTGTGAGGACGAAAGGCCCCGAGCCCCAGTTCTCTCGGGTATTTATTAGGTCAAAATAAGCAGCAGGTAGTTGGCGCAATCGGATTGGTTACACAGTGGGTGGTTGGCGTAAGTGGATTGGTTACACAGTTGGAAGGTAATTTTTGTTGGCCCAACGTGGGGCTTTCAGCTTTCCCCTGATAGGTTCCCTTTTTTCTGGCTAGGCATATGTTGCTTGGCTGGCTCCAGGAGGCCTGATAATTATGTTACCCTGGGAAACCAGGCCTACTCCTAATCTAGGCTGCCTGCCATGGCATTAGCCGTGACAGCCTCACATTTCCCCCTGTCTGTTGTTCAAGTAGAGGAATCTTCTTCTTTGCCCTGTGAAATTGACTGATATTGTTGTCTCAATATCATAATGTGGATGGTATTTAGGCGCTCCCTAATAAATGAGATCAGACGGTTTAAAATGCATGGACCAAAGGTCAGTAAGAATATTAATATTATGAGTGGACCCAGGAGGGTGGAAATCAAACTGGTCAACCAGGGGGAGCGCTGAAACCAAGATTTAAACCAACCTTGTTGGGCTTTTTGTTCTCTCTTTCGCTGGGCTAGTCCCTCTCTTACTTTCTGGAGAGATTTTTGTACCACCCCTGAATGGTCGATATAGAAACAGCATTTTTTTCCCAGTGCTGCACATAATCTTTCTTGTAGAAACAACAAATTTAAACCTCTCTTATTCTGTAACACTACTTCAGCAAAGGAGCTCAAGGATTCTTGGAGGTGCGAAATGGACTGTTTCCGTGGTTTCGCAACCCCAAGCGGCGCAATAAAAAGAGTCAACTCCCCCACATTTTTCAATTTGGTTTCGATCTCTTTTTCCCCCCAGGCAGACATAGACAGGCACCTGTTCGTAGTACTGTGGGCCTTTTTGCTCACAGTTACAGGTGAACAGACCGAAAGAGCCGTGGGCAAAGAACTTGGTCAGTTGGTGGGGACCAAACCCACTACCGTCAGCCGCCAGCACGCACAAATCAAAGGTCAGTACTGGCCACCATGTCCCTTTGGGGGCCACTTTGGAGCTCGAATTAAGCACTTCTCCAGTCTCAGGATTGTAGATCATCTAAGTCAGGTTAGCCGGCTGATGGGGGTTGTGGCTGGTTCCTCCTGGGCCGATGAAAACTGTTATTAGCAGGAGAGTTAAGAGGGCTCTCGTCGTACGAGTTTCAGTTTTAAAGGATGTGACGGGTGAGGTCTTGCCTCCCCTTCTGCTTGCATCCTCTCTTGTTCTTCCGGGGTGGCTTGCCACAAGTGATTGCAGTGAACCCAGGGCCCGATCCCATCGACCTTAACAGCAGTAGGAGTGGTAAGGAGAACAACATAAGGGCCTTTCCATCTAGGTTCTAATGCTTTAGACTGGTGTCGTTTTACCTAAACCCAATCACCCGGGCCAATATTATGTGAGGGGATGGTTCCCTTGCTTGTTCCCTCGTGTATCTCTCGAATTAATTTTTAAACATGGCTATGCACCTTGCTTAATGCCATCAGTGTTTGCTGGAATTGTCCCAAGGTAGGGGGTGGTAGGCATTTTCTCTCGAATATAGGACACACAGGAGGGGGTCTTCCATACAGAATCTCAAAAGGGGTAAGATTCAGCTTATAAGGGGGTGTTACGCGCTCTAAAGAGTGCGTAGGGAAGGAGGGTCACCCAGTCCCCACCAGTCTCTATTGCCAACTTTGTCAAAGTTTTTTTTAGGGTCCGATTCATTCTTTTAACCTGTCTTGAGCTCTGGGGATTATATTCACAATGTAACTTCCATTTTGTCCCCAGAGCTTGGGCTAGCCCTTGTACAATCTGGCTCACAAAGGCAGGTCCGTTATCAGAGCCCATAGTCACTGGCAGCCTGTACCTAGGCACTATCTCTTCTAAGATCTTTTTTAGCAACCACTGTTGCTGTCTCTCCCTTAGTGGGGAAGGCTTTTACCCACCCCGAGAAGGTATCTACAAGAACCAACAGATAGCGATACCCGTACTTGCCTGGCCCTACCTCAGTGAAATCTATCTCCCAGTGTTGCCCTGGCTCTTCCCCTCAGTACCTCGTTCCAGTGTGCTGCCTTTTCTGTCCTCATCAGCTGGCACACTTTGCAAGCCTGGATTATCTCTCATACAGTTGTATTTTGTCGAGGGAACCTCAGGCAGGCCATCTGGAGAAGAGTCAAGGTCTTTTTTTTTCCTCAAGTGTGTAGTTGTGTGCAGGTGTTCACATAGGTGATGATCCAGGATGGCAGGCAATATCAGGTTGTTGTTTTGATCTCGGTACCATCCATCTTTGTCATCTTTCTGGAGGGTGGTATCCTCATTGATCCAAATGAGGTCAGGGAGGGAATAGTCGGGGACTGAGGCAGACTCCCCATACCAGGAGGTGGAAGTCCCATGGCTAATGTGGGGGTGGCGTAGTCCCAGCTGGCCGCTTTTAGTAGGGCCCGTCTGAGTGTCTGGAAAGCCTGTTTTATTGGCTCAGTCCAAGTCCAGTTTGGGGTCTCTTTACTTCCCTCATACAAGGGCCGGGCCTTCTCAGCAAACCCCATGATCCACAGTCTACAATATCTAACAGTCTCCAGAAACTCTCTCATCTGGCGGGGGGTCTTGGGCTCTGGTATCTGCAATATTGTTTCCTTCATGGCCTGAGTTAGCCACCTTTGCCCCTGCCTGATCTTATACCCCAAATAGGTGACCTCTTGCCGAGATATTTGCACCTTCTTTGCGCTAGCACGATATCCCAAGGTGCCTAGAGTCTGTAAGAGGTCACCGGTGGCACGGCTGCATGCCTCCTCTGTGGTTCCAGCCAACATAAGGTCATCCACATATTGCAGCAGGATGACCTCTGGGTGGCGAGTCCGATATTCATAGAGGTCTTCACTCAAAGCCTCATTAAACAAGGTAGGGGAGTTTTTTTTTTTTGAACCCTTGTGGGAGGCGGGTCCAAGTTTGTTGTACTACCATTTGGCCTTCCCCCTCAGTCCACTCAAAGGCAAATATCTCCTGGCTCTGGGCCGCCAGGGGTAGGCTGAAAAAAGCATCTTTCAAGTCCAACACAGTGTACCAAGTGTACTCAGGCAGCAGACTGCTCAGGAGGGTATACGGGTTGGGGACAGTAGGGTGTATGTCACTCACCCGCTTGTTGACTTCTCATAGGTCCTGGACAGGTCTGTAATCCGTACTCCCTGGCTTCTTCACCGGTAGTAAGGGGGTGTTCCAAGGGGATTGGCACCGCTTGAGAATTCCGGCATCCATGAGCCGCCGAATGTGGGGAGTGATCTCCCGCCAAGCCTCCTGGCTCATAGGATATTGTTTCACCCTCACAGGAGTCGCCTCGGCTTTTAGTTTGATAACGACCGGATGTCTCTGTTTAGCCAGTCCCATTCCTGCTGTTTTTGCCCATGCCAACGGGTATTTGTGGACCCACGGTTGTATATCTGGTGTTATAACCTCTGAGGGCTCAGGCACAAAAAGTCTGTATTCATCTCTTAAAGCTAGAGACAAGACATGTATCGGCTGTCCAAGTCCATCCGTGACTGACATTCTCCCAGGGTCAAAATGGATCTGAGCATTAACTTTAGTCAACAAGTCCCGTCCAAGTAGAGGGGCTGGGCATTCTGGTATCACCAAAAACGAATGGGACACCTGATGGGTCCCCAAATTTACTTTCCGTTCTGTGGTCCAACAATATTTTTTTTGTCCCCGTGACTCTCTGCACCAAGCTGGTTTTCTTAGACACTGGTCCCAGTTTTTGATTTAAAACAGAGTGTTGGGCGCCAGTGTCCACCATGAAGCCAACGGGTTTCCCCTCCACATGTATGGTTACCCAGGACTTGGGGAGGGGTGCCGAGTCTTGACTCCCCTAGTCACTGTCTTCTCCCACATATAGAACTCGAGTTCCAGGGGAAATTCTCTCTCTTTGGGTTGTTCCTCTCTTCAGGTCCCTCTTAGGGCACTCCTTTTTCTAGTGCCCCCATTCTTTGCAGTAAGCGCACTGATCTTTCTTTAGGGCCTGCCTTTTTGGTCTCTCTTTTTCTCCCATCTGGGGGCCTTGAGGCTCCCTCAGTTCTGTTCCGGCCTTTATCCCTGCAGAAAGAATCTTGGCTAGCTATCTCTGGTTCTTCCGGTTTTCTTTCGCCCTATGTTCCCTATCTTTTTTTCTGATCTTCTCAGCTAGTTCCCTTTCTTCCTGACGAAGTCGTTCTTCCCTTTCTTCTGGGGTCTCCCTATTATTAAATACCTTTTCAGCTGCTTTCAGTAAGTCTTGTATTGTCTGTTTTCTTAACCCCTCTATCTTTTGTAATTTTCTCTTAATATCTGGGGCTGCCTGATTCACAAACACTAGTAGAACTGTAGCACGTGATTCCTCAGCCTGGGGGTCCATGGGTGTATATTGCCTGAAGGCTTCCATTAGCCTCTCTAAGAAGGCTGACGGGCTCTCAGTGGGCTCTTGCCTTACTAAATTTACCTTTGCCAAATTTGTCGGCTTCTTAGCTGCGGCCTGCAGGCCAGCCATTAGAGTCTGGCGGTACACTCGGAGATGCTCCCTACCTTCCACTCGCTCAAAATCCCAGTTAGGCCGCAACAGAGGAAACCCCTCGTCCACGAGAAGAGGCTGGGCGGTTGGTCTCCCGTCGACCCCCGGGACCCGTTTCTGCTCCTCTGCCAGGATTCGCTCCCATTCTTCCATGGTGAAGAGCACCTGTAGCAGCTGCTGGCAATCATCCCAGGTGGGGTTATGAGTGAACACAATGGAATCTAAGAGGTTAATGAGGCCTTGGGATTTCTCCGAAAAAGGAGGATTTTGGGTTTTCTAATTATACAGATCACTCGTGGAAAAGGGCCAGTACTGATAGGTTTGCTCTCTGTCTGGGCTAGCTGGTCCCACCCGGACGGGGAGTGCCTGTACAGTAGATGAAGGTAACTCTGGGTCCCCATGATCTTGCTCACCCCTATTTTTTCTATTTTTTCTCCGGGGTTGGGATTCCCTTGTCCCTTCTGATTCATCGGGGTGGGGGGGGGCTCTTCCCCCCGGGGGGCTCCTGCAATGGAGGAGGGGCATATGGTGGGGGCCTAATTTCCGTCTCCAAGTCAATCAGGTTCCGGTCCGAGGATTCCTGCAAGACCGGTTTTGGGCCCTTATTCTTGGCTTCCTCTGGGGGAGTGGGAGTTTTTATAACCAGGGCCTGTACATTAGGAGAATCAGGGAGTTTGTGAACAAAAAGTTTTAACCATTCGGGCGGATCTTTTGCTAGATCTTGCCAGACCATAACATATGGGACTTGGCTCGGGTGGCCCCAGGGATCAGGAGCCATAACTTTTTTTTTTCACCGCCCGAATAATAGAAGGTTGAAAAGTTCCCTCTGGAGGCCATCTAACTTGGAAGGTGGGCCACTCTGCAGAGCAAAAGGTTATTAATTTACTCTTTGTAACTAGTAGCGACAGATCATATGCTCTAGCCCTGACATCCGAGAAATGATCAGTCATGAGAGAGAGTGAGGTAGATTTTCTTTGCCCCATAGCGAGAGTCAGAAGAAGTCATCGAGAATTACCACCAATAATTCCTATCAGGAGTGGTGGCGGCCAGGAGGTTGGGCTTGTGGTATGCTTCGTGGAACTATTTGAGTGCCTTAGTCGCTGCACAGAAGTTTTCTTGCTGGGGGCGGGCACCCTAAGGGTTTCTAACCCGTTCCGTGACCCCCTTATCCTTTCACGGGAGTCTTCCAGTGGCAGGCGCCCTATTGGCTCTTAAGTGCCTGTCCCGTGCCCACACAGACGGGTTTTTATTTGGCCAGATTCTCGGTTTAGAATACGAGAAAAAAAAGAAAGGAGTTTCACCCTCTCGGGCTCCCGTTACTGGGGCTGACTTGTTGGGAGGCCTTCAGAATCCGCCAGGGAGTAGCCCTGGCCGGGACTCATCAGTTGCCCCAACAACTGTCTGCCCGTTCACTGAAACTCCCAGAAACAGAAATGAGGCTCCAAGGCTTTATAGGACGAAGTAGACAACGACACATCAGAGAACGAGACAGGAGACAATGCCGGCAGTTATACAGAAAAACACACAGACAGACACACATCGGCCGACAACACAGATCCTCTGGAACAAGGGTCACCTTACCGTATGGCGTCCACTGTTCCCCAGATTCGGGCTTAGGAGAGGAGGTCTCCTTCCCGCAGAGCTGGCTGCCTCCCAGCGCGCTCGCTGGCCTTGGCCTCATGCCAGCCGGAACGGCCAGTCCGTTCCCTCATGGAAAGCTTTCCCTAACGCCAGACAGCTTCCTGCTTCACAGCAGGGTCTTGGCTTTACTCTGGTCTTTTTGCACTAGACACCTTCCTGCTTCACAGCAGGGCCTCGGCTTTACTCTGGTCTTTTTGCGCCAGACACCTTCCTGCTTCACAGCAGGGCCTCGGCTTTACTCTGAACTTTTCTAGACCTGCCTGAGCACCGGTGCTATTACCTGTCTTTTTTCCCCTTTGTTCCAAAGAGCGTTCTTCCCCGGTCAAGGGATCCCGGACGAGCCCCCAAATGTTCTGCCCGTAGTCCGAGTCCCCGGTCGGGAAAGAAGACTCCTCAAAACAATGCAACTCGCAATAGGGGAATTTATTACTGACTCGAGCCAGGGCCTCCCGCCCTCACCAGGTGTGTGAGGATGAAAGGCCCCGAGCCCCAGTTCTCTCGGGTATTTATTAGGTCAAAATAAGCAGCAGGTAGTTGGCGCAATCGGATTGGTTACACAGTGGGTAGTTGGCGTAAGCGGATTGGTTACACAGTTGGAAGGTAATTTTTGTTGGCCCAACGTGGGGCTTTCAGCTTTCCCCTGATAGGTTCCCTTTTTTCTGGCTAGGCATATGTTGCTTGGCTGGCTCCAGGAGGCCTGATAATTTTGTTACCCTGGGAAACCAGGCCTACTCCTAATCTAGGCTGCCTGCCATGGCATTAGCCATGACAGCCTCACACTCCCATACTAGGGAAGTTTTCAGCTATTATCTCTTCAAATATTTTCTCAAATCCCTTCTCTCTCTCTTCTCCTTCTGGGACCCCATAATGATAATGTTGCTACATTTAATGTTGTCCCAGTGGTCTCTTAGGCTGTCTTTGTTTTTTTTCACTCTTACATCTGTATTCTGTTTTGTGGCAGTGGTTTCCACCTTTCTGTCTTCCAGGTCACTTATCCATTCTTCTGCCTCAGTTATTCTGTTATTGATTCGTTCTAGATTATTGTTCATCTCTGTTTGTTCCTTAGTTCTTCTAGGTCTTTGGTAAACATTTCTTGCATCTTCTCCATTATTTTCCTGAGATCCTGGATCATCTTCACTATCATTATTCTGAATTCTTTTTCTGAAAGGTTGCCTATCTCCCCTTCATTTAGTTGTTTTTCTGGGATTTTATCTTGTCCCTTCATCTGGGACATAATTCTCTGTATTTACATTTTAACTCTAACAATTTAATAACTTTCTGTGATGTGGTTTTCATTCTGGAGGCTGCAGGATTGTAGTTTTTCTTGCTTTTTCTGTCTGCCCTCTGGTAGATGAGGCTAAGAGTCTTGTGTATGCTCCCTGATGGAAGGGACTGGTGCTGGGGAAAACGGGGTTTTGCTCTGGTGAGCAGAGCTGTGCTCAGTAAAACTATAATTGAATTGTCTGCCGATGAGTGGGGCTGCACTCCCTCCCCCTTTTAGTTGCTTGGCCTGAGGCAACCCAGTCCTGGCGTCTACAGGTTCTGTGGTTTCAAGAGGGCTTATACCAAGGGGGAACTCCCAGGATTGCTGCTGCCAGTATTCACCTCCCTGCAGCGAGCCACTGTCAACTGTGGCTCCATAGGAAACCCTCCAGTATCAGCAGATAGGTCTGATTCAGTCTCCTGTCTGGTCACTGCTCCTTTCCCCCAGGTCCTAGAGCACGCAAGATTTTCTTTGTACCCTCCAAGAGTGGAGTCTCTGTTTCCCCTAGTCCTGTGAAAGCCCTGAGATCAAATCACTGGCCTTCAAAGTCAGATTTCCTGGAGATTCCTAGTCCCTTTAGCAGATCCCCAGACTGGGAAGCTTGACATGTGGCTAAGACCCTTCACAACAGTGGGAGAACTTCTTTGGTATTGTTGTTCTCCAGTTTGTGGGTCACCCACCTGGCAGGTATGGGATTTGATTTTACTGTGATTGCATCTGTCCTACTGTCTCATTAAGGCTTCTTCTTTGTCTTTGGACGTGGGGCATCCATTTTTCGTGGGTTCCAGCATCTTTCTCTTGATGGTGGTTCAATAGCTAGTTGCGATTTTGATGCTCTCTCAGGGAGATGAACACATGTCCTTCCACTCCACAATCTTGAACCAATCTGCCTTTGCTAACAATTGTGGTGATGTGGCCCTTGTTACATACCTAGTGGGACAGCTTGGTAACTCTGGCCATTCAGAGGAGACAATTAACTTATTTTTCTCTGATTCTTTTGCTTTACTGCCTATGATTTGGTTTCCTGGGCATTTTCACCTAAAATACATTCACCAATCTACCAATCAGTGAACACAAGTCGTAACTGGTTTTTGTAAATGAAAGTAGCATCTTAAAAAAAAAAAATTCTGCATTAGGTTACAGTGAGTTAGCTCCCCAGAGTCTGATTCCCTTGCATGTACCAGAAATCAAAGTCCCAGACACCCAGAGCTTAACTGAAATGAGATGATGGCCTGAGGTCCTCTTGACTGTGGGTCTGTTGGGAGGACAGCAGACCTCTCATGAGAGATAACCGACCTCACTGCCTTACGCTCCCTTCTCACTGCAACACTTATGACCCCAGGTAAGGGCGTGCTCTGGCTCATTATCCTGAGTTTGAGCGTCAGGCGAGTGTACACTCCATGGTTCTGTTTCTTCACAACAAAGATTTGGAGTGACGGACATTAAAGCTCTCGGCATGTCACAGCTCTCGGGTCTTGGACAGACGATGTTATAGCTCTCAGGTCTCGAACAGACCATGTTATAGCTCTTAGACAAATCAGTGTTACAGCTCCGTGTTACAGTTCTATTTTATTTAAAAAATAGCAGGAAAATCCATCTTCGAGGCGTGAGGGCATGTCGACCCACAGACGCCAAGAGAAGAGTGCCGCAGCGCGTGGGGGAGAGAGAGAGACCCCCAGCCTGTTGGCTCCTCTTTTTATATATTTTTTTCTCCCCCTGGGCCTGCCCTATGTAAATTGGGCTAGCCAGGAGTGTTGTTTGTTCTACCTGAGGTCCTCACTCCTGTCCTCAGACCTTCTTTTGTTCTATTTTTGCAGGCTTTTTTCTTCCTTGTCTTTTAGCCACCGCCATTCTGTACTCTTGTTTTCTATTCTAACTACCTAACATTCCCCCCCCTCAAGAGATGGGAGGCCCAATTCTTTGGGAATAGGGGCGTCAAGGTCTTTCTTACTTCCTGCTGAACTGGGATGGCGAGGGGCATTGGGCCTTCCCCTCTTGCTAGTCTCAAGACTCAGAGTCTTATAGCAGAGTCCATCTAAGGGTAAGTGGTATTTTCCGTGGTCGACTGTAGCTTTGTATCTTTGTTGAACTGGCGCTGCATGTCGTAGCTTGACCTGGGCAGAGACAAGACAGGTTAGACAATTGACAGTACATGGAACAATCATAAGCAGCATCAATATGGCGTAACAAGGACTAGCAGGGGCATTAACCAATTCCAAATTCACATCACCAGGATGGCTCAAGTCCCTTCTTGTTCAGGGATCAGAAGATCTATCTCCTGTCTGTCTTGGAGTACGATCCCTACCAAGCTGTGTAGGCTCTTTAGAGTTATCCTGAGAAATCTTATCTCCAGAAACTTAATATTTGGGATGTTCATTAGATGGCACTCATTTGTCATCCTGAATAGGCATCTGAGATCTCCCAGGTGCTCACAGGTGTACTGAGTGTCCTCTTCTGTTTTCTTCCACAGCTTGACTCGTGAGTAGTGAATCCAGGAGTCATGTTCTGGTACCTTGACTGCTTTGGGGGTAGAAAGTATTACAAGGTAGGGGCCCCTCCATGTGGGCTGGAGTTGAGCCTTTGGGGACCCATCTTTCCATACTTTAATTAGGACTTGAGTCCCTGGAGCATATAGTGGTGACTCCTTAGAATCTTTGGGGTTCTGGTTGACACCCCGTAAGTGTATATCCTGTTGGAATTGCCCAAAGGCCATGGTATAAGACTGGAGGGTCTGCACCTCTGGATCTAGGAAGAGGTCATTGATATAAACAAAAGGTCTCCCATATAGCATCTCATAAGGACTAAGACCAACCTGTTCCTTAGGGGCAATACGAGTGCAGAGGAGAGCTATTGGTAAAGCCTCCTTCCACCCAGGGAGTTCTCCTGGGTTATCTTTTTTATTGCTGATTTTAAGAATTGGTTGGCTCTTTCTACTTTTCCTGAAGACTGAAGCCTCCAAGCACAATGGAGATAATAAGTAATGACCAATGCTTTAGAGACCCTTTGGGTGACCTTAGAAATAAATGATGTCCCATTGTCACTTTGTAATGATCTGGGCAGACCAAATCTTGGAATGATTTCATGGAACAGCTTTTTTACCACCTCCTCACCCTTCTCAGTTCAGGTGGGAAAGCCTTCAATCCATCCTGTGAATGTATCTATCATGGCTAATAGGTATTTATATCCTTGAGAAACTGGCATCTGGGTGAAGTCCATCTGCCAGTCCTCTCCTGGGCAGGCCCCACGTCTTTGGATGGGCTGGGCTAGCTGGAGTCTTCAAGCTCCTTGGGGGCTGTTTAATTGGCAAGTGGGACAAAAGGAGACCACTTGCCTTATAATTGTTTGAAGGCCTGTTCGTTTTAAGGAACTTTCTAGTAATCTTTGGAGGGCCTTTTACCCTAAATGAGTAGTGGCAGGTAAGGAGTTAACCAACTTCCATTGGAGGTTTCCAGGCAGAAAAAGGAGTCCCTCCTTTTGGAACAACCCCATATGATCTTCTTGAAAGCCCTCACTCTTAGCTTTAAGAGTCTCACCTTCAGTATATGAAGGAGTTTCTGGCAAATTAGTCTGTGGAACTAAGGTCATGGTTCTGTAACGCTGCTCTCTTAGCTGCCTGATCAGCTGCCTTGATTCCCTCGTGCCACTTCAGTGCTCCCTTTTTGGTGCCCTGTAGTGTGGGAGACTGAAACCTCAGTGGGCAGATGGACTGCCTCCAAGAGTCTAAGAATTTGATCACCATATTTGATTGGGGACCCTCAGGTGGTCAAGTGGCCCCTTTCCAAATAGCAGCACGTGCATGTAGCACCAGAAAGGCATACTTGGAGTCAGGGTAAATGGTTACTCTTTTTCCTTTTCCCAGCTCTAAAGCTCGAGTCAGGGCTATGAGCTCAGCCAATTGGGCTGAAGTACCTGGTGGCAGATGCTTAACCTCTATGATTTCAAAATTGGAGACTACTGCATATCCGGCTCTTCTTTTTCCATCCAAGACAAAGCTGCTTCCATCAATGTACCAGATTTCCTCAGGATTGGCCAGAGGATCTTCCGACAATCCCTCTCGGGGTTTTGTCCAGTGGTCCAAGGTTTCTAGGCAAGAGTGAAAGGGAAGAGAGCCCTTGGGGGTAGGCAGGAGGGTGGCTGGGTTAAGAACCTCACAAGGGGATACAGTGAGGCCTGGATTTTCCATCATTTCTTGATATCTGAAGATTCTTTGATCAGACATCCATAAATGGCCTTTCCCATTTAGGAGTTGTTTTACTTGGTGGCTGGTAAAAATAGTTAGTTTGTCCCCAGAGGAGAGTTTTAAAGCCTCTTCTATCATGATTGCAACAGCTGCAAGATTTCGAAGGCAGGGGGGCCAGCCTCGGGCGGTTGGATTGAGCCTCTTGGCTAAGTAAGCTATAGGCTGGGGCTCAGATCCCAACGTTTGAGTGAACACTCTCAAGGCTGTTCCCTCTCTTTCATGGACATAAAGTTGGAATGCTTTTTCTGGTTCTGGCAACCTCAAGGCAGGTGCCTGAGTTAAGGCCTGTTTTAGTATAGCCTCTGCCTTCTTTTGAGGAGTTCCCCACATCAGTGGGATTGAATCATCTCATCCCTTTAAGCTTTCATATAAGGACTGGGCAATTAGACCATAGTTGGGTATCCAGTTTCTACAATACCCAGTTAGCCCAAGGAAAGCTGGCAATTGTTTTCGAGTCGTGGGGGAGGGCAACTAGAGGATTCCTTGTACCCAATCAGAGGACAGCCTCCTGGACCCGTGTGTAACCTGAACTCCCAGGTAAGTGACCTTTGTCTCAACCATCTGTGCCTTAGCACGGGAGACTTTATATCCCCTTTCTGCCAAAAAGTTTAGAACCTGAATTTTATGTTGTTGGGCATTTTTTTTTCATCTGGAGAGCAGATTAGTAGGTTATCTATGTATTGTAATATTTTCCCATTAGGTCCCAGGTCCAGATCTAGGAGATCCCAGCTAAAGGCCTGTCCAAACAAGTGGGGGCTATCTCTGAAACCCTGAGGTAATATTGTCCAAGTCATCTGTTGGTGTTTTTCTCCTGGGGCCTCCCACTCAAAGGCAAAAAGATATTGGGATTCTTTAGCCAGTGGTATGCAAAAAAATGCATCTTTGAGAGCCAAGACTGTAAACGACTTGGCGCTGGGTGGTATTTCTCCCAAGATTACATAGGGATTGGGTACTGTGGGATGGAGGGGGACTACAACTTCATATATGATATAGAGATCTTGAACCATTTGCCAGGTTCCATCTTTTTTCTTTACTGAGAGGATTGGGGTGTTGCATGGCGAATTGGTGGGGACCAATAGCCCACAAGCAAGGAATTTATTTATTGAAGGCTGTAGTCCCTCCCGAGCCTCCCTTTTGAGGGGATATTGTTTCTGGCTAGGAAACCGAGTGGGATCTCAGAGGACAATGATAACCAGTTCAGCTTGATGGGCTCGTCCAGGAATTCCCTGGTCCCACACCTGGGGGTTAATTTTGTCTTCCCATAGTTTTTGGCCCCTCTCTATTGGAGAAGGTGTAATGGGTTCTTCAGTACTAACCAGAAGCTGTGGGGCCCTAGGGGCTGAAAAGCTTCCCGTCACAAGGGTGGTCCCCAGTTTAGTGAGTATGTCTCTTCCCATTAAGGGAGTAGGACAGTCAGGGACCACCAGGAACTGATGGGAAATTATCTGTCCATCCCAGCAACAAAGAAGTGCTTGGGTGAATCTTCTAGTAGTTGCTTTTCCTGTAGCACCCAAAATGGTACAAGTTTGGGAGGAGAAGGCTCCGGAGTAGGAGATCAAGACAGAGCAGGTAGCCCCTGTGTCAACCAAGAAATTCTCGGACCTACCTGCCACATCCAGTTGCACCCTTGGCTCCAGCCCCGTGATGGTTATCTGTGACAGGCGGGCTGGCTGGAGAGGGCCGCTTCAGTCCTCTTGAACCATCGTGAGGGAAGGCTTGGCCCTTGATCTTGAGGCTCTTGGGTCCCGAGGGCAGAGTGCCGCCCAGTGTCCCAGTTGATGGCATTTGTAGTAAGCCATTTTAGGAGACTTGTCACGGTTTGGACACTCTTTGGCCCAATGCCCCACCTGTCTACAGATTAGGCATTTGCCTCGTGCCTTGTCATTCAAGGCCTTGGGGTTTGCCATAGGGCTTCCCTGGAGGGTGGCCAGCATCTGGGCATGCCTTGTCTCCTTCTCTCCCTCTCCTGGGCCTTGGCCTCTTTCTCCTGTTCTCTGTTATAAAAGGTATTGGTGGCTGTCTGGACCATCTCATCTAAAGAGGAAGCAGGGTCCTGCTGCTGTAGCTGTTGTAACTTAATTCTGATATCTGATGCACATTGGGATAGGAATTTGTCCTTTAAAATCACCTATCCCTCCTAAGAGTCTAAGTCCAGATTGGTAAACTTTTGGAGGGCCTCTTTTAGCCTTTCCAGAAAGGCAGTGGGGTTCTCATTGGGCTCCTGAGCTTTTGCTGAGACTGGGCACAGTCCCACGAGTAATAGGCTTCCCTCTATTTCCATGGGTGGACTTCCTTAGGGGTGAGTCTTTCTGAAGCTTATCCTATGCAGCACTGTTGCAACCAGAGAGCCAGGCGTCCCTGGGTCAGGGTGCAGATCCCCAGGCAGGCTGAGGCATGACAGCTTCCTAGAGATTGAATCCCCAGGCAGGTTGAGGCATGATGGCCTCCTGAGAATTGGGTCCCTGGGCAGGTCGAGGTATGACGACCTCCTGGGATCCCTGGACTGGCGGATCCTGAGCAGGTTGAGGCGTGACAACCTTTCGAGGACCAGATCCCTAGGTAGGTCAAGGCAGGTTGACCTCCTAGGACCCCTGGGCTGGAGGTGGGCATCCCCAAGATCTCCAGCATGACCAGTGCTGGGTAGGATTGAGGGGTTGTAATCTTAACTCATTGATGGTTTGTCCACCATGGATGGGAATAGATATCATGATGTAAAGCACTCCAGTCCTGTACCCTGAGACTGAGGAACAGTGTAACAGTCATAAGCCTTATCCTCTTACTCTAAGGGATTGTAAGTCACTGATTTCTTCCTTAGTCCTCCATAAGAGCAGGTTAGGGTGTCTCCAGTGGTAAACATTTCCTTGCCATAGACCCACTTTAGGTAATAACAGAAGTACCGATAAAGGAGCGGGTTATCTGGCCCTATTAGGGACATTAAGGTATTTTAATAATAGGCTGGGTGGAGCAGTGTTGCCTACAAGAGGGCAGAGTCCTGGTTGTAGGGGTTAGTAAGTGGCTTAAGAACAAATTTGTTAAGAGGCAACAGACCAGATGTTCCATAAAAGTGGAGTGGAGATTTGATCCAGGGGTGCATTTGTAGCTTTAGGAGAAGGGTGGTAAGGGTTTGGACCCAAACGGCCTTCAGGGCTAACTCCCAAAGTGGCAAACATTATCCCTGGAAGCCAAATTGCCTTTGAAGGGATGCCACCAACAGAGGGACTTCTCGCAGGCATTGTGTGCCTGTCACCTGCCTTAGTGGGTCCCCTGAGGTATACTGCTGTTGCACGTGTTGTAGGGAATATGGAAGGTGAAGGCCTGAATATCTGGAGGGGTTGAATATTATACAGTATTTCCCTCCTAAGGGCCAGCTATTTTCTGGTTGTCTCTCTAGAAGATTGTAGAGGCGACACTGTGGGCCTGGATGTGGCTCAGGAAGAAGCATGAAACAGGAGGGAGAGGTCAGAGCACAACCTTTGAAAGAAAGGCGTAGCCCGAGGGCTTAGCGTGTACCAGTTAAAGTCAGCTGGGTCCAGATGACACGTCAGACTCAAGGAAACCTTACTCCCCAATCTGTGAGCCGGAAGACGCACCCAGAGGAGGCAGGACAGCTCTAGTTCAGTCGCTCAGTCGTGTCCGACTCTTCACGACCCCATGAATCGCAGCATGCCAGGCCTCCCTGTCCATCACCAACTCCCGGAGTTTACTCAAACTCATGTCCGTCGAATCGGTGATGCCATCCAGCCATTTCATCCTGTGTCGTCCCCTTCTCCTCCTTCCCCCAATCCCTCGCAGCATCAGGGTCTTTTCCAAAGAGTCAACTCTTTGCATGAGGTGGCCAAAGTATTGGAGTTTCAGCTTCAGCATCAGTCTTTCCAATGAACATCCAGGACTGATCTCTTTTAGGATGGACTGGTTGGATCTCCTTGCAGTCCAAGGGACTCTCAAGAGTCTTCTCCAACACCACAGTTCAAAAGCATCAATTCTTCAGCGCTCAGCTTTCTTCGCAGTCCAACTCTCACATCCATACATGACCACTGGAAAAACCATAGCCTTGACTAGACGGGCACTTGTTGGCAAACTAATCGCTCTGCTTTTTAATACGCTATCTACGTTGGTCATAACTTTCCTTCCGAAGAGTAAGCGTCTTTTAATTTCACGGCTACAATCACCATCTGCAGTGATTTTGGAGCCCAAAAAAATAAAGTCTGACAGTGTTTCCACTGTCTCCCCGTCTATTTGCTATGAAGTGATAGGACAAGATGCCATGATCTTAGTTTTCTGAATGTTGAGCTTTAAGCCAACTTTTCCACTCTCCTCTTTCACTTTCATCAAGAGGCTTTTTAGTTCCTCTTCACTTTCTGCCATAAGGATGGTGTCATCCGCATATCTGAGGTTATTAATATTTCTCCCGGCAATCTTGATTCCAGCTAGTGCTTCCTCCAGCCCAGCATTTCTCACGATGTACTCTGCATGTAAGTTAAATAAGCAGGGTGACAATATATCAGCCTTGACATACTCCTTTTCCTATTTGGAACCAG
Organism: Cervus elaphus; assembly: GCF_910594005.1. Classification (NCBI taxonomy): domain Eukaryota; kingdom Metazoa; phylum Chordata; class Mammalia; order Artiodactyla; family Cervidae; genus Cervus; species Cervus elaphus. The sequence continues at coordinate 7,693,452 of NC_057831.1, read as the reverse complement.
TCTGTTGTTCCGTGTCTAGTTCTAACTGTTGCTTCCTGACCTGCATATCGGTTTCTCAAGAGGCAGGTCAGGTGGTCTGGTATTCCCATCTCTTTCAGAATTTTCCAGAGTGTCTTGTGATCCACACAGTCAAAGGCTTTGGCATAGTCAATAAAGCAGAAGCAGATGTTTTTCTGGAACTCTCTTGCTCTTTTGATGATCCAGCAGATGTTGGCAATTTGATCTCTGGTTCCTCTGCCTTTTCTAAAACCAGCTTGTGCATCTGGAAGTTCACAGTTCACGTATTGCTGAAGCCTGGCTTGGAGAATTTTGAGCATTACTTTACTAGCGTGTGAGATGAGTGCAGTTGTGCAGTAGTTTGAGCATTCTTTGGGATTGCCTTTCTTAGGTACTGGAATGACAACTGACCTTTTCCAGTCCTGTGGCCACTGCTGAGTTTTCCAAATTTGCTGGCATATTTAGTGCAGCGCTTTCACAGCATCATCTTTCAGGATTTGAAATAGCTCAACTGGAATTCCATCACCTTCACTAGCTTTGCTTGTAGTGATGCTTTCTAAGGCCCACTTGGCTTCACATTCCAGGATGTCTGGCTCTAGTTGAGTGATCACATCATCAGGATTATCTGGGTGATGAAGATCTTTTTAGTATAGCTCTTCTGTGCATTCCTTCCACCTCTTCGTAATATCTTTTTCTTCTGTTAGGTCCATACCGTTTCTGTCCTTTATTGAGCCCATCTTTGCATGAAATGTTTCTTTGGTACCTCTAATTTTCTTGAAGAGGTCTCTTGTTTCCCGTTGTATTGTTTTCCTCTATTTCTTTGCACTGATCTCTGAGGAAGGCTTTCTTATCTCTCCTTGCCATTCTTTGGAACTCTGTATTCACATGAGTCTATCTTTCCTTCTCTCCTTTGCCTTTCCCTTCTCTTCTATTCACAGCTATTTGTTAGGCCTTCTGAGACAACCATTTTTCCTTTTTGCATTTCTTTTTCTTGGGGATGGTCTTGATCCCTGTCTCCTGTATAATGTCATGAACCTCCATCCATAGTTCATCAGGGACTCTGTCTATCAGATCTAGTCCCTTAAATCTATTGCTCACTTCTACTGTATAGTCATAAGGGATATGATTTAGGTCATACCTGAATGGTCTAGTGGTTTTCTCTACTTTCTTCAATTTAAGTCTGAATTTGGCAATAATGAGTTCATGATCTGAGCCACAGTCAGCTCCTGGTCTTGTTTTTGCTGACTGTATAGAGCTTCTCCATCTCCGGCTGCAAAGAATATAATCAATCTGATTTCGGTGTTGCCCATCTGGTGATGTCCATGTGTAGAGTCTTCTCTTGTGTTGTTGGAAGAAGGTGTTTGCTATGACCAGTGAGTTCTCTTGGCAAAACTCTATTAGCCTTTGCCTGCTTCTTTCTGTACTCCAAGGCCAAATTTGCCTGTTACTCCAGGTGTTTCTTGACTTCCTTCTTTTGTATTCCAGTCCCCTATAATGAAAAGGACATCTTTTTTGACTGTTAGTTCTAGAAGGTCTTGTAGGTCTTCATAGAACCATTCAACTTCAGCTTCTTCAGCCTTACTGATTGAGGCATAGGCTTGGATTACCGTGATATTGAATGGTTTGCCTTGGAAACGAACAGAAATCATTCTGTCGTTTTTGAGATTGCATCCAAGTACTGCATTTCAGACTCTTTTGTTGACCATGATGGCTACTCCATTTCTTCTAAGGTATTCCTGCCCACAGTAGTATATATAATGGTCATCTGAGTTAAATTCACCCATTCCAGTCCATTTTATTTCGCTGATTCCTAAAATGTTGACACTCACTCTTGCCATCTGCTGTTTGACCACTTCCAATTTGCCTTGATTCATGGACCTAACATTCCAGATTCCTATGCAATATTGCTCTTTACAGCATGGGACCTTGCTTCTATCACTAGTCACATCCACAACTGGGCATTGTTTTTGCTTTGGCTCCATCCCTTCATTCTTTCTGGAGTTATTTCTCCACTGATGTCAATGCACTGTCAAAAGACAGAGAAGTGGGTGGTTCCCCAGTGTCTGGGATGATCCTGCCACTCATCAGCATATGAATTCACCCTGCCAGCAAAACCTAGCCAGGCAGCATTCCATGGTCTGCACCCTTCAGAGTGTGCTTCTTTCTGAATCCTAACCAAGCTACCTCTTACCTGTAGCTTTGTCTTTCACTGAATTTTTGCAATGAGACATCAGATCCTGAGCTTCATTAGGTCCTGAAGCTGGGCATCCTGGGTTTTTGTGGGGCTTGAGTCCCGGTAGAGAGAGCTGAAGGACAGGAGGAAAAAGCAGTGGGACAAACGTGCCAAGGAATTGCCTTCATAGCCTCCTGGAAAATTTGCTAAATATCTCACTGGTGCTCACAGTTTTCATTGGCCTGATCCTTGGCACAGAGAAGAGTAAGGACAGAAGAACCCCCACCAGCTTGGGTAACAGCTACTGGAGCTCAGCAGATAGTGCCTTTGGGACATACCAAAGAGTAGCCTCTCCAGAGTCCCTCAGTTGCACCCACTGCTGCCCGCCTGTTTGCAGGGGATTCGAGGAAACAAGAAACAAGAGATTGTAAAGGAATTAAGATTTCGTTAGGCATATGTCCCTCCAGCCATAGGAGCGAGGACCCCTCCTACCTTAACAGGAGGTCTTCTGGAATCTGAGACTGAGTCCCGTGAGCTTTCTGCTGAGTTTGTTTTTCGCTGTCCCAGTTTCCAGCACGACGGGCACTTCCCCTGTGCTGGGTTTTCTTCGAGTTCTGCTTCTGTCCGATGAGCTTTGCCGAGTTGGGCTCCTGCTGTGCTTGGCCTCTTCCTTGTGGGGGCCGCGCGGAGGTGGTTTCAGCCAGGTTAAATCCGAGTCACGGCACCATAGATGTCAGGGGAGTGTAATCTCCTCAGTTCTGTCTCGTCACAACAAAGATTTGGCATGACGGACGTTAAAGCTCTCGGCATGTCACAGCTCTCGGGTCTTGGACAGACTGTGTTATAGCTCTCGGGTCTTGAACAGACCATGTTATAGCTCTTAGACAAATCAGTGTTACAGCTCCGTGTTACAGTTCTATTTTATTTAGAAAATAGCAGGAAAATCCATCTTCGAGGCATGAGGGCATATTGACCCAAAGACGCGAAGAGAAGAGTGCCCCAGCACGCGGGGGGAGAGAGAGAGAGACCCAGCCCTTTGGCTCCTCTTTTTACATGTTTTTTCCTCCCCCTAGGCCTGCCCTATGTAAATTGGGCTAGTCAGGAGTGTTGCTTGTTCTACTTGAGGTCCTCACTCTGGTCCTCGGACCTTCTTTTGTTCTATTTTTGCAGGCTTTTTTCTTCCTTGTCTTTTAGCCACCACCATTCTGGACTCTTGTTTTCTATTCTAACTACCTAACATGAGCATCAGATAAGAATAAGCCAGTACATCTCTCCCTACTGTTTTTCATAGATTTGACAACAAATACATTGGACCCCTCGTATACTGTTAGGACAGTGAAGTATTAAGGTGATAGAATTCTCAGACTTGGAACATTTTATGGTGTAGAGATAAGTGAAAGTGAAAGTGTTAGTCACTCAGCTGTGTCTGACTCGTGACTCCATGGACTGTGTGGACTGTAGCCCTTCAGGCTTCTCTTTCTATGGAATTCTCCAGGCAAGAATACAGGACTGCATAGCCATTCCCTTCTCCAGGGGATTTCCTGACCCAGTGATCAAACTCAAGTCTCCTGAGGTGCAGGCAGATTCTTTACCTTCTGAGCCACCAGAGATAAGAAACAAGTAAGCAATAGTACAAGACTGGTGTAAGTGTTACAGAAGTAAGGGATACAGAAAATGTCTGTGGGTATTCAGAGGAAAGAGAAATCGCCTCTGCTTGAGGGAGAAGACTTAATGGAGGAGGTAGTAGGTAAAATGGCTCAGTAGTAAAGAATCCTCTTGCCAATGCAGGAGATGCAAGTTTGATACCTGGGTTGGGAGAATCCCCTGGAGAAGGAGATAGCAACCTACTCCAGTATTCTTGCTTGGGAAGTCTCATGGAGAGAGGAGCCTGGCAGGCTACAGTTTATGGGGTCTCAAAAGAGTCAGACATGACTTTGTGGCTAAACACCACCAACAAAGTATGTAAAACAACCTTGAAGAAGTGTGACTGATAAAGTGATATTTTCGAATCTATTTAAAAATTCTTGCTTATCCCCACACATATGCTTAAATCCCCTGGGTGGCTTCCTGCTGGTAGAGACAAAGACTGAAATACCCAGCATGTCTGCTTATCCAGCTTTATCTTACCCTGCACTCTCTGCTCACCTGTACTCTGGCCTTCTCTGGGTTCCTGTGTGATGCTGGGCTCCCTCCAGGTCTAGCGGCTTTGGACATGCCACTCTCTCTGCCTGAAACCCACCCACACACCATCTCATCTGTATTTCCTAATTTGCACCTACAAAGTCTCTTGATTTCAGTTAAAAGTGAATCTCATCTAAGTCTGCTTGTTACAGTGTAAATGCCATCCGCTGGTTAAATGCTGTCATGTACTGCTTCACTTTTATTCCAGTACCTGCATTGTGCTGTTTCACAGATCTAATGACACATGTCCCTGTGTGATTATTTGATTTGTCTGAACCCAGATACTCCAGACTGTAAACTCAAAGAAAGATGAGACATTATCTGTTTTTTTCCCATTGGATGCTTACCACCCTGCATACACTCACCCACCACCTGACCCATGCATGGTTGCTGTGCAATAAATATTTGTTGAATGAATGAGAAATGCAAAAATGGAGAAGTTGTTTTAGATTGTGGGCAAAATGCAAATCAAAATACAGAGGTGAAAACTGCCCAAGCTCAAGGACATAGGAAATTATGCTTTAATGGCAGAGATTTATTACTTAACTGCGGGATATGCAGAGATGAGTTAGTTAATGCCTCAGGAAAGGACTAACCCTCACTAAAAGCACTTCTTGCTACCAACCAGATTCTTGACAGAAAGAAAAAGTTGTTATTCATCAAGTGGTAGAAAAATGTGACAAAAGTCAAATAATTTAGGGAAACAATTAGTAATGTTTCAAAAACATTTGTTAATGGATTGTACAAAATATGGTTAAGGTCAGGTACCAGTGCAAAACCAAAGCCTTGAAAGAAATGAACAAAGCACCTTGTCTGAGCCTGCAGTGACACTGTTAGTTTTTCAGAAAGAACTGGTCTTAGAGCAAATCAAGCATAGACAAAATTTCCTTTTTTAAAATTATATTAATGCAAAATTTACACACAGTGAAATGCAAAAAAATCTTAAGGGTATAATTTGAAGATTTTGAAAAATTCACATGAATCTAATCTACAACATTTTCCAGATGATAGAATTTTCCCTTCCTCCCAGACAGTTCCTTCTTGTCCATCCCCAGTTGGCTCCCTCTCCCACAGGAAGCTACTGCTGTGAAATCTAAATCCATAAAGTAGTTTTGCCTGTTTTGGATCTTCATAGAAATTAAATTATACAGTAAGCATAATTTGGTGTCTGGTTTCTGTTGCTCAGCATATTTTGGGGATTCATCCATGTTGTTGCATATTGCAGTGGTTCACGCCTTCATGTCACTTCAGAGTAGTCTGTTGTCCAAATATACCATAATTTATTTACTCATTTTCATTTCGACATGCATTTGGATTGTTTCCATTTAAGACTTATTAATACTATAAATAAATAATACAAATTATTAACTTCATATCAACTTATGAATAAATTTACTATGAACTTTCTTGTACAAATATTTGTGGATATACATTTATTTTTTATATAATTTTATTTATCTATTTGTTTTTGGCTGTGCTTGGTCTTCGTTGCTGCGAGGGCTTTTCTCTAGTTGCAGCGAGTGGGGGCTACTCTTTGTTGGCAGTACATGGTCTTCTCATTGTGGTGACTTCTGTCGTTGTGGAGCATGGGTTTGAGTAATTGTGGCACATGGGCTTGTAGGATCTTCCTGGATCAGGGATTGAACCCGTGTCTCTTGCATTGGCAGGCAGGTGGACTCTTTACCACTGAGCCACTAGGGAAGCCTGGACATATGTTTACTTTAATCTCAGGTATATACCTAGGTGGTGCAGTGGTAAAGAATCCACTTGCCAAAGCAGCATGCAAGAGCCATGGGTTTGATTGGGAAAATCCCCTGGGGTAGGAAATGGCAACCTGCTCCAATATTCCTACCTGGAGAATTCCGTGGACAGTGGAGCCTGGCAGGCTACAGTCTATGGGGTTGCAAAGAATAGGACACAACTGAGTGCACGTGCACACGTGTGCGTGCCCACACACACACATACACGCTCCCCCCGCCCTCCCACCAGGAAATTGATGGGGCATCGGTTCAGTTCAGTTTAGTCCCTGAGTCATGTCTGACTCTTTGCGACCCCATGGACTGCAGCACGCCAGGCTGCCCTGTCCATCACCAGCTCCCAGAGCTTACTCAAATTCATGTCCACTGAGTCGGTGATGCCATCCAACCGTCTCATCCTTTGTTGTCCCCTTCTCCTCCTGCCTTCAGTCTTTCACAGCATCAGGGTCTTTTCCAGTGAAGCAGTTCTTCACATCTGGTGCCCAAAGTATTGGAGTTTCATCTTCAGCATTAGTCCTTCCAGTGAAATCTAAGTTGTCATTTTTTTTTATATAGCTAGTGATTTCTGTTTGCTAAGAAGTGTTTGCCTAACTCAAGTTGGCAAAGAAATTATCCTCAAATTTCCCTAGATGTATTAACATTTTAGCCTTCGCTTTTAGGTTTATGATCTTAAGTCAGTGTGGGTTTATTTCTGAAATTTCTGTGCTTTTTGGTTGATCAGCTTATCTGTCCTTTTGCCAGTACTACCCTAGCTTGATTACTATAAAGTTATGCTATTTCTTGAAATCAAGTAGTGTAAACTCTCCAATCTATTTCTCCTTTTTCAAGATTAGTTTTCTAGGTATTTTGTATTTTCATATACATTTTGGAATCAACTTACCAGTTTCTAAAAGCAAAACAAACTTTAAAAATCCTGCTGAGATCGTGATTGGGGTTGCATTCAATTTACAGATCAATTTGGGAAAACATAACATTTTAACAATATTAAGTTTTCCAATTTATTGATGTATATTTCTCTTAGTTCAGGTGTTCTTTAATTTTTTCTCAGCTATGATTAATAGTTTAGTGAAGAGCTCTTACACTTATGCTATTGCTATTCTCTGAGTACCATACTTTTCATATTATTATTTAGGATGGTTTTATGTTTCATTTTCTAAGTACTCATTGCTAAAATCTGGAAAAAAACAATTGATTTTTGTATTTGACTTGTGTTGGTATCCTGTAAATCTTTCTAAAAGTACTTAATAATTCTAGGAGTTGTTTTGTAGATTTTTTGGTATTTTCAGTGTAAATAATTTATTATATTTAAATATGGAAGAGTTTTAGTTTTTTTCCAGTACTTACATATTTTTGTTTTGCATTGTCTCATTGACTAGAATCTCAAGAAAAATGTTGACTAGAAGTGGTGAGTGAACATCCTTGCTTGTTCCCAATATTAAGAAAGCATTCAGTTTTTTACCAGCAAACATAATTTTAACTGTAGGTTTTCTACAAATGTCTCTTATTAGAGTCTGTTCCTAATGTACTAGTTTTTAAAAGTCACGTCTTTAATTCTGGGCTCTTCTGGGTCACTGTTGCTGTGTAGGCTTTTCCTTGGCTGGGGCAAGCAGGGGCTGCTCAATAGCGGTGGCCCGGGCCTCTAGTTTGGCGGCTTCTCTCTCGCTGCAGAGCGCAGGTGCGTGGGCTCCGGTGGCCGTGACCCGTGGGCTCAGGACTTGTGGCTCCCTGGCCGAGAGCACAGGCTCAGTAGTTGTGGCACACAGACTCAGTTGCCCCACAGCATGTGACGTCTTTGCCCATCATCCAACCCGTGTCTCCTGCATTGGCTCTTTACCTCTGACTCTTTACCACTGAGCCATCAGGGAAACCCTGTTAATTTGTTTTTTTTTTTTAAATCATGAAGATGTGTTGATTTTTTTTTTAAGTGATTTTATTGAAGTGATCATATAATTTTCTCTTTTCATGCTTATGTGGTTAACTGTATCCATTGATTTTTAAATGTTGAACTAACTGTGCCTTCCTGTGAAAAATTTCACTTGGCTGTATTTCTTTTTTATACATTATTAGATTTAAACTACTAATAGTTTGTTAGGGAATTTTATGTCTATATTCATGAGAGATATTGGTTTGTAAATTTATTTTTGTAATGTCCTTATCTGGTTTTGGGATCAAGATTGTCGTAACCTTATAAAATGTATTGCAAAGTGTTTTTCTCCTATTTTCTGAAAAAAATTGTGCAGAATTAGTATTATTTCTTCTTTATTTGCTAGGAGCATTCATTAGACACTCCAGATTAGCCTGGAATTTCCCTTGAGGGAAAGCTTCTGATTACAAATTGAAAGAAATATTGTAATAGTCAGATTTTCTAACTTCTTATATCTGTTTTGGCAGTTTGTGTCTCCTTCCCCCAATTATTTTCTTGCATTTTCCCCGAGTTGTCCAGTTTTTGCTTGTCTTTTAGTATTATTTATTTATTGTTGGACGTATTGGATCTTGGTTGTGACACACGGGATCTTCCATGCATCATGTGGAATCTTTTGTCGTGGCAAGTGGGCTCAGCAGTTCAGGCATGCTGGTTTGGTCACCCCATAGCATGTAGGATTTTATTTCCCCAAGCAGGGAAACCTGTGTCCCCTGCATTGGAAGGTGGATTCTTAACCACTGGACTACTAGGGAAGTCCCTGTCCAGTTTAAAAAAATAACATAAAAATTTTAATGATACTATCTTTTTGAAATTTAATGTCTGCAGTTTCCCTAGTGATACCCTCTTTCATTCTTTATACTAATATTTTCCCCTCTTTTATTGTTGATCAGTCTAGTTACAGGTTTATCAATTTTATTAATCCTTTCAAGGAATCCACTTTTGACTTTGACTTTAATGTTTATATTCCATTTTACTTTTTGTTTATATTCTGATTGCTGCTTTTATATTTATTATTTTATTCCTTTTATTTATTTGAATTTAATTTAATCTTTTTATAGCTTTAGTTGAAACTTAGTTTAGTTCTTCTTTTCCAATATAGAGCTGCAAAGCTCCCTTTAAACACCACTTTTACAGTATCACACAAACTTATATCTGTTGTGATTTCATTATTATTTAGTTAAAAGTGTTTCCTAATTAGTCTATGTTTTCTTTTTGGACCTATCAATTATTTATAAATGTATTGCTTTACTTTCAAACATTTCGATATTTTCAAATATTTGATATTTTTTGTTCATTGACTTTTACTTTAATTTTTATTATGATCAAAAAACATAATTCACATGATTTTAATCCTGTTACATTTTGAGACTCCTTTTTTGTTGTTGTTCAGTACATGATTTATCTTGGTGACTATTACATGTGCATTTTAAAAGAGTAAGTATTCTCTAGGTGCTGGGTGTAGTATCCATAAAAACAAGCAGTTAGATTAAATTGCTTGGCAGTGTTAAGTCTTACATTCTTCCGGATTTCTCAGTTTGTTTATTCTAACAGTGACTGAGAAAGGAGTGTTAAAATATCCAACTATAATTGTGGCTTTGTCAGTTCTTCTCTTTAATTTTTTCAGGTTTTTCTTTATGTAGTTTGAAACCCTGTTATTAGGTACATTGGAAGAGGATTATGACTTCTTAATAACTGACTCTTTAGCATCTTGGAATATACATTTTTAATCTTTTGTATGTTTACAATGGCTACTTTAAAGACTTTATTTCCCAGTGCCAGCATGTGTCATCTTTGAGATTATTTCTTTCGTCTATTTTTCTTCATGGTTACATGTTATATGTTCTTGTATCTTCACACATTTAGTCATTTTTGATAGTCTGCAGAGTATTGTAGATGCTTTGTTTTTGAAAATTTAGGTTTTCTTTGTTTCCCTAAAGATCATTGCGTTTTATACTAATGGACAGTTAATTTACTAGAGTATCAGCTTGGTCCTGTTGAGCACTGGTTTAAGACTTAATTTGGTTGTGTTTAGGATGGCCTTTCTGTGATTCTTCTGAAGCAAATCCTTTTTAGGCTCTCAACTAGATGCCCAGAATGTTCAACAAGTTCTCTCCACTGTAGATGATTGAAATTCCAGTTTTTCCTAGCACCATATTATCTCCAGAATTATTATTCAACTCACTGTCACCCAGTAACTGTTCTGTTCTAGTCCTTGTAAAATTTTGTCCTGTATGTAGTACAAAGTAGTATTTGGTCCAAAGTCTGTGGAATCCTGTGAAGATTTCTGTTGTTTCTTTTCTGAACATCTTTCTGGTACCTTTCCAGCAAATTCCAGTTACTACAGCAGCCCCAAACATTGATTTCTGTTTCCTTCAGTCAGAATGATCATGCCTTGCTTTTTTTGGACTCTACTTGTCTCCACTTCATTTTGGAAAGAGGACAAAATAAGGATGAATGTATAGCTTACCTCATGAATTTCTCTTTTCAGAGGGATTACATCTAGTTCTTTCTGTTGTACATTGCCTGAAAACAATTGCTTTACATAGTTTTTCAAGTTCTGTTGTTGTCTCTGGTTGTAGTCTATCGTGATCAGAACTTAAAGTTCACATAGATGTTAAAAAATTGTCCCCAGTACATCTTGTCTTTTTTGAAAAATGTGGAGGGGTATTGGGTTTCCCAGGTGACACAGTGGTAAAGAATCCACCCACAATGCAGGAAACACAAGAGATGCAGGTTTTATCCCTGGGTTGGGGAGATGCCCTGGAATAGGAAATGGCAACCCACTCTGGTATTCTTGCCTGGAAAAATTCAATGGAAGAGAAGCCTGGCAAGCTGCAGTCTATGGGGGTCGCAAAGAGTTTGACATGACTGAGTGACAAGCATCACGTGCAGAGGGGCTATTTTAGTAACATTTTCAGAAGTGGTTTGTCAAAATGATAAACCTCTACTAATTTTCCTATATACATATTACCTGTGAAATATTTTATCTTAAAAAGAAAGCAAGAATTAACAAAAGTCTCTCTAACATATGCATAATTTACTTTGTTTTTCTTAGCTCCCCCTGTCATCATCATCTTTCTCTCTCTCTCCAAAATTTTTCATTTGTTTATCATTCTTCCATCTCTCAAGCTATTTTCTTAGAGTTGGTCCAGTTTGTTTCCTTCCACACTCAGGGACATTAAGCCTCTAGGGAGTTGTGTCTTTAGGAGTTCTTTGCTACTCGTTGCAAATAGTCTAACTTGCTTTTCGAAAAAAATCTGTTTTTTACCCATTTTTTTTCTAAAAAGGGGAAAAACAAATTGCCATCTGTCTGACTTGTCTTGTGTGTGTACACACATGCAGAGAAACAACATCAGGGAGGGGCTAACTTGGTTTTAAATTATCCTGGTCTAGACAATTGACACAATCTTCCAGAGACAATGGGTTCGAGGAGTTTTCTATCATTTCTCTATCTCTTTTCTGTGCTATGAAGGAATAATTCTCTATTAAAGGATGCTGTTGGTATCAACTGGGTACCCTCCAACTGCTTCCAGTGTATTGACTGAGCTCCTAGAACTGTTGAATGACTCCTTTAATTTTACTTAAAGTATACACAAATAAAATGTAGATTTTCGTTATCAACAAGTTTTTCACAGATGCATCAATAGACTGGGAGTGTGGAAATCAGCGTTAAGAAATCCAAAATGCTTATTTAAAGACTTGCAGAGTGTTGAGATGACATGGTATTTCCAGACAGATCTAATGTTTAAGTGTACACAATGTATCTTGCTTTAGAAAATTGCTAGTTTCTGTAGTCCCTTACGTCTCAAGGATAGACTTAAAAATATTTATTTAGCTCATGCTCTGTGTCTTACACTAGGCTGGGGCAGAATAATTTTTTTTTCCATTTATTTTTATTCATTGGAGGCTAATTACTTTACAATATTGTAGTGGTTTTTGCCATACATTGACATGAATCAGCCATGAATTTACATGTGTTCCCCATCCCAATCCCCCCTCCCGCCTCCTTCCCCATCCCATCTCTCTGGGTCTTCCCAGTGCACCAGCCCTGAGCACTTGTCTCATGCATCCAATCTGGGCTGGTGATCTGTTTCACCCTTGATAGTATACTTGTTTCAATGTTATTCTCTCAGAACATCCCACCCTTGCCTTCTCCCACAGAGTCTAAAAGTCTGTTCTATACATCTGTGTCTCTTTTTCTGTTTTGCATATAGGGTTATCGTTATCATCTTTTAAAATTCCATATATATGTGTTAGTATACTGTATTGGTCTTTATCTTTACCTGGCTTACTTCACTCTGTATAATGGGCTCCAGTTTCATCCATCTCATTAGAACTGATTCAAATGAATTCTTTTTAATGGCTAAGTAATATTCCATTGTGTATATGTACCACAGCTTCCTTATCCGTTCGTCTGCTGATGGGCATCTAGGTTGCTTCCATGTCCTGGCTATTATAAACAGTGCTTCGATGAACATTGGGGTACATGTGTCTCTTTTGATTCTAGTTTCCTTGGTATGTATGCCCAGGAATAATTTCTTTTAGATAATTGACCAGAAGGAAAATAGTCCCAGCAAAAGGGGCTTCCCAGGTAGATCAGTGGGTAAAGAACCTGTCTGCAATGCAGGAGACACAGACGATTTGGTTTCTTCCTGGGTCGGGAAGATATCCTGGAGGAGGGTACTGCAACTCACTCCAGTATTCTTGCTGGAGATTCCCATGGACAGAGGCACCTGGCGGGCTATAGTCCGTAGGTCGCAGAGTCGGACACGACTGAAGTGACTGAGCGTGCATGCACACAGGATGCAAGAAGGTGATTCTTTGAGTATTTGAAAACTATTTCAGTTGACTGATGTGAGTTTGAGTGGAGCCTAAATGACATGAGAGAGGGAGGACAAACCTCTCCTAGCTGCATGGCAGAAGCCATAGAGAAGGGGGAAAGGACACCTGCAAATTTGACTAGTGATTTGACTTTGAATGCACTTTGCACCTGTGCTTTTGATCTTCACTTGTTCACTTCACAAGTTTGTCCATTAAACCCAAAGTGAGCACAAGTGTTTGAAAAATTAAATTACTGTTCCACTGACTCTAAAAAGAATCAGTCTAAGACAACAAAATTTTATGTCACTATGAAAAAATTACTTTTTTCCAAAAGTTTATGTTTACAATTGGTAGGCTGTATTAAATAGTTTTATAGTAGATTCATCCTGGACCAATATGAAAATCTTCAGTTATATGAGAAAATTCACAGTAAATGTTAATAGAAGAAATAAACAGCACTAACTTAAATTGACAGTAAAAACTGCACACAACAAAACTACAAAATTTGAGTGGAGAAATTGGATTTAATAGGTTTATGACTGCAAAAAACACTCAAAAAGGCAAAAGCTATAAAGTGTAAAAGTGGACATGAAAAATAAATAGGCTGATTACTCAGAGGAAAATGTGATATGAAATGTTTATATAAAGTAGTTGATACCTGGTGAATATTTTCAAATAAATTTCCAATGTAGACAAAAATTCTTATTTAAATATTTACATTTATTAAAAATAATGTCAAAGCATCCTCAGGATTAAAACAGTGAGATAAAAAAGGAAACAGGTGAAGCATCTTCTTCATGTACAAGATACATCTAAAACAAGTTACATTGTTTACAGAAGAGTGTAACAATTTTTCTAACATTTTATTATAATACTTGGTTAGTCTGCTCAGTGATAGTTAAAATTATAGATACTGAGACAGATACTGTTAAATCTGAAAAAGTTGAAACTCAATTTACAAATATTCTGATAATTATTAATATATCAAAGTGTACTGCAATTCATGATTTAAAGTTTTTCCATATGTAGTGTAACTCTGTATATTATGGAGTCATTCATATTTGCAAATACTCACTTGCAAAATGTATTTGAATCCAAATCAAACTTACCTGACAGTTCTTCATCAGAGAATACCTAGGTCCCTTCAATGCAAGTGGGACTCGGTAAGTTTTCAGGATGCTTTGGTATGTTCCAAGGTGCAAGATAAACTTGAATCCATTTTGGAAAAGATATTTTTCACATCTCCTGTCCCCTCCCCCACTCTACTAGAGAGAATATTAAATCATCTTCTTTTCTACAAAATTAAAGTCACATGGTTACAAAGTACAAACATTCAGGGTAAAAATTAACCTCCTGTAAGCTGTTTAGTGGGAGAGGTAGGACATGAGTCGTACAGTGATAACAAAAATGAATAAATATATGCGTGTCTTAGATTTAAGCTGAGAAACCATACTTTGCACATTTTTAATGACAGGGCCATGAAACTGGAAAGATTCTGGAGGGTATGATGTACAATCACTTCTTAATGCATGTGTTGAAAATGGAATGCGATTCTCTGCCTTCAGTTTAGTACTTCCCCTGAAAAGTTAAGCACCAGCAAGAAGTCTGTTTAAAAAGGCATTTATCATCGTATCATCCACTGGATCACCCATTTGAGTGTTTAAATAGCTCTTAGTCCTGTGTAACAAAAGAGAAATAAAACTATATCAATATATCAAAGGATATATGTTTAATTTTTCTAAACCTCTTGTGCCAACTCCTTCATAAAGAAATGAAATAAAAATTTTATTTAAAAGTACTTTTTAAAAAAGACCAAATCATTCTATTGTTATACTGACCTGAAGAGAAACTATTGACAGAGAAAAATAGCAAAATGTATATATGAAGCCTCCTGTCTATTAAGAAAAAAAAAAAAAAAAACAAAAAAACAGGAAAAAGGACACAAAAAAGTGTGCAGAGGTCTTTTTTTACAAAAAATATAAAATAGCCAAAAGTTTATACACAACATTAACTTTGAAGAGTGTTCAGTTCAGTTCAGTCACTCAGTCGTGTCTGACTCTTTGTGACCCCATGAACCGCAGCACGCCAGGCCTCCCTGTCCATCACCAACTCCCGGAGTCCACCCAAACCCATGTCCATTGTGTTGGTGATGCCATCCAACCATCTCATCCTCTGTCGTCCCCTTCTCCTCCCGCCTTCAATCTTTCCCAGCATCAGGGTCTTTTCAAATGAGTCAGCTCTCCACATCAGGTGGCCAAAGTATTGGAGTTTCAGCTTCAACATCAGTCCCTCCAATGAACATCTAGGACTGATCTCCTTTAGGAGATGAAGAGTGTAGATAAAAGAAAATGGAACATGTCATTTTGTTCAGTCCATTTACCACTTCACAATATGGGCTAAACCATTTGTTTACACATGCTGTTAGTATTTTAAATTTCTATACATTATTTTTTTTTTTACTTTTTATGTGTTTGTTTTTCCTTACACTCATAAATAATTATTTCTCCAAGTGTGAAACTTTATGTTTAATTTGTCTATAATAGTGCTTCCATCAGTAAAGAGCTTGATGTTGATTATCTAGTTTCTTTACTGTACATGTAGAAAGAAAATTCTACACATATATTAAGAGCTCTGTAGTTTTAGCAGAAACGGTGTTCCTAGCAACTCTTGAGAAACAGCAACTGAGAGATCCTAAAAGTAAATCAAGTGAAATTAAAGCACCTGTAGGTTGTTGGGCACAAGTAGGCAACTGTCACGTTAGCTTTTTCTTTCTTAGGTAATGGAATTGGTTACGTAATGCTTTATAATTCCAGTGCAGTACTGTTTGGTCTTCTGAAATCTAAACTTCCAAGATTTAAGACAGTGATGAAAGGCAAATGGTAACTTGGCTGACTTCTTGGCTGTTTAGTGTGGTGTTTGGTGTTTTGTGATGAGAACACACTAATAAGGATCTTTTATCAAGATTGGCTCTGTCAGAGCAACGAAGGGAGTGAGATGGAGAGGTGAGAGCTCAAGCCCCTTGTTCGGTGACACTCGGGATCCTTGAGTGTGTGTGGGATTGGGAAGTTCTGGGAAGAGCAAAGTACCATTTAATTTCAGAGCTTATACAAGCAAGTCTACTTGCCTTGGCTTCTAGTTTTATGTCATAAAATTTTCAATAATTGCTATTAAATATGATAAAATAAAACTTAAAGGAAATAGTTTTCTGAATCAAGAAATTGTTATTATTATGGCTGTTAACATGAAAATCTGAAACAGGCAAGTCAGTTTCTTGTGGACGCTGTATGTTCTTTCACATGGCCTATCTTTAGAGCAGGAGTGGGGGTAATTATAAAGGATAGTATTATGCAGGTCTAAGGTGACAGACAGGGAGGCCTGGCATGCTGCAGTCCATGGGATTGCGAAGAGTCAGACACGACTGAGTGACTGAACTGACTGACAGAAGTAGGTGCTAGTGGTAAAGAATCTGCCTGCCCTAGCAGAAGATGTAGGAGATGCAGGTTTGATGCCTGGTTTGGGAAGATCCTCTGGAGTAGGAAATGGCAACCCACTCCAGTATTCTTGCCTGGGAAATCCCATTGACAGAGGAGCCTGGTGGGCTGTAGTCCACAGGATCGCAAAGAGTTGGACACAACTGAGCACTGAGAAAGATCTGCACCCCCAAAAGCAAGCATTCATTTTGCACTGTATGCAGCCCATTTCCCAGAGTCCTGAGCAGAGTCTGACCAAGTGGTCTGAGTGAAATGCATACTCATCTGAAGAAAATGTTTATTTCAGTAGAAGCAGAGCATAACCAGGGACACATATTACAGTCAAAGACCTTCTTCTGCAGAATCTTTTAAAAACAATTAGATGAGAAGATGCAATTTTTTGGACTTAATTCATGCCAAGATGATGCATGTACTTGGGAGCAAATACTTGCATATGTGTCATTATAAACAAACACAGCAAATATTGCTACCCAATCTTTTTCCACACAACTTTTCAGACAGCTAATACCAATAAACCAGAGGGTCCTGCAATTTAAAATCTTCTATTTTTGATGTAGTCCAGTAAACCTGATGCCAAAATAGGATGGCCCTAGAGATCAACTTAACATAAATTCACTGAAGAATTTACTCATCAGAATACTTTGTATGGTTACATGAGATCACAGTGAGGCATAAAATGTGGTGTACACTCTTGAGGACCTTTGAGTCTTGTAGGAGAGAGAAGACACAGATTGTAATCCTGAGGTATTAAGTGACAGTTGGGCAAGATGGTCAAGAGGGTCCTACAGGAAATCTAGATGAGAGGAGAGAGCTGGAAGATCTAAAATGTTTAAGCAACAATCGGGGAATTTGGCTGAGGTAGGGAGGAGCAGAGAAAAAGAAGGTAGGATCCAGAGAGGAAGCGAGTTGCTCAGAAGGGCTCCAGGATACATGATCACTGATCCTGAAAAACAAGTCTTTACTGTCTGCTGCATTCTGCACTGTCTACAGCATGTAGGTGCCTCGAGTTAGAAAGGATTGTTGGAGCCACAGATGCCTCAGTGTTTCCAGAATGCCTAATAATATAAGGAATATGTTTGGATTGTTTGACCTTCTTCTTTTTTTTAAACATGGAGAACAAACAGTGAAATCAAACCAATTCTTGAATACTAAGTTTTATAAGATTGGAGAACACTAAGTCATTTTTATACTACTAAATTAGTTACTAGACATAGAAATGTATCTGTAAAGTATACTGTATACTTAATCAAATATTTGGGCTTCCCTGGTGGCTCAGATGGTAAAGCGTCTGCCTACAATGCAGGAGACACAGGTTCGATCCCTGGGTCAGGAAGATCCCCTGGAGAAGGAAATGGCAGCCCACTCTAGTACTCTTGCCTGGAAAATCCCATGGACAGAGGAGCCTGGTAGGCTACAGTCCATGGGGTCGCAAAGAGTCGGACATGACTGAGCAACTTTACTTTACTTTAATCAAATATTTAATGGACAGCCTTTGTGTGTGTCTTTGACAACTTAAACCAACTATTTTCACTGTACATTTATGAGAGGAAACTGTTAGTTCTTTCTGTGATTTGTGGAAATTAATTTTGCCATGGAACTCTTTACAAAGTTATCTTCTAATTTTATTTTCCCTAGCACATTCTACTTAGGCTAGCAATACATTATAAGTGCTCTATTTAATAATGCTGCATAGGAAGCTTTATTTCTGTTCCAGTGATTAAATTTACTGAAAGTAACTATGTAAACTTAATTTTTTATCTAATATTATATCCAAAAAGATATTTATCCAATGAATATGCCAAAGTCAGTGTCTGTATTTGTGGAACATAACTTTTTACAAATCCTGTTTACTGATATCTCCAACTAATCTTATATTTTTCCAAAAAATGCACAGTGTCTAATTGCATGCAACTGGATATAAACTTCAAATGTGCTTACTTGGATCATTCTCTGTTTGGAAAAGAAATATCTACCATTATAACCAAGGTTTCTCTTTTTATTTAGTTTTAAAACAGTTGAAAACATAACGCAGTGAACCCATCTTTTTTTTATATGGTTTTAAAATATTTCCCCAGAAGCTTTATTTTTTGTTGGTTTTTTTTCATTTATTTATATTAGTTGGAGGCTAATTACTTTACAATATTGTAGTGTTTTTTTCCATACATTGATATGAATCAGCCATGGATTTACGTGTGTTCCCCATCCTGAACCCCCCTCGCACCTCCCTCCCCATCCCTTCCCTCTGGGTCATCCTAGTGCACCAGGTTTGATGCATGAACCCATCTTTAAAGAGGTTTCCTGGTGGGATCTCAGAGCTAAATACTGCTAGCAGAATTGCAGATGGTCCGTCTATATGATACAGCCTATCAAATGACTGATCTCTTACATGGGCAGATGGCAGAGGGACCTGACAGCAGCTCAGTTTCCAAGTTGTGAGAGAGAGAGAGAGAGAGTGTGTGTGTGTATAACTGCTGAAGAACAAAGCTCCTTTACTCTGAAAGGCAAAAATAATTGTATATGTTACCTAGGCCATATTTGTCAGCGCAACACTGAAAACTAACTCTTGAGTTTTGGAGTTATGCATGAAAAGAATAGTTTACCTAACTAAAACAAAGCAAAACAAAAAGTTGTAAGGCTGCTGATTTACCTAAACTATGGTTCTAAATTTTCTATAAAATAAAAACTCAGAGAACTCTGCTCAGTATTATGTAACAACCTAAATAGGAAAATAATGTGAAATAGAGAAGGTACATGTGCATGTATAACTGAGTCACTTTGCTGCACACCTGAGACTGTCACAATATCATTAATCAGCTATACTCCAAAAAATAAAAAAATAAAACCTGAAATCGTTGAAGAATGGTGAGCATCTGAAATAGTTGAAGAATGATTCAGTTGAAGAATGCTTCAGAAAATTTTAAATTTAATGTTAATCTTTACTCTTTGATAATTTGAAATTTAAGAAAAATAATTTGCATCTTTTCATCTACAAGAATCTAAAATACTTTTTTTCATAACCTCCTGTTCTCTGTATTTTCAAAAAAAAGTACAATTCTATATTCAATTTGAACTCATCTCTTCTGAGAAATAAATGAAAAGTTTCAAAACATTGTTAGCTGCAGAGCAGGCCCTGGGCTAGTGGTACTCTTTGCTGTCTCTGTGAAGGACACAGTTGTTTCATTAACTTCCAGAGCTAGTTGATCTGAAAAATCTCAGTTGTTTTCCTTTCAAATTATTCTGTCATCTGACACAGCTCAATCATTTATCATGAGAACAGTCAGAAATGAGGGATTTTTTTTTTCTTCTCTTTTTTTCTGATCTAAGATGTAGTAAGTAAGCAAACAAATTTCCAGTCTAATTTCTGGTGCAGCCTTTCCCAGGAAACAAGATATTTTGAGAAGAAAATGAGTTGGTTCCTGCCTGGAGCCTAGATGCGGTAAACCATCTATCTCCTCAGGAGATGGAAGGCAGCCACACATTTGGCAGCAAATACTCAGACAACTGACAGAGCAGGCAATTGACGGCACAGGAAAAGCGCATCTGTTGCATTATTAAGTATCAAGATGACAAACAGAGGTCGTAATTAAGCTTGTACTTAACAGTTCATTGCCTTGAGTAATAACAACTACGATTTTCTAAAGGCACCCTCCTATCCCTTCTCTTATGTCCTCCCAGAGAAATGTAATGATGTCAGAGTTGTCATCACTAGGACAATTTATCAGCACTCTCCTTAATTAAAACCTTTCCTCTAGTCTTCTTGTTAACATTTTTATATTTTCCAGCTTTTAAAATTACTTCAGTTGCTCTTTGGAGACAAATCAGTGTATAAATCCCCAAACACAAATAAATAAGTCAGCCCAATTACATTTTGTCTAAGGCAATTACTTCATTTATATATGTCTATTCAAAAGGAGAAAGAAAAGTATTAGAGAAACTTCAGATGAATACTGTATTTTGATAAATAAAAGCACTGAAATGGATTATGCAATGAAATGGCAAGGTATTCTATAAAACCTATATTACATATGTTCCATATTACATCTTTGCATAAAGATTGAGTTTTTTCTGTTAGAGGTGAAAGAAAAGAAAGGAAGTATACTTAGCAGGTAATTAGAAATAATATTTTTACAGAGCTAATGTGTCCTAACTTATTTTTAAAAAGAGTAAAATAATGAATTAGATTTCCCTATTCAAGAGAAATAAAATGCACTAATTTTGAGTATACAAGAAACCAAAAGACACCAAAAAAAAAAAAAAAAGCAGCTGTTCAAAGAATGATTATAATATGGCAATTAGTACCTGATCAAATGTATAATTAAAAAACTGAGGATTCTAGTTAATAAGGATTATTCTGAGATGTTTCAAATTTGGTATGTTGAGCCAGGTACAAGTAAATAAAAATATAACTTGTTAATTTCTCCAACCATATGTACATTATAAGTGATGTTTGAGGTCCCTGCATAATACAGTGTTGTATGGATGTGAAGGCTGGACTGTAAAGAAAGCAGAGTGCAGAAGATTTGATGCTTTTGAACTGTGTTGTTGGAGAAGACTCTTGAGAGTCCCTTGGGCTTCAAGGAGATCAAACCAGTCAGTCTTAAAGGAAATCAATCCTGTATATTCATTGGAAGGACTGATGCTAAAGCTGAAACTCCAATAATTTGGCCATGTCATGCGAAGAACTGACTCATTGAAAAAGACCCTGATGCTGGGGAAGATTGAGGGCAAGGGGAGAAGGGGAGGACAGAGGATGAGATAGTTGAATGGTATCACCGACTCGATGGACATGAGTTTGAGTAAGCTCTGGGAGTTGGTGATGGACAGGGAAACTTGGTGTGCTGCAGTCCATGGGGTCGCAAAGAGTTGGATTCAACTGAGCAACTGAATTGAATGTTGAAAGTCAAGTAAGAAGGAATAAAGTATGGCTTTTAGGTTATACTAAAAGTATGGATCGTTAGGTTCTGTTAAGAAAAAAAGAACAACTGAGAGGTCTGTGAATTTACTGTACATAAATTTCTCATGAGTTTTCAGTAAAGAGTTTTTGGTCTATAGGTACCATAGAAGACCAGGCATTGGACAATAAGACACACCAGTACTGCGGTCCTCACATTCCTGAGCAATCCAGTAGGCAAATCCACAGTGGTTAATATGGGGTTTTTTTTTGCCATTATTCTTCCTGTTTTGTTATTATTGCTCGGCTGATACTCCAGTAAAGCTGTTCCTTCTGTAGTCAGCGTAATTTATTTGCTATAGGACAATGCCAATCAAGTAAGCACAGGATGCAGAAGATTGAGTAGGCTGTTCTCCCCTGATTATTTCTAGTCCTCTTACAGGGATAACAGGTATGAGGGAAGAACACTAGTTTCACTTGCCATTTTCAGTGCTCACTTTTCTCTTCCTTTTTATTTTTTAAAAGTTATCCCCACCATTGCTGAAAAGTTTGCTGGTAGATAAAAGAATCCCTGGAGGGCTCCCACAATCCTGCAATGGGGAATTTTTTATTTCAGTATAATGGACTTAGATGAACATGTGAACGAGAAGGTGGAAGCTAGAGTATTCTTCTATTTCGCATGGATTGTATCAGTCCCCTCCTGCTTTCCAGTGCATATTCTTGGCCTAAGCGTGTGAATCAGTTTAAGAGCAAGGATTTTGGAAAAAGTTCTAGGTTTAAGTACTGGCTTCTACCTCTATGGGTCATGTGATTCTGGGCAGGTCAGTTATACTTTGCTGGCTTTGGTTGCCTCATATGTGAAAATATAGTCGTGATGATACCTATTTCAGAGACATTTTGAGATAAATAAATGAGACTATGTAGGGAATTTAGTGTAGTCAGACATATAAACAATTAACAAATGATATGCTTGTACAACATGAAAAGAGTTTCCCACTCAAAATGATTCACTCTTCCAATTAAGAGTGTGTATGGAAAAGATAAAATATGCATCCTCAAGGGCAAACGATAGGAAAAGAACTGTTTTGGGGGTACTTCTCTTTTGTCTCAGAAGAGAACAGACTTGTGAGCAACCCTGTCAAATACACAGCTACGGGAACCCTTGTTGCAGCCTTGGGGGCACACTGTCACCACCCCAGATATTTTGGAAATTTAGCTCTCATTAAGCTTGTGGCAAGGTCCTTGATCTACCGTGGAAGCTTAAGGCTGTCCCATGAGCCAGCAAGAGAGAACTGTGTTAAGGTTTATTCTTCACTGGGATTGAATTTTTGATGGCTTAGCTGTTTTAGGGCCAGGATGGACCACTTGGGTTCTCAGAGATACCCTGGGACACCCCATTGAAAGACATTATTTGGTAACTCACTATGTTAGCATAACACTTCCCAGGGTGAGCTGTTTTATTTCACTATTATCCCTAACCAAAACCTAGTTGATTTTTGGCTGACTGAAGTTCACTGCCTCTTCAAGCTGGTCAGTTTTGCTGCTTTATTCTCTCTTTCATCACTGACCTCCTTTTGTCCTACCTATTCTACCTTCCTGTTGCTTGCTGGTAAGATTACTCTAGGTTTCCTGGCTTGAGCATTTTGTTTTGATCGTTACTGTCAAAGCTTTTGCCCAAATTTGTAACATTTCTGACATAAAGTTCAGGTACCACAAAAGATAGCTTTTTTCCCTACTCACCTGCCCTCATGATCCAGTATTATACTTCATCTCTTTCTCATAGCCTTGACCATCTTACTTCTCTATCCCTAAGTCTTAGTTGCCTGGCACAAATTTAACCTTTGTTAAACCTACCATTTTACATTTTGCATACCTACAACAGACTTGCTCATTGAGGCTGGAAAAAATACACAATCACAGCTGCATTCACGGTGCACAGTTTATAGCCACAAGACCGCAATATTAAATTTATGACAACAGATCTCAAAGGAGCACCCAGTTAAGCCCAGAAGTCCAGTAATCCTTCCTTTGTCAGTCTTCCCTCACATTCCCTAAAAGATCTTCTCTTTCTTCAAACACCCAGAATTCTATCCCCTTTTCTCACGCATATCTGTTGACCTTATTTCACCAATAAAATAGAAAGAAAGCATAAGAAAAGCCCTTATGTTTTCACTGCCAACACCCCAAAAACATCTGGCTTCAAAAACCTACAGGGCTTACATCCTGAGGAGACATAGGGCCATAGGGAATGGAGAATCTGCTCTTGAAGAACTGATGTGCAGATTCACTTAACCCTGGCACTCAGTCCACAAACAGCAATTTGAAAAGTGCCCAGGCCGTATGTGAAGGAGATTCATTTGCTGATCTTAAAGCATCTGCCAGAGGGACACGAGCTTGCTGAGACTCTTTCCAGGGCTGGACGTGCTAGTGGGCGCCATTTGTGTATTCTAACTTGCTAGCGCCCACCTCCTCGCGATGCCGTCGCAGCCCTGCCAGAGGCAGCAGGTGAGTGCTCTATCCCCTTGTGTCTCTGCCACAGTCCTCCTGGAGGTGATGGGCAAGTGCCTCACCCCTCATGTATGTTCCAGTCACTTCATTGGAGGTGGTGGGTGAGTATCCTGCCTCCCCCACAGACCCCCAGAGCCAGTGGGCACATGCAGCACACACAGAATATGTCCCTTGAACACTGGGCTCTCATGGCTGGGCGGACTGTGTTTCAGAGCCTGTAGTTCTCAAACAGAGGGAGACTTCAAGAGACATCCAAGTACCAGTGCAGGATTAAACAATAAAGCTCATGGCCTACAGGGGCCACCTCTTTAAGACTGGGAGAGAGAGCTGTTTTACCTAATGTATAGAACAAACATGAAGAGTCAAGCAAAATGAGGAAATAGAAAAGTAGGAAAAAGAAGAGCAAGCTAAGTCTTCAGAAAAAAAAGTTAATGAGATGAGTAACTTGCATAATAAGGAATTCAAAGTAGTAGTCATAAAGATGCTCACTGAACTCAGGAAGAGAATGGATGAACAGAGAGAGCTTTGATAAAGGGATAGAAAATAAACACCAAACAGAAGTCACAAAACTGAAGAATACAATAACTGAACTGAAAATGTACTTAGAAGGGTTCAATAGTGGACTTGAATGAAGCAGAAGAAAAAAAAAAATTAGGGATCTGGGAGACAAGGAAGTGGAACTCACCCAGACAGAGAAGCAAAAAACAAAAAAAGTAAAGACTGCTTAAGGGACCTGTGGGACAACATCAAGAAAAATAATATCTATATTATAGGAGTCCTAGAAGGACAAAAGGCAGGGATAGGAACAGAAAACTTAACTTGAAAAAATTATGGCTGAAAACTTCCCTAACAATGCTAAGGAAACAAATATCTAGATTCAGGAAGCCCAGAGAATTCCAAACAAGAAGAACCCAAAGAGACTCACACCAAGACACAGAGTAATTAAAATGCCAAAAGTTAAAGAGGGAATCTTAAAAGCAGCAAGAGAGAAACAAGGTATTTTGCATAAGGGAACACCCATAACATGAACAGCAGATTTCTCAGGTGAAACCTTGCAGGTCAGAAGGGAGTGGCATGATATATAGAAACTACTTAAAGGAAAATACTTCTGATCATGCAGGATTATCATTCACATTTGAAGAAGATATCAAAAGTTTTCTAAATGAGCAAAAGCTAAGGAAGTTCATCAATGCTAAACTGGCTATACAAGAAGTGTTAAAGGGATCTTCTTTAAGGTGAAAAGAAAAGGCATTAATTAGTAACTAGAAAACATAAGAAAGTAAAAATCTCAGCAGTTGAGATAATATATAGTACAGGAAGTAGACTAATTACTTATAAAACTAGTATGAATGTTAAAAGAGAAAAGTAGTAAAAATAACCCTAATTACATAATTAGTTAATTAGGGATTCACAAACTTGTAAGACTGTAAAATATGATATCAAAAATATAAAATATGAAGGTGAGTGCAAGAATGCAGGCTTGTAGAATGTATTCAAATTTGCTATCAATTTAAACTATTGTACATTTATTAAAAAGCAGAGACATTACTTTGCCAACAAAGGTCTGTCTAGTCAAAGCTATGGTTTTTCCAGTAGTCATGTATGGATGTGAAAGTTGGACCATAAAGAAGGCTGAACACTGAAGAATTGATGCTTTTGAACTGTGGTGTTGGAGAAGACTCTTGAGAGTCCCTTGGGCTGCAAGATCAAACCAGTCAATCCTAAGGAATTCAATCCTGAATATTCATTGGAAGGACTGATGCTGAAGCTGAATCTCCAATTATTTGACCACCTGATGTGAAGAGTCGACTCACTAGAAAAGACCCTGATGCTGGAAAAGACTGAAGGCAGAGGAGAGGGGACGACAGAGGATGAGATGATTGGATGGCATCACCAACTCGGTGGATGTGAGTTTGAGCAAGCTCTGGGAGCTGGTGAAGGATAGGGAAGCCTGGCGTGCTGCAGTCCATGGAGTCACAAAGAGTCAGACACGACTGAGTGACTGAACAACAACAATGGTATGCAGAGACTGTTATCTGTGAGCCTCATGGTAACCATAACGCACAAAGCTCTAATAGATGCACAGAAGATAATGAGAAAGGAATCGAAGCGTAACACTACAGAAAGTCATCAAACAACGAGGGAAGAAAGCAAGAAACCTGAAAAAAAACAAACAAAACAGAGATGAACTACAAAACAGTGAGAAAAAAATTTAATAAAATGGCAATTAGTACACCCCTATTAATAATTATTTTAAATGTGAAAGGGCTAATTTGTCCAATCAAAAGACATATACTGACTGAATGGATAAAAGAAAACAAGACCCACTTATATGCTGCCTAATCTTGTAAGAAAAAGACTCATCTGTCCAGGCAGGTTGCATAGAAGGTAACAAACAACTACCTCTTCTACAAGCAGACTGAATACGCCTATACAAATATGCATTTGGATAGAAAGCAACATTCTAGAACTATGTTAATCTAATATTTTAGCAGTGAAGAATTCTTGAAGTTTTTCTTTTTATCTTATAAATAAACTCATAAAAGTTGAGGCTACTTTACCAACATTTTAATGGCTTTCACTGCTTCTCTTCAGACATGACCCAGATAATCACAATGGTGTGGTCACTCACCTAGAGCCAAGCAGAACTGCAAACAAAGCTAATGGAGGTGATGGAATTCCAGTTAAGCTGTTTCAAATCCTAAAAGATGATGCTTTGAAAGTGCTGCACTGAATATGCCAGCAAGGTTGGAAAACTCAGCAGGGGCCACAGAACTGGAAAAGGTCAGTTTTCATTCCAACCCCAAAGAAAGGCAATGCCAAGGAATGTTCAAACTACTGCAGAATTGCACTCATCCCACACACTAGCAAAGTAATGCTCAAAATTCTCCAAGCCAGGTTTCAACAGTTCGTGAACCATAAATTTCCAGATGTTCAACCTGGATTTAGAAAAGGCAGAGGAACCAGAGATCAAGTTGCCAACATCCACTGGATCATCAAAAAAGCAAGAGAGTTCCAGAAAAACATCTACTTCTGCTTCATTGACTACACCAAAGCCTTTGACTGTGTGGGTCACAGCAAACTGTGGAAAATTCTGAAAGAGATGGGAATACCAGATCACCTGACCTGCCGCCTGAGAAATCTGTATGCAGGTCAGGAAGCAACAGAACCGGACATGGAACAACAAACTGGTTCCAAATCAGGAAAGGAGTATGTCAATGCTGTATACTGTCACCCTGCTTATTTAACTTATATGCAGAGTACATCATGAGAAATTCTGGACTGAATGAAGCACAAGCTGGAATCAAGATTGCAGGGAGAAATATCAATAACCTCAGATATGCAGATGACACCACCCTTATGGCAGAAAGTGAAGAAGAACTAAAGAGCCTCTTGAGGAAAGTGAAAGAGGAGAGTGAAAAAGTTGGCTTAAAACTCAACATTTAGAAAACTAAGATCATGGCATCCAGTCCCATCACTTCATGGCAAATGGATGGGGAAACAATGAAACAGTGACAGACTTTATTTTTCTGGGCAACAAAATCACTGCAGATGGTGACTGCAGCCATGAAATTGAAAGACTCTTGCTCCTTGGAAGAAAAGTTATGACCAACCTAGATAGTTTATTAAAAAGCAGAGACATTACTTTGCCAACAAAGGTTCGTCTAGTCAAAGCTATGGTTTTTCCAGTGGTCATGTATGGATGTGAGAGTTTGACGATATAGAAACTCAGTCCTGAATATTCATTGGAAGGCCTGATGTTGAAACTGAAACTCCAGTACTTCGGCCACCTGATGTAAAGTACTGACTCATTTGAAAAGACCCTGATGCTGGGAAAGATTGACGGCAGGAGGAGATGGTTGGATGGCATCACCGACTCAATGGACATGAGTTTGAGCCAACTCCGGAAGTTGGTGATGGACAGGAAGCCTCGTGTGCTGCAGTCCATGCGACTGCAAAGAGTTGGAGATGACTGAGCGACTGAACTGAACTGAGACTGATCATTTGCAGTTATTATAAACTAAAAGTAAAAGTAAAGTGTTAGTTGTTCAGTTTTGTCTGACTCTTTGCAACCCAGTGGACTATAGCCCACCAGGATCCTCTGTCCATGGGACCCTCAAGCATGAATACTGGAATGAGATGCCATGCCCTTCTGCAGGGGACCTTCCTGACCCAGGGATCAAACCTGAGCCTTTTGTGTCTTCTGCATTGGCAGGCAGGTTTTTTACCACTAGCATCATCTGGGAAGGTATCCTAAGACAAAGTTAATTTTCTTGAAACTGTCTAAACTTTCTCTGTCCATACAAGTTTTTTTTTTTTTTTTTTTTTTAACTATCTTCTTGCTGTACGGAGTATTTGCTTTAAGAAGAAATTACTCTGTTTTCCCACTGATAAGCAAAAGTGCATCCCATTACTTTGTCTACACATTTAATCTTTTAATCATTGCTCCCAAGATTGCTCCAGCATGAATTTTCAACCTAAATATCCAATTTATTTTCCACACAGAAAATTGAAAGATAAGGAATAACTGTTGCATACACAATCTTGGTAGCATACCAGCAAATTTCATGAGCACACATAAAGCAATTACCTACCGCTATCATTTTTACAACTCCATAAAGTGGCAAAAATAGACATGTTCAGTAAATAAAAAGTATTTTATATGTAAATAAGGGGGCGATAGGGAGGCCTGGCATGCTGCAGTCCATGGGGTCGCAAAGAGTCAGACATGACTGAGTGACTGAATTAACTGAACTGAACTGAAGGGGGCTTCCCAGGTGGCTCAGTGATAAAGAATCCGCCTGCCAAGCAGGAGACTTGGATTCAATCCCTGGGAAGATTCCCCTGGAGTAAAAAATGACAACCCAATCTAGTATTCTTGCCTAGAAAATTCCATGGATAGAGGAGCCTGGCAGGCTACAGTCCAAGGGGTTGCAAAGAGTCGTACATGACTGAGCAAATGAGCATGCATATGTACATAATAAGAAATGTGAATAATAAGAAAAATGTAAATACATGAATAATAAGCAAATATTGGGACTAATATTTCAGTATTCTATTTCATATAGAAATTAAGTATTCAAAGATTATTTATTAAATAATCCAATATTAGTACTGGTCTTAAAGTTAACTAAAAAACCTGGAAATTATATCTAAGCAGATATGCCACTGAGTATAATTACTACCGATAAAAAAAAGTGTGTCAGAGTTATATTTCAGTTTAGTTAAATACAGTTTTTTCTTTGCATTACTTTCACCACCACCGATCACCATGCTTCTCACATGTAATCTCAGAACTTACAACCCCACAGCAAAGTAGGCGTTATTAGCCTGTTTAGAGATGAATTAACGGAAACACTTCTTTGGTAAGTGGTGGAACCTGTATTCTGCCCTCCGTCTATCTTGCTTTCCAACTTGCTGAGGTACTTCTGAATGTCTCGGTAATTTGTGAGCTCAGGAAGCATGTTGCCTCCAATTTGATTTGTTCTCTCTCATGATTGTTTTGGCTATTCTCGTCTTTAGTGTTTCGTGCAAATTTTGTAATTATTTCTTCTTCTTCTGTGAAGAATGCCATCTGTACAGTAGATCTCCTACACACGAAGCCTCGGCTGCGAACTTTCGCAGGTGTGAACGTGCGTTTGCACGCCCAGTCACGTAAGTCAGCACACTGTGCGCCAGTTTTGTCAGCTGGGCACCCAGGCTCACTTTGTTGGACTTGTGAGCAACTTTGATTTACGAACGTGCTCTTGGCATGGAACTCATTCGTATGCAGGGGACTTACTGTGTTTTGATAGGGATTGCACTGAATCTGTAGAATGCTGTGGTTAGTATGGATATAGTAACACTATTAATTCTTCTACTTCATAAGCATGGAGTAACTTTTCACTTGTTTCTGTTTACTTCAGTTTTGTCCTTAATGTTATGTAGTTTTCAATGTACAGATCTCCCATTTCTAGGTATTAGGTAAATACACTTTTATATTTTCCATCATCTTGAACACTGTGCAAATGATGCTACCTTGTCTGATCAGTAAACTGATGTGAAAGCTTTAGGAAGTTCAGGTCAACTGGTCTCTTCATAAGAAAGCACATATAAGACCTATTTAAAAATTACATTATGCCCAGAAGTGGGATTGCTGGGTCATATGGCAGTTCTATTTCCAGTTTTTAAGAAACCTCCACATTGTTCTCCATAGTGGCTGTACTAGTTTGCATTCCCACCAACAGTGTAAGAGGGTTCCCTTTTCTCCACACCCTCTCCAGCATTTATTGCTTGTAGACTTTTGGATAGCAGCCATCCTGACTGGCGTGTAATGGTACCTCATTGTGGTTTTGATTTGCATTTCTCTAATAATGAGTGATGTTGAGCATCTTTTCATGTGTTTGTTAGCTATCTGTATGTCTTCTTTGGAGAAATGTCTGTTTAGTTCTTTGGCCCATTTTTTGATTGGGTCATTTATTTTTCTGGAATTGAGCTTCAGGAGTTGCTTGTATATTTTTGAGATTAATCCTTTGTCTGTTTCTTCATTTGCTATTATTTTCTCCCAATCTGAGGGCTGTCTTTTCACCTTACTTATAGTTTCCTTTGTAGTGCAAAAGCTTTTAAGTTTCATTAGGTCCCATTTGTTTAGTTTTGCTTTTATTTCCAATATTCTGGGAGGTGGGTCATAGAGGATCTTGCTGTGATTTATGTCGGAGAGTGTTTTGCCTATGTTCTCCTCTAGGAGTTTTATAGCTTCTGGTCTTACATTTAGATCTTTAGTCCATTTTGAGTTTATTCTGGGCATACACACTGAGGAAACCAGATCTGAAAGAGACACGTGCACCCCAATGTTCATTGCAGCACTATTTATAATAGCCAGGACATGGAAGCAACCTAGATGCCCATCAGCAGATGAATGGATAAGGAAGCTGTGGTACATATACACCATGGAATATTACTCAGCCGTTAAAAAGAATTCATTTGAATCAGTTCTAATGAGATGGATGAAACTGGAGCCCATTATACAGAGTGAAGTAAGCCAGAAAGATAAAGAACATTACAGCATACTAACACATATATATGGAATTTAGAAAGATGGTAACGATAACCCTATATGCAAAACAGAAAAAGAGACACAGAAGTACAGAACAGACTTTTGAACTCTGTGGGAGAAGGTGAGG
Source organism: Cervus elaphus (assembly GCF_910594005.1). Taxonomy (NCBI): domain Eukaryota; kingdom Metazoa; phylum Chordata; class Mammalia; order Artiodactyla; family Cervidae; genus Cervus; species Cervus elaphus. The sequence goes on along the minus strand of NC_057831.1, from coordinate 7,662,546 downwards.
GTGGGATGTTTCAAAAGAACAGCATGTATATTATCTACGGTGAAACAGATCACCAGCCCAGGTGGGATGCATGAGACAAGTGCTCGGGCCTGGTGCACTGGGAAGACCCAGAGGAATCGGGTGGAGAGGGAGGTGGGAGGGGGGATCGGGATGGGGAATACGTGTAACTCTATGGCTGATTCATATCAATGTATGACAAAACCCACTGAAATGTTGTGAAGTAATTAGCCTCCAACTAATAAAAATAAAATTAAAAAAAAAATTACATTATGCATTATATTCCACACTTATAAAATAGAGAACTCATAGAAACATTCTTAAACCAAAATTACCAAAGCAGTCTGATTTATCATAAAAGAATTACCTTGATTACATGAACATTTTTAATAGAAAATGTTGCTATGGAAGGATCATTTTTCTCTTAATAGCACAGCTGAAGTATTCGAAGTCTGCTCCTTTATATGTGGGATTCTAGGAATAATATATTTATGTAAACACCTAAATTTTCTATAAAGCAATCAGAATTGATTTTTATTTTAAAAGATCTTTCATTTATTAATTTATAGAAATTAATTTATTAATGACTGTGATGGTAGGAAAATATTTCATGCTTACATTGAGAGATAAAGACTGTTCTCAACTGTAGATAGAAAAGATCTAGTATCTAGTTTTATACCTTTAGTAATAGGTCAAAAGTAAGTACAGAAACACTATATCACAGTTGTTAACATTGCAATGTGTTCTTCTTTCCCATAAAGCTGAAGCACAAAAAGACAAAACAAGGGGAGGAAAAAAAAAAAAAAAACAACTCTTTGATATCTCTCAGTGACCGAGCTCATCACATGCTGAGACCATAAAACCAGATCTTAAGTGTTTGTTGCCACCGAAGGGCTTCCCTGGTGGCTCAGAGGGTAAAGCGTCCGCCGGCAATGTGGGAGACCTGAGTTCGATCCCTGAGTGGGGAAGATCCCCTGGAGAAGGAAATGGCAACGCACTCCGGTACTCTTGCTTGGAAAATCCCATGGACAGAGGAGCCTGGTAGGCTACAGTCCATGGGGTCGTAAAGAGTCGGACATGACTGAGCGACTTAACTTTCACTTTCTTTCAAGGGAAATACGGTGACGCTAGTGGTAAAGAACCTGCCTGTCAAAGCAGGAGATTCCAGTTTGATGTCTGGGGAGGGGAGATCCCCTGAGGGCATGGCAACCCACTCCAGTATTCTTGCCTGGAGAATCCTATGGACAGAGGAGCCTGAAGGGTTACAGTCCATAGGGTTGCAGAGTTGGATACGACAGACATAGCACGCAGGCAAGGGAAATATTATTGGTCCTGCACAAATTAGAATCAAAATAAACTTTGCAAAACATCAGAAACAAAAGTAAACTCTTGAGCCCAGGAATACCAGTACTCTACTCTAAGTAAGCTCTGCTGGCGGTCCCTGCTAACCTGTCATGCCTAGTAGATAGGGTGCCCGGAATATGACTGTCTTTTGGGAGGGTGCCTGAACTAATTTACATAACTTTGGATATTACAGTTTATAGTAATGAGCATCCTCCTTGAAACCCAGCAATATAGACAAAAAGAATGTATAAATTTTAAAATAGTAAAAGGGAAAAGGAAAAATTAGTAAACCTGCTCAGTCCAGTAGAATGTAGTAGTGAGGTGGAAAGTGAAGTGAAAGTCACTCAGTCGTGTCGGGCTTTTTGCGACCCATGGACTATATAGTCCCTGGAATTCTCCAGGCTAGAATACTGGAGTGGGTAGCTTTCCCCTTCTCCAGGGCATCTTCCCAACCGAGGGGTTGAACCCAGGTCTCCCACATTGCCTGCAGATTCTTTACCAGCTGAGCCATAAGGGAAGCCCAAGAATACTGGAGTGTGTAGCCTATCCCTTCTCCAGGGGATCTTCCCGACCCAGAGATCACCGGGGTCTCCTGCATTGCAGGTGGATTCTTTACCAACTGAGCTATCAGGGAAGTGGGATGGAAAGAGAAGGGAGAAAAGTATCATACCTCGAAATTACAAAATCAGATATAGGAAGATTCCCAAACTGTCATTGTTTTCAAAAACTTTAAATAGAATAAACTCTCCAGTTAAAAGACAAAGATAATTAGTCTGTCAATTGGATTTTAGAAATTTTATTGTATTCTGTTTTAAAAGAGATACCTAAGACATAATGACACAGAAAAGTCTAAAGAGAAAATAACGGTATCAGGCTATTACCAAGAAAAAGGGAACTTATTTGGCTGTGTTAATATTGGAAAAAAATGTATCTTCAGTTAGAATTTTTTTTTAGTAAAGAACTATAAGATCTCGTGATGTATATTTATATCACGTGAAATATATTTATGTTGTGTGCTTAGTCGCTTAGTTGCATCTGACTCCTTGTGACCCCATGGACTGTAGTCCACCGGGATCCTCTGTCCATGGGGATACTCCAGGCATGAATACTGAAATGGGTTGCCGTGCTGTCCTCCATGCAATCTTCCCAAACCAGGGATTGAACCCAGGTCTCTTGCATTGCCGGCAGATGCTTACCATCTGAGCCACCAGGGAATCCTAGATCTATCTATATATATATGATATAGATATACCTAATGTATATTATGCTTTTTATATATAATCTATGTTTTTATAATAGATATCATCAGATCTTAAGCTTCTTTATTCAGAAAAAAATTTTGCCCAGTATTAACACTGCTAATATTAATATAGTAATTACATTATTTATCAATGTATTAGTAAAATGCACTACAGTAAAAAGTAGATATTTTAATATATAATATATGATACAATATTGATAATACCATTAATAATATAACAATAATAGTACTATTAATATATTACTACATTATTACTTATATATATAATTCAAGCTAATATATAAACATTTGTATACATACAGACATACATGCATATATATACATATACATAAAGTATTATACCTGTATGAACCTAAGTATCCAATATAAAACACTAGAAAAAAGAGTGTACACAAAGAAAATAGAATGACGGAAATGATCAAATTAAGAGCAGAAATTAATTAATATGGGCCAGTTTCACTTACAACATTGGAAACAAAAATGCTTAATGCCCAACCAAATCAAGCAGAGTGTGTGTGTGTAGATATGTATAAATATATAAATATAATGTGAAAGTACTAAGTGTTGGTAAGGTATGGAACAACTGGAAGTTTCATATGCTGTTGCTAGGAATAGAACTTGGTTAAAAGTGTTTTAAAAGTCTCTTAGCAAACTTTAATAAATGCCTAAATTGAAAAAAATATATCCAAACCATAAAAAATCCCAATACTATATTTAAGAACATTCTAGTAATTCTCAAAATCATTACTCAGACCATCTCAAATTTTCCTCACATTTTTCTGAATTGAAATGTTCAGATGAGTACTTGCTAAAAAGACACAAATATGAACAAGGCATAGTCCTTGCCAAAAGGGATTCATGGATAATTTCAGGCGACAAACTAATTACTAATAGAGAAGATCATGGAAGTACTAGAGGATTTACAAAATGATTTGGTAAAAAATAGATTAGTAGTAAAACTTGAATCTGGTTAAAGAGGTGTAGAAAGTGCATGAAGAATACTTGCCAGAGGTAGTGATATTAAGTAGGGCCTTGCAGGAAAATAGAAATTTTCTTTGCAAATTAGCTTGGGAGAGATGTAGAGACAGAATTTTAGATCACATCCACAATATTAAATGTACAGAGATAAGAAACCGTATGTTGGAACCATATGTAGTAAGAGAAGAAACTGAGAAAGTATATTGGGGCCAAATTTCATAATGTATATGTTATAAAAAGAAGTAAGACAGTTACTGTGACTTCCTAGTATATCAAATTGCTTAAAATCTGTTATTATTAGAAATAATACCTATTTGCAGAAGTATATCATATCACTACTTTAAATTTTATACTTACTATTAGCTGCTTGAATATCACAAGAAACTCCTATTATTTTAATTAAACAGATTTATGTCATTTTAATAAGAAGATAATTTTGATGAGAGTAAAATGAAGAAATCTGAAATGTTATGGGCATTTTTTAAAAAATGCCCTGTTACTTTGGGACTGTGTGTGTAAACTCAGTCGTGTCCGACTCTTTGCAACCCCATGGACTGTAGCCTGCCCAGGCTTCTCTGTCCATGGAGTTTTCCAGGCAAGAATACTGGAGCGGGTTGCCACTTCCTACTCCAGGGGATCTTCCTGACCCAGAGATCGAACCTGTGTCTCCCAATTCTTCTACATTGGCGGGTGGATTCTTTACCACTGCACCACCTGGGAAGTAGCTGTGACTTTGAGAAATTCACTGGATAAGAGTGTTTCTCTTTACTGGTATTTTTGTAGGCAGTGAACTGCTTGTTGAAACAAGTAGCATGGGTTTTATAGTGAAAAAAAATGTTCTTTCTCATCCCATATTTAATATGTTTAGAAACACACAAAGGTCTGATATATTACTGACATACTTTATATCTTTAACTTTTAAAATTTAAATAATAAACTCAGATTCTTTAGCTTATAGGCAACAGATATCCACTTCTACTTGGTTGAGCTGAAAGAGGAAATTTACAATGAGGATATTCAGATATGTTGAGTAAGCAAGGGGACTTGAAAACGCCTTAGGAAAGAGTGAACACGCCAGAGGATGAGATGGTTGGATGGCATCACCGACTTGACAGACATGAGTTTGAGTAAACTCCGGGAGTTAGTGATGGACAGGGAAGCCTGGCATACTTCAGTCCATGGGGTGGCAGAGAGTCGGACATGACTGAGCAACTGAACTGAACTGAACTGAACTAGGAGAGTGAAAACTAGGGTGATCATATGGATCTCAGAAGTAAGAGTTCTGTCATTTCGTGGCTCCAGCTGGCTCTCAAGAATCCAGCTGACTGTTCAATCAATCAGCTGTGGTCATCCTGCCAGGATATAGAACAGAGCAATAGGGGCCTAATTCACAATCATTATACATGGGTGAAAATATAAAATTTGGGAATGATTCTTCCTCCAAATAGATATTCCAAAGAATTAAAGCATTTTGTTTTATATATAAATGAATGAGTCTAAGGGAATACTCTTTTCTTCAAGTCTCACTGAACTTATGCATCCTCTTTATCCTAGCCATTGGCTGTAAGAAAAACATATGCAAAAATAGAACAGGCTGCATTCAACATTTTCTTTAAATATTGTTTGGGAAAATGTCTGACATACTGTTTGTCAGAGGCAAAAGTTTCCAGAGAGCTATAGTTAGTGGCTATAAAAACATTAAGAGAAGCATTGTATTAAATGTTACTCTTAGCTGATCTAGCTGAAGAAAAAAATGACAGAAGAGAAGGGTGTTTGAGATGACAAGGGGTATGATAAAAAGTCACTGCTCACAGTTTGGAGAAATCAAAAAGTCCCTGTTAAAGTCTGAATGCAGCCTCTCTATTTGGCTGTCCTACAACATGCTAAGTCGCTTCAGTCGTGTCCGACTCTTTGCGAGCCCAGGCTGTAGCCTGCCGGGCTCCTCTGTCCATGGGATTCTCCAGGCAAGAATACTGGAGTGGGTTGTCAACCCCTCCTTTAGGGTTCTTCCCAACCCAGGGATCGAGCTCGAGTCTCTCATGTCTACATGTGTCGGCAAGCAGGTTCTTTACCACCAGCACCACCTGGAAAGCCCTTGGTTGCACTAGCAGAGGGAAACGGACCTGAGTCCCAGAGTGAGGTGTACACCCAGGGTGACCTGGCTGAAGCACTACCAGCCCAAGAAAGGTTAAAAAGATCATATTCCCTGAGGTGTCTGGGAAAGCCCAGAGGAGAGAACACTGTGCTTCCTAACACACGCTAATATTTAGTTGCTAATGATACCTGAGGGCTTATTATGTGCCAGGTACCTGAGATTGGCTTGCTTTATTTCACTTAACATTCAGAATAGCTTAATGAGATAAGCACTGTTCTGTACTCCAGTTTACTGAAGTGGCCACACGGAAAGTGCAAGCTTTTGGGCCATGTGATTTTATTTTGATACTCCGTATAAACAGATGTCAGCATAAAAAATTTTTAAGAGGAAAACCAGTCCCTTCATTGTTAAAAGTTTATCCTAAAATAAACTAAGTGATGGCAGTTTCTCAGGCAGCACCCAACATTAGTGAAGCTCTAACTTTGTGCCATATTAAAGATGTGTAAGCTTGACCGGGGTTATGAATTTGATTATTTTTTAAATGGTCGGCAGTTTAGCAGGTGTCTTTGCCAGACCCCTCAAAGCTTTTCTCAATTATAGAAAAAAAATGCCTTGCACTTTGGCAAGTGAATATTTTTCATTTGTATGCTCATCCAAAACAGGGGATACAGCATTTCTATTTCTGTATATGAGAGTCAGGCTTCCCAGGTGGCACTACTGGTAAAGAACCCACCTGCCAATGCAGAAGACATAACAAAGCTGGGTTTGATCCCTGGGTTGGGAAGATCCCCTGGAGGAGGGCATGGCAATCCACTCCAGTATTCTTGCCTAGAGAATCCCATGGACAGAGGAGCCTGGTGGGCTATAGACCATGGGGTCATAAAGAGTCAGACACAAATGACTTAGCATGCATGCAGGCAGAGTCAGCAAGGATAGTCATTATTCTGAGCATGCATGGTAAAATTTTTAATTATAAGTTTATAACCAAGTTAATGAATTTATGATATTTTTGTAATTTATATATTATAACAAACAAAATGTGTAGTTAATGTAATTAATTATTAGTTGCAAATTTAATGATAACAAGGATAGTTAATATTTTGTAGAACTATGAATTTTCATATCACATGTATTTTTTTTTCCTTTGGGCATTTTTTTGTCTCCTAACTTGTATTCTGATTATTTGAATATCTCCCCCTCTATATTTTAGGCACAACTAGCCAGGGACTATATTATAATCTCAGCATTTTCTCCAGTTATATCAAGAATTAGGATTCTTTAACTTTTGTACCGCAAGCACACCACTTTTACAGTAGTTTGGGGAGAATTATTTTCCATGTCTGAGTTTCCTTATCATGGCAATACCTTCCATTGCTTATTTCTATTCCAGGACCTATAAATTGCTTCAGAGTAAGGTTTTCGAAACTAGACACTGTATACCACCTCCACAGTTTTTGCCAAATATATCATCTGTGTTATTACTTAATATTTTCTTTAAATAAATTCAAGACTTTTATGTAGAATTTACTTGTGAAGGAACTATCTAGCTATTGCAAATGGGAAAACAGAATAAGGCAAGTGATTTGCAATAGTTGTATAGATCCTTTATAAATATACTTTATTTATATAATTTATGGGTTTCCCAATGACTCAGTGGTAAAGAATCTGCCTACAGTGCAGGAGATGCAGGTTCCATCTCTGGTTCAGGAAGACCCCCCGGAGGAGGAAATGATAACCCTCTCCAATATTCTTGCCTGGGAAATCCCATGGACTAAGGAGCCTAGCGGGCTACAGTCCATGGGCTCACAAAAGAATCAGGTACGACTGAGCGACTAAGCATGCACAAGCATATAATTTATAGGTATAATCACCTATATAATAATTATATACATTAAAATAATACACTGGAAACAAAGCTTTGGCTTTATTTTCTTACCGGTTCTCAACTGGAAGAGGGAGAGAGAGAGTAGCAGTTATTAGAGAAGCATTAAATACACACTGGCTCTAATCTCAGTCTTTACCGTTGATGCAATCAAGTTAACCAAAGGAAGTTTATAAAGGAGTGGGTTTCTTATGATCTAATGCTATATTACTTCATGCCACTTTTAAAATTTTTTATTTCTGTTTCATTGGAGGATAGTTGCTTTACAATATTGTGTTGCTTTCTGCCACATATCAACATGAATCAGCCATAGGTATACATATGTCTCCTCCCTCTTGAACTTCCTTCCCATCTCCCATCCCAGCCCACCCTTCAGGTTGTCACAGAACACTGGATTTGAGCTCCCTGCATCATGCAGTAAATTTCCACTGGCTATCTAATTTTACATATGGTAATGTATATGTTTTGATGCTACTCTCTCAATTCACCCTCACCCACCACCATGTCCAAAAATGCCCATGAACATCTTATTTCCAGCTATGGTTTTATTTTGGGAAACATGCCTTATGACATGGGCCGCAAACAATGTGCATCATACCTTAGCTCAAATCCCTTCTCCTTAATTGCCTGATTTTTAACAAGTTACTTAATTCCTTTAAACCTTGATTTCTTACTGAGGAGAGGAATGATAGTATTTGCATTTCAAGATGACTTTGAGAGTATATGATGTAATATTCACGATGTGTCTAGTCTTGTGCCTAGAGTTTATTGAAAAAAGTGACCTCCTACTATGTGTCAACTATGGTCTTCTGGTGCTTCAGCATCTGGAAGACATGACAGAGAAGAACTCTGCTTTCAGGGAACTTGATTCTAGTAAGGGCAGATCAACCACAAACAACTCAGGTCATTTCAGGCAGTAAGTAAAGCTCTGAGGTAAATAAAACAAGGCAACATGAAAGAAACTGACTGGTATTCAGTGAATACTAATTTCCTTCTGGACTGTCACCTCTATATCAGTTCAATTCAGTCGCTCAGTCGTGTCCGACTCTTTGCGACCCTGTGAATCGCAGCATGCCAGGCCTCCCTGTCCATCACCAACTCCCAGAGTTTACTCAAATTCATATCCATTGAGTCAGTGATGCCATCCAACCATGTCATCCTCTGTCATCCCCTTCTCCTCTTGCCTTCAATCTTTCCCAGTGTCACGGTCTTTTCAAATGAGTCAGCTCTTCGCATCAGGTGGCCAAAGTATTGGAGTTTCAGCTTCATCACCTCTGTATGGTTAGTATTTAATATATGTGAAAAGGATGAACTATTGAGAATATGCTTGTCAACTGACGTAAATAAAGGGCAAACACCAGAATAAATAATATATTAATTTCAGTTTACAACATAATTAATTAAATGTGAAAAGTGAAAGTGTTAGTCAGTCATGTCCGACTCTTTGTGACCCTATAGACTGTGGAAATACATGGGCCACATCTTAGGTTTCTGTACTGCTCTAAGATCTGCTCTAAGTCTTTGTAAAGCACATGCTCTTGTTTTTGAAACAGAGGACATTTAAATGATCATGTTTTGCAAATTAAATGCGGTTGAGGCTTTATCACCTACTTTTGTCATGAAAAAAAAGTGAAAGTGTTAGTTACTTCTCTTCAGACTCATCGTTTGCAGTTTTTATAAACTACAGTGTGTCGCTCAGTCACATCCAACTCTTTGTGACCCTGTGGACTGTAGCCCTCAAGGCTCTTCTGTCCATGAAATTCTCCAGGCAAGAATACTGGAGTGGGTAGCCTTTTCCTTCTTCAGAAGTCTTCCTGACCAAGGAATCGAATCTGGGTTCCTGGATTGCAGACAGAATCTTAAGCATCTGAGCTACTTTTGTCACAGTTGCGTTTAAAAAAAAAAAAAATCTCCGGAACTCCTTTTTTATGCTTAATGGGTTTGGTTTCAAAAAAGTTAACATTTTCCCACATAATTCAAACCCACTAATATACTTTGGGGAAAATTTTAGGAATTTTTGTTCAAATATATGTATTATATTTCTACATAGACAAATTTCACTGGGTAATTTCTCAAGATAAATTTTTTTTAAAAAACTTTCTCACTTTTTTCTTTTTTTGCAAAACGTGTAAATCTATGGCTGATTCATATCACTGTATGACAAAACCCACTGAAAAAATAAATAAATAAATAAAGGAAAAAAAAAATACTGAACCACGATTTTAAACTGAACTAAACGAACCTTTTGCAGACTCTCTATAAATGGGAACTTACTGTTGAATTCAGTCATCAGCAGAGTCCCTGAGTGGGACAGTACTCCAGGTCAGGGTGCTAATGGCAATGGAATGGGAAACCAAGTTGAAACAATTAAATTTTGTGTGAAAAACACAGGATGGATTTACACAGACAAATAAATTTCAAAGACCTATTATTTGTCCTGTGAAAGATAAATTTGAGGCATTGCAGATTAACTTTGGATTGCTAGGAAAAAAGGTTTCTTTTCCGATTCTTTTATCCCTTTTTCAGTTTTGTCATTTGTAATGGCTTTGAGTTCTATTTCTCTTACTGGACTCTGTTAACCAATCTTTCCAGTGTCTAACTGGTTTAATTATTGGACTATAATATTTTGAAGGATCAATTAAAAGAGTATCAAGTTAGAGACAGGATGCCCAATTAGAAAATACTGAAAAGGCAGCAAATCTGCTCCCTGTGTCTTTCATCTCAGGCATTGTTGAATCTTGCTTTTCCTTCTCAAGTTACAATAACCTTTTTGATTTCTGTGATGGAAGGAAAGATCAGGCTGATTCTCAGAACCCACAAATGAGTCTCTTACCCTGCTCTACTTCTTCAAAGATTCAGCTAAATTTGACTTGCAGTTATGTTTTCAATGTAATTACCAGGCACAAAAGAAAATTGCTTCCTTTATTATCATAACTGAAAAGCACCATTTCTTTATTCTTCCATTTTTTAATGTTACATTTTATATCAGTGGGATTCATGTAAATTTTATTTTTTCAGTGGCAATTCACAATAAGAGATTTTCAAAGTAATGCCACAGTTTGTTTTTGTTTGTTTTCTGTCTGAATCCCTACCTCTAAAACAAGTAAGTTCAGTGCTGCTCATCCATAATTTACTTTAGAAGCCTAATGATTCTATTTCCTAGAATAGTAATTATGAATGTTTAACAGACTAGATGACATAGTGGAAAAAGCTGTGATCTAGTTCTGACCGCAGTGTTTACTGTTTGTCCTTTAGCAAGTGAAATCTGAATTCTGAATCACCAGTTACCTATCGGTAGAACATCAAATGTAGAAATGCATATATCTGCTTTTTACACAGACTAAAGCAGCATACAAGAGCTCATGAAGCATGGCTACAGTTAACCTCGTTTTTTAGTGCTCATTTTATGCAGCCACTTGTGTTCATTTGGACAGTTGTCATTTTGGGAGCTTGAATTATGGTGTTGAATGCCTCAGTTCTTCTCTAAACAAATCCATGGAGATTACCACTGAGATTCCAAACATATGAAAGATATTTGGAGGATGAAAAAGCAGTTCAGAGCCACCCTTAGCCACAGTGTTGAAGTCTGTACCTCGTAGGTGGACTGCCCCAGACTTCTTGAAAATTTACTTTTAGAAATAACGATACAAATGATATACTGTCTGTAATAGTACTGATTCGCTGATAAGTCTGTATTGAAATTTTGGGGTCAGCCTACCTCACATAATCCATTTCTCTCTCCGTCCTCTCTCCTACCAAACCTGCCAGCCAGGAATGCCTCTGACACGCAAGGCTGCCTGGGGATTTGGTCTGTGTGGCTGCGTCATCCAGAAGCCCTCTGAAATCCAGACTAGTGCAGGGATTTCCGGTCTGTAGCAAATGGAAGACCCTTAAAAGACTAAAATTAAGTTTTATTTTACTTTGTGAAGTGAGGTGGAACTGAGTCGAGCTGACTGAGGAAAAGATTTCAGAAAACAGGCTGACCAGTAACAAGACACTGTGATGGTCGATTTCATATGTCAACTTGACGAGTCTGTGGCATGCAGTAGTTTGGGCAGCACCAGTCTAGATTCCATCAAAGAAGGAATTCAGCCTCAAGACTCCAGTGTAGAAACCCTGCCTGAGTTTCTCACTTGCCTGACCAGCCTTGAGAATTTCGACTCAAGACTGTGACATTAAATCTTACATGAATTTCTAGCCTGTCAGCTTGCCCTCCAGATTTCGAGCTTGTCAGCCCTCATGAACATGTAAGCTAGTTTCTTACGATTAAATGCTTGTGCATTCTCTCTCTCTGCCTGAAACAACAAAACAAACACATTTCAGTACAACAGAGTAAATAGGGGGAAGAAGACAACAGTTTAAGACGTACATTCACTCACTACTTAGTCTTATCAAATGTAATCTACTTCTTGTTTTCCAACCTTTACTTCTTGCATCCCAACCAAATGTCTACCTTGAAATTCTGCTGCAGTAAGCTTCTATGTTCAAGTTGCCAAGTTTCTAAATAAAAGTTGTGGTTTTTTTTTCCCCTGCCAAATTCTAATCTTATCTCAAGGATAATACCCTCTGATCTTAAATTATAACTATTTACAGATCTCCTTAAAATCCATTTGTGTGCTTTGGAAAGAAAGCTGAAACTTGCTATCTATAAAGACATAATGGGGCTATAATTCATGTTCATTCTGGGAGGCCCAAGACACCATTTTTTAAGAAAATGAGAGAACACAGAAAGGAACTAGCATTTAGGAGACTGGAATAGAGTTGTTTGAAAAGATTAAGAGACATGATCACTGTGGTTGTCATCTGTACATGTGCAGAGGAACCAGTCAGGAACAAGCTGACCCAGTTATCTAGCAATTACTGTGCCAGGCCCCTGGGGTGTAGAAGCCTGGGATCTAATGAGAGAGGCAAAGTTAAAACATGCTAAGCATTTACATAAATATTTTCAGGTTCACAAAACCTTTTGTTCATATGCATGAATAAAATAATAAAGCAAAAATTATTACCAAAAAAAAAGAATAAGTTAAGCTGCTTGTTCAAGTTATAGGAGTGACCAGGGCAGGGCTTCACTGGTGTGTCTTGGCTTCTCACTGCTCAGCCCTGTTCCTTGTGGCTCCTGGAGGTGCTGTGGAACACCACCTGAGAGCCATTGAGAGGTCAAGATTTCCCATTTTCTCAGTTTCTAGAACCCATGGATTATATGTGTACACATTCACTTGAACACATTTGGTTGGGGGCAGAGAATCATTGGGGGAAAGAAAACAACTCATGTATACATAAAGAAATACTTCATTTTCAGAAATTAAAAAAAAATTTAAAAAAAGCACATGCCTTAAGACTACATTTCACACAAATTATGTGAAAATGATTACAGGGCTGTAGAAATTCAGAAGAGGAAATGCCAGTCTGACTGAACAAATGAAGACAGACTTCACTGGGAAGCTGACTCTCGATACGCTGAGTCTGGACAAGAGAAGAGGACAAGAAGGGGACCCTACAGGAGTGGTGGCAGTGAGAACACAAGGCTGGGGCAGGAGCGACTGAACGTGATGCTGGGAGACTGACCGCGCGGAACAAAGAGCCTGCACAGTGAGTCCTAGTGCAAACACATCTGGGGAGATTGAGACGCGTTACCAAGGGCAGGCCCTGAGGTTCCGGGTCGCCTCTAAGCATCCAGCATTTATGACTTTCCCCAATACATATTGGATGTTTAAAATTGCATGTAAAATGAGGAAATTTTATTTGATTCAGGAGGTAATGGGAGAGCAACATCTTTCTAAATTAGACAAGTACATTGTGCTCTTTCCTTCTACAGGTCTTATAGTAAAACTATGTGTTATTAATGTTCTTCTGTGTATTCTTGCCACCTCTTCTTAATATCTTCTGCTTCTTTTAGGTCCATACCATTTCTGTCCTTTATTGTGCCCATCTTTGCAGGAAATGTTCCCTTGGTATCTCTAACTTTCTTGACGAGAACTCTAGTCTTTCCCATTCTATGGTTTTCCTCTATTTCTTTGCATTGATACACAAAATACACAGAAGAATGATAGAAAAAGACCTTTATGACCCAGATAAACACGATGGTGTGATTACCCACATAGAGCCAGACATCCTGGTATGCAAAGTCAAGTGGGCCCTAGGAAGCATCACTTTGAACAAAGTTTCTGGAGGTGATGAAATCCCAGTTGAGCTATTTCAAATCCTAAACGATGATGCTGTGAAAGTGCTGCACTCAATATGCCAGCAAATTTGGAAAACTCAGCAGTGGCCACAGGACTGGAAAAGGTCAGTTTTCATTCCAATCCCAAAGAAAGGCAACACCAAAGAATGTTCAAACTACCGCACAATTGTACTCATGTCACATGCCAGTAAAGTAATGCTCAAAATTCTCCAAGCCAAGTTTCAACAATACGTGAACCATAAATTTCCGGATGTTCAAGCTGGATTTCGAAAAGGCAGAAGAACCAGAGATCAAATTGCCAACATCCACTGGATCATCAAAAAAAAAAAAAGAGAGTTACAGAAAAACATCTACTTCTGTTTTATTGACTACACCAAAGCCTTTGACTGTGTGGATCACAAAAAACTGTGGAAAATCCTGAAAGAGATGGGAATACCAGACCACCTGACTTGCCTCTTGAGAAATCTATACACAGGTCAAGAAGCAGGAGTTAGAACTGGACATGGAACAACAGACTGGTTCCAAATCGAAAAAGGAGTATGTCAAGGCTGTATATTGTCACCCTGCTTATTTAACTTATATGCAGAATACATCATGAGAAATGCTGGGCTGGATGAACCACAAGCTGGAATCAAGATTGCAGGGAAAAACATCAATAACCTCAGATATGCTGATGACACCACCCTTATGGCAGAAAGTGAAGAAGAACTAAAGAGCCTCTTGATGAAAGTGAAAGAGGAGAGTGAAAAAGCTGGCTTAAAACTCAACATTCAGAAAACTAAGATCTTGGCATCTGGTCCCATCACTTCATGGCAAATGGATGGGGAAACAATGGAAACAGTGACAGACTTAAATTTTTGGGCTCCAGAATCACTGCAGGTGGTGACTGCAGTCATGAAATTAAAAGACACTTGCTCCTTGGAAGAAAATCTATGACCAACCTGGATGGCATATTAAAAATCAGAGATGTTACTTTGCCAACAAAATCCGTCTAGTCAAAGGTATGGTTTTTCTAATAGTCATGTATGGATGTGAGAGTTGGACTATAAAGAAAGCTAAGTGCTGAAGAAGTGATGCTTTTGAACTGTGGTGTTAGAGAAGACTCTTGAGAGTCCCTTGGACTGCCAGGAGATCCAACAAGTCCATCCTAAAGGAAATCAGTCCTGAATAGTCACTGGAAGGACCGATGTTGAAGCTGAAACTGCAATACTTTGGTCACCTGATGTGAAGAGCTGACTCCTTGGGAAAGATACTGATGCTGGGAAAGTTTGATGGCAGAGGAGAAGGGGACGAAGAGGATGAGATGGTTGGACATGGACCGATTCAGTGGACATGAGTTTGGGTGAACTCCAGGAGTTGGTGATGGACAGGGAGGCCTGGCGTGCTGTGTTTCATAGGGTCCCAAAGAGTTGGACATGACTGAGCGACTGAACTGACTGACTGATTTTTAATGTGTTATTAATGTAGAACTTCCCTAGTGGCTTGATGGTAAAGAATTCGCCTATAATGAGAGAGACCTGTTTTCCATCCCTGGCTTGGGAAGATCCCCTTGAGGAGAGGATGGCAACCCACTTCAGTATTCTTGCCTAGAGAATCCTAATGGACAGAAGAGCCTGGCAGGCTGCAGTCCATGGTTCGCAGAGTTGGACACTACTCACCAACTAAGCAACTATTACCACAATTATATTTCAATGTAATAACCCAATATTGATTTGAACTCTTGATAATATTCAAAATATGATAAAAGCAACACATTGCCAATTCCCCAAAACTTTACAATTGTTTTGTTAAATGTACTAAAGTTAACCAAGTTCTGAGATGCATGTTTTCTACTACCACAAGTTACTTTTTCTGTCTTTTAAGTAGTACATCATCATTTTGATAGTCGGTTTCCCTGGTGGCTCACATGTAAAGACTCTGTAATGCAGGAGACTGGGGTGGGGAAGATCCCCTGGAGAAGGGAACGGCAACCCACTCCAGTGTTCTTGCCTGGAGAATTCCATGGACCACGGAGCCTGGTGGGTTATAGTCCATGAGGTCGCAAAGAGTTGGACACAACTGAGTGACTAAGCCTTGCACTTTCATAGTTTTGACAGTACTTGGAATTTATTTGAATCATGTACCGTAAGACTCACAGACTTGGAAATGAGTGTTTATGAGGATCCTTAGAAACAGGAGGCATAGCACACCCTGCAGGGTTGGGCGGGGGCCCATGGAGAAGCTCCAAAGCTGGTCAGGAGGTAGAAGGTATGGGAGAAATTGTGGGCAGGAGCCTTCACTGTGGTTTCCATGGACAGGTGCAACTGAGGCAGTGTAAGCAGGCTTAGGATTGGCTAGTGTGAGTAATTTCAGCAGTCTCTGGGGGCATAGGCCTTTATTGTCTGGTACTTAGCCTTTGGAGTGATTGAGACAAGAGGATATTGCCCTGGAGTGTAAGAGCCCAAGAAAGGAGGTGGTTGGGGATATGGACTCTGGATTGTTTGGTTTACATTTGAAAAGCACATGCAAGGGATAGTTGTTTATTGTCCCTAAAAAACTGGCTGACATTGGGAGGGGCAGTTCTTTCAGGCTAGCAAGTATGTAATCCAGGAACTACCTAGTATCTAGCTCTGATCTACTAATGAGATACCAGAAAATCCTAAACAGTTAAAAATAAACTAGGCCCATAAAAACCGAAAAACTGCCTAGGGAACCGTGTATAAGGCAGGAACTGAATTAGCCTTAAAGTACTGGGGCTGACTCTGACATTCCCAATATCCATGCTGATGAAGCTCTGTACTACTGATATAAAAATCTTTCTTTAGTAGCTTCAGGGAGTTAGATCGGGGCAGCTGAAGAAGATTAAATGAGAATGGCAAGGGTGGAGGAGGAGCTTTAAAAATTTGTATTCGAGGTGAGCCATCAAACTGAAATAAAATATGAGATATGAAGACAGTAAAAAAAAATAACCAGTCAGGAGATGAATTCATTCCAGATAAAAATGAAAAATGTTGAGCACTCTTAAAATGACTTTTAAGTCTGTTTAAAATCCTATCTTAGTCTACTTAGGTTGCCATAATGTAATGCCATAGACTGGATGATTTAAAAAACAAATTTATTTTCCTACAGTTTTGGAGGCTGTTAAGTCTAAGATAAAGGTGCTGGCCGGGTCTGCTAATGGCAAGCGCTCTCTTCCTGGCTTGTGGGGGGCTGCCTTCTCACTCTGTTGTCACAGGTCAGAGAGAGCTGATGACTCTTCCACTTTTATAGGGACATCAGTTCCAATATATCAGATTAGTACCCTTTTGACTTCTTTTAACCCTAATATCTTGGAAACCCTATCTCCAATACAGTCACACGGGCGATGAGGGTTTCAGTATACGAATTTGGGGAGGTGACACAGTTCGGTTCAAAGCAGTGTGCCTCTAGCTGCCCAAAATTCATGTCTTTATCATGTGCAAAATACATCGTTCTGTCCACACAGCCCCCAAAGCCTCAGTTCATTCTAGCATCAACGCTGAAGTCCAGAGTCTGATCTACATACCATATAAACCAGATATGGATGAGATTCAAGGTACATTTCATTCTGAGACAAAAACTCTTCTCTAGCTGTGAACCTGCGACATCAGACAATGATGTGCTTCTGAGATGCAGTGGTGGTTCAGGCACAGACAGCCCCACTCCAGAAGGAACAGGAAAGAAGGCCAGGGTGACGGGTCCCAGGCAAACCCAAACCTAGCGAGGCAGCTTCCTTCAGTGTAGCTGCTGAAGAGTGTTGCGTTAGTTTCTGCCGTACAGCAAAGTGAATCAGTTATATGTGTACATGTACCCACTCTCTGATTTCCCTCCCAGTTAGGTGACCGCAGAGCACTGAGCAGAGTTCCCTAGCTATGCAGTAGGTTCTCATCAGTCTTCTGTTTTACACATAGTAATGTATTTCAGTCCCAATCTCCCAATTCACCCAGCCCTCCTCTTCACCCCTTCACATTCATATGTATGTTCTGTATACTTGTGTTTGTTTCTTTCTTCGCAAATAGGTGAAAGTGAAAGTCACTCAGTCATGTCTGAATCTTTGTGACCCCATGGACTATACAGTCCGTGGAATTCTCCAGGTCAGAATACTGGAGTGGGTAGCCATTCCCTTTTCCAGGGGATCTTCGCAACCCAGGGATTGACCCCAGGTCTCGCATTGCAGGAGGATTCTTTACCAGCTCAGCCACCAGAGAAACCCTGGTGCAAATAGGTTAAGCTGTACCATTTTTTCTAGATTCCACATAGGTGTGTTAATATACAGTATTTGTTTTTCTGACTCACTTCACTCTGTATGACAGTCTCTAGATTTATCCACATCTCTACAGATGACTTGATTTTGTTCCTTGTTGTTTCATATTCCTTTGTCTATATATATATATATATATAGATAGATAGATAGATAGATAGATAGATAGATAGATAGATACACACATACACACACACACATACACACACTTATATACATTATACATTATACAGTGGAAGTGAGAAATAGATGAAAGGGATTAGATCTCATAGACAGAGTGCTTGAAAAACTATAGATGGAGGTTCATGACATTGTCCAGGAGGCAGGGATCAAAACCAACCCCAAGAAAAAGAAATGCAAAAAGGAAAAATGGTTGTCTGAGAAGGCCTAACAAATAGCTGTGAAAAGAAGAGAAGCGAAAGGCAAAGGAGAGAAGGAAAGATATACTCATGTGAATACAGAGTTCCAAAGAATGGCAAGGAGAGATAAGAAAGCCTTCCTCAGAGATCAGTGCAAAGAAATAGAGGAAAACAATAGAATGGGAAAGACTAGAGATCTCTTCAAGAAAATTAGAGGTACCAAAGAAACATTTCATGCAAAGATGGGCTCAATAAAGGACAGAAACAGTATGGACCTAACAGAAGCAGAAGATATTAAGAAGAGGTGGCAAGAATACACAGAAGAACTGTACTAAAAAGATCTTCATCCCCCAGATAATCCTGATGATGTGATCACTCACCTAGAGCCAGACATCTGGAATGCAAAGTCAGGTGGGCCTTAGGAAGCATCACTACGAACGAAGCTAGTGGAGGTGATGGAATTCCAGTTGAGCTATTTCAAATCCTAGAAGATGATGCTATGAAAGTGCTGCACTCAATATGCCAGCAAATTTGGAAAACTCAGCGGTGGCCACAGGACTGGAAAAGGTCACTTTTCATTCCAATCCCAAAGAAAGGCAATGCCAAAGACTGCTCAAACTACCACACAATTGCACTCATCTCACACGCTAGCAAAGTAATGCTCAAAATTCTCCAAGCCAGGCTTCAACAGTATGTAAACTGAACTTCCTGATGTTCAAACTGCCCTTAGAAAAGGCAGAGGAACCAGAGATCAAATTGCCCACATTTGTTGGATCATCAAAAAAGCAAGAGAGTTCCAGAAAAACATCTACTTCTGCTTTATTGACTATGCCAAAGCCTTTGACTGTGTGGACCACAACAAACTGTGGAATATTCTTAAAGAGATGGGAATACCAGATCACCTGACCTGCCTCTTGAGAAATCTGTATGCAAGTCAGGAAGCAACAGTCAGAACTGGACATGGAACAACAGACTGGTTCCAAATAGGAAAAGGAGTACGTCAAGGCTGTATATTGTCACCCTGCTTATTTAACTTATATGCAGAGAACATCATGTGAAATACCAGGCTGGATGAAGCACAAGCTAGAATCAAGATTGCCAGGAGAAATATCAACAACCTCAGATACACAGATGACATCACCCTTATGGCAGAAAGTTAGGTTCTTCTGAACTAAAGAGCCTCTTGATGAAAGTGAAAGAGGAGCATGAAAAAGCTGGCTTAAAACTCACTATTCAGCAAACTAAGATCATGGCATCTGGTCCCATCACCTCATGGGAAATAGATGGGGAGACAGTGGAAACAGTGTCAGACTTTATTTTTTTGGGCTCCAAAATCACTGCGGATGGTGACTAAAGCCATGAAATTAAAAGATGCTTGCTCCTTGGAAGAAAAGTTATGACAGCATATTAAAAAGCAGAGACATTAGTTTGCCAGCAAAGGTCTGTTTGGTCAAAGCTATTGTTTTTCCAGTAGTCATGTATGGATGTGAAAGTTGGACTATAAAGAAAGCTGAGTGCCGAAGAATTGATACTTTTGAACTGTGGTGTTGGAGAATACTCTTGAAAGTCCCTTGGAGTGCAAGGAGATCTGACAAATCAATCCTAAAGGAAATCAGTCCTGAATATTCTTTGGAAGGACTGATGTTGAAGCTAAAACTCCAATACTCTGGCCACCTGATGCGAAGAAGTGACTTACTTGAAAAGACCCCGATGCTGGGAAAGATTGAGGGCAGGAGGAGAAGGGGACGACAGAGGATGAGATGGTTGAACGGCATCACCGACTTGATGGACATGAGTTTGAGCAAGGTCTGGGAATTGGTGATGGACAGGGAAGCCTGCTGTGCTGCAGTCCCTGGGGTCGCAAAGAGTTGGACACGACTGAGCAACTCTACTGAACTGAACTGATACACACACACACACACACACAGACACAATTAGGTTTCCCAGGTGGCACTAGTGGTGAGGAACCTGCCTGCCAGGAGGTGTTAGAAATGTGGGTTCATCCCTGGGTCTGGAAGTGACACTGGAGGACGGCATGGCAACCCCCTCCAGTATTCTTGCCTGGAGAATTGCATGGACGGAGGAGCCTGGTGGGCTACAGTCCATAGGGTTGCAGAGAGTCAAAGACAACTAAGGCAGCCTAACGCGCATGCTTGCATACATACATACATACATACACGTCCATGCTTTGTCCATTGCTCTGCTGGTGCATGTTTAGGTTGCTTCCGTGGCCTGGCTACTGTAAAGAGTGCTGCCTTGAGCATTGAGGGCCATGTGTTTTTGCAGTTATGGTTTTCTCCAGGTGTATGCCCAGGAGTGGGATTGCTGGGTCATGATAGTTCTATTTTTACTTTTTTAAGGAACCTCTCTACTGTTCTCCATAGTGGCTGTATCAATTACATTCCCCCCAGCAATGTAAGAGAGTTCCCTTTTCTGCATACCCTTTCTGCATTTATTGTTTATAAATTTTCTTGGGAATAATCCTCTTTGGCTCCATTCTCCACCTTCTGGACCCACTGGGGTGGCAGTCCTGTGGCTTTGCCAGATGGAGGTCTCATCCCCAAGGCTTCAGTTGGAGGCCATATGGCCTGTTGAAACAAAGGTGATGGCCCATGCTTCGAAGCTTAAGAAGCAATCTGATGATCTGTGAATGGCCTTTGGAGTCTTTCTGTTTCTTAAAGAATAGTGTACATTTGCAGCCAAATAGCTCTATGTGTCCCTCTTATAAAATCTAAGCAGTTTAACAGCCTTCTTTCATTTCATCCTGTCTCAGTACCCCTGATTGGCAATGTTTCTGCTAATAAAATCCTATATCTATTCCTGGTTTTTGCTGAGGTGGTGGATAATTTTTTGATTCCAACCCCTATTAGTCTTATTTTCTTTTTTTTTTTTTTTTTTTTTTTTTTTAAATTTTTTTATTAGTTGGAGGCTAATTACTTCACAACATTTCAGTGGGTTTTTTTCAATGGTTGAAATACCCTGTGTTTTCTTTAGAAAAAGCTTACTTTTTTTTTTTTTTTTTGTAAAATGTGTAGACTGAAAAATTTCTAAGTATTCAAGTGCTGCTTCCTTTTTGCTCAACAACTCCTTCTTCAGTTCAGCTCCCTCTTCTTGCATTTTATTATAAGCAGTCAGGAGGAACCACACTGCTCCTTTAAAACTTTAATGAGCAACCTCTACAGCTAAAAACCCATTTTTTATATTCCATTTTATTTTATTATAAAAACCAATTTTTAAAATATAGTTGCTATATGTTGTGTCTGATATAGTAATCCACAATTTGTAAAGGTTATATTCCATTTATAGTTATTATAAAATATCTACTGTTATTTCCATGTGGTACAATATATCCTTGTAGCTTATTTTACACTTAAAGCTTGTACCTCTTAATCCCCTATTCTATCATGCCCTTCCCCTTTCCCAGTTTGTAACCACTGGCTTGTTCTCTATATCTCTAAGTCTGCTTCTTTTGTCTTTTATTCACTAGATTCCTCATATAAGTGATATCATACAGTGTTTTTGTCTTACTTATTTCACTTAGCATAGAGCTCTGCCCAGGTCCATCCATACTGCTGGAAATGGCAACAATTTATTCTTTTTTATGGCTGAGTGGTATTCCATTGTATATATGTGCATTCCATTCATCTGTCAATGGACCCTTAGGTTGCTTCTGTGTCTTCAAAGTTGAATAATACTGCCATGAACATTGGGGTGCATGTATATTTTCGAGTAGAATTTTGTATTTTCCAGATATGTACCCAGGAGTGAGATTGCTGAGTCATATGGTAATTCTATTTTTAGTTTTTTTTTTAGAAACCTCCATACTGTTTTCCACAGTATGAATGGATGCACTAAGTGAGAAGTTAAAAGTTTTTAACAAAGAGCCAAACAACCAAATAGAGGTGAAGAGCACAATAACTGAAATAAAAAATACATTCAAAGGAATCAACAGTAGATTGAATGATACAGGGCAACAGATAAGTGAGCCAGAAGACAAGAGTAGTGCAAATCCCTGCTGCTGAACTAAATACTCATTTCTATTGCTTGCAAGTTCTGTTTTTCACAGAACTAGAACACCGGTTCAACCAAGTTCTTTGCCCTTTATCACGTGGTTATCTTTTCTTAGTTTCCAGCAAAATGTTCTTCATTTCCATCTGAGACTTCACCAGAATGACCTTGAATGTCCATATTTCTACCAACATTCTGTTCATAATTATTTGTTTATTCTCTAAGAAGATAGACTGCCTCTCAAGCTCTCCTCTTTTCTTTCTGAATCCGTATTAGAATCACCTCTAACATCTATAGTTCCACCAATATTGTCCTCACAGTAACTCAGGCTTTTATTAGCATGTCTCTCAAAAGCTCCCAAAGCCTCTACTCACTACCCAGTTTGCAAAGCCCCTTCCACATTTTTAGGTATTGTTACAGCAGCAGCCTACTTCTTGGTACCAGAATCAAAAAGGAAAAGGAATGATCTCTATTAAAATATATATATAAAATCATAAGGATAGGAAAAAGATCCAGTTAGTAACCCTGGAAAATATATCAGCACTTAAAAACTCATAAAATTTAAAACATGAACTCTGGAATGGGACAAAGTTAAAGACATAACAAACTGGAAGAGAGAACTAAGAATTGTACCCAGGATGCAGCATAAACAAAAAAATTGAAAAATAGTTGAGATATGATGTTCAAGAATCCTTGTTTAATAGAATTTTAATGGGATGCTAGCAAAAGATAACAAATGATAATAGAATATTACAGCAGCATATTCAGAGAGATAATGTCTGAGAAGTTTTAATATGCATAAATAAAAATCAATAGGAAAAACACTCATCTACAGTGTACCAATCCAAGAAAAGTTAGGAGGAGGAGGACGAATGAAGCCATTGGAAACTGCTGATGAGACTAAACTATGGAATAAAATGATGTAACTCAAAACACATTGTAGTGACAACAAATGTAAATAGATTACATGACTCTGGTTAAATGAAAAATAAAATTACTAGCTTAGATATAAAAGAAGTCAGTTATATGCTGTTTATAGGAGACACTGACACAAACACACACACACCAAATCCATGCACACCCACCCTAAAACAGAAAATTTAAAAAGAGAAAAAACAAAAGAGATATTCCAGGCATATATGGACCGAAAGAAGAGCTGGAATAAAAATATTATTCAAAATAGAATATAAAGCAGATGCATTAATATTAATAAAGAATATTTATGGAAAGAGTATAAAAATTATAACTTACTATGCTTAATATGGACGTAGACTGTAATCCTCCTCCAAAAAAAAACAGCTATAAAAACTCAGAATTACAAAATAAAATTGACAAACTTACTATCATAATGGGAGAATTTAACACCTCTCTTAGAAACTAATTTAGAGAATATACAGAGAGGATTTGAGTAACACATACAGCATGATTTTAAATATATGTATATCTTTGTACCCAAAAGAGAACCCAACAGAGAATACACACACTTCTAAAGCATGCATGCAACATTTGAAAATTTAAAATTTACTATATACTTGCAGTCATAAAGAATCACAATCATTCACGTATTATCTAGTCACTACTCTATTAAAATTAGAAATTAACTATTACAAATGGTAATGAAAATCCTTCAGGGTTGGGAACCTGAAAAAACAAAAAGCCTAAACAATGTATGGATTAAAGAGTAATTCACAAAGAAAATTATAACATGTATTAACTGAATAATTAAAAAACTAAAATATTAAAAAATAAAAATAATTTATGAGATATAGCTAATGCAGTGAAATAAAAAATTGAACATACTAGTCAATATATTGCAATTATTAATCACCGTAAAGATAATTCATTTCCTCTTAAAGCCTTTGAATAGCTTTCTTTCTGGAATAAATCAAGATTTTCATCCTTAGTATCTTTGCTTTCCTTTGAAAATATTTAACCTTAATTACATCACTAAGTGAAGGTTGTCTGATGATTACACAGATCTTACTAACTATGGTAAAAACTAATATCAGAAAATCTAATTGCCTTTTATTCATTCTAAATTAGACAAATGGGTCCTTTTATAGTTTTGTCAGTTCCTAGGATCTTTTCTAAAATTAATAACTTGACTTTCTCAGTGAGTATCCTAGGGGAAAGCTAACATTTATTGGCCATTTCCACATGGCAAGAATCTCCTCTGTGAGTTACAGTTGACAGACTATTTTCAGCTTTTCTTTACCTCCTATTATTTCTCTTTTTCAGATTTGAGGGACTTTTGTATCTTTCTTGGCTCAAAAACTCACAGATAAACTGCCCAGCCATGTTTTTACCCCTTTTTGCTATGGAATTGTTTCTATTTAAAAGAAAATTTACACAAGCATGCAATTATTCCCAAATGTATCACACCAATATCCCATTTTTGCAAGATGAGTAAAAACAGTGACTACCAGAACTTGTGAACAGTAAAGACTGTAAAGTCATATCTAAAACTTATGTCTTACTGCTACTCACTGAAATTCCACTTGTGCTGTTTTCTGCCTCTTCAGTTTTAAAATTTGCAGTCATTACCAATTAATGTACAATTTCTGTACTCTTAAGAAAACTTCACAGATTCATTTATACCTTTTTTAGTTGATTTTTACTCAGGCATTAAAAGTAATATAAACTTAACACAAGGAATAATCATTTACCTCAGGAATTTGGATTGTTGAGCTATGTATAAAAATACCAGTGTAATTCCTGATGGTGCAAAGCAACATATGAGCCAATATCTCATGGGGTCAAATGTTCATGCATTATAAAAGAGCAATCAATTTGAGCTGTAATGGTCACAGATGTCTTTTGTGAAATTTCTGAGAGTAGAACCAAAGTAGCTATCTAGTTTGTGTATATTTAGAGACAAACAGGAGTTGATAAT
The DNA here is from genome assembly GCF_910594005.1 of Cervus elaphus. Classification (NCBI taxonomy): domain Eukaryota; kingdom Metazoa; phylum Chordata; class Mammalia; order Artiodactyla; family Cervidae; genus Cervus; species Cervus elaphus. Next base: position 7,637,290 of record NC_057831.1, on the reverse strand, counting down.
TATACTTAGAGACATGTGTGTATCTTGTTCAGGAAATAGTGAAGTGTCTGACCTAGCTAAAGAAAAGGATCTACACTGAGAAATAGTGAAGAAAAAATGGATTACTGGAGCAGGTTGCATTGTAGAGGATCTTCTGTGACCTAAGAAGATAAGTTAAGAGCAGTGTTTATTTATGTATGTTTCTAGGATCATTCATTAATAAGTTTCCTCTAAAAGGATCTCTCAGGTCAGATGTGGAAAATACTGAGTTTCTTTACTGTGAGTCTTCTCTAAGACATTAATATGTTAATGGGCATTTTGATTTCCAGTAGGAAAATACAGCATTTCCCAAACCTATTTGACCATGGAACCCTTGCTAGGGAAACAGTGCATGGATCAAGTATTCTATATATATTGGTATCAATCTCAGTCTGCAAACTGTAATATATTAAGATATGTACTGTTCTATAGTTTTAAATAGTACATTTTATTTCTAGTTTAATCCTTTGTTCCCAGATTGGCAGAAATTCAAGATCTTTCCATTTTCTCCATGAATGTATCCATGTTATGGAGTTTACTAATGCTAAGGAGCTAGGTCATTGTGGAATGAGGTGTGACATGTATCCACTGTATCATCTGTGTATGCTGGATGTCTGCTGAAATGTCCTACTTGCTTTCTTGTCCCAGGTGATGGGCCTGAGACATGTGTTACTCAGATCCACTGGTTCTCTTCGTTCCTTCCATACTGTAATTCTCATGTTGATGGGAATAACTTCACTGATCTGCTCCATGTTGAGGTATGAGAAATTCTGTATGAATGAACAGTGCACCGTCTTTCTTAGACCTGTTATGTAACTGCTCTGTGGGGGCGCCCTAATCCCTCTTGGTCTCCACTTATGGAATGTGGCGTGTATCCCATGCCCCTAGTGAATCCAGGCTTTTCCCATGAGGTCTCTACTGAGATCTTCACCCTCTGCCAGGCGTGGTTTTTGTTTCCTAGGAAACTAAGTTCTCAAAACTTGTAAGCAACGAAATGCTCTCTTTTTCTCTTATACTTCTGTAATTTCTTCTCTTCTGAGGAAATGATCTAGCTATCCCTTAAGACAGCTTAAGACAAGGAGAAAGGAAGAGCTAAGGAATATCTGAGGGAAAAAAATCAATTATTATTTCAAAGATATTCCCTGCCATGCTTCCTAATACCCTTTGGGAAATGCTAGTCTGAAGAATGGAGGGTTAAAAGCTGATGAATAAAAGGATGTTTGTGACTGTTGTGCTGTCTTGAGTTTTGTTTTCATGTGTGGTAAGTTACAGTATTATTGTTGTTCACTCATTGTGTCCAACTCTTTGAAACCCCATGGATTACAGCACCCAGGTTCCTCTGTCCTCCACTATCTCACTACTGAGAATTGGTGATGCTGTCTAACCATTTCATCCTCTGCCATCCTTTGTTGCCTTCAGTCTTTCCCAGCATCAGAGTCTTTTCCAGTGAATTGGCTCTTTGTGTATTGAGCTTCAGCAACCAAGGAGCTTCAGTCCTTCCAATGAATATTTAGGGTTGATTTCCTTTAGGATTGATTGGCTTGATCTCCTTGCAGTCCAAGAGACTCTTAAGAGTCTTCTCCAGCACCACAATTTAAAACATCAATTCTTCAGCACTCAGCCTTCTTTATGATCCAACTTTCACATCCATACATGACTACTGGAAAAACCAGGGCTTTGAATATATGGAATTTTGTCGGTAAAGTGATGTCTCTGCTTTTAAATATGTTATCTAGATTTGTCATTGCTTTCCTTCCAAGGAGCAAGCATCTTTTAATTTCATGGCTGCAGTCACCGTCTGCAGTGATTTTGGAGCCCAAGAAAATAAAATCTGTCACTGTTTTCACTTTTTCCCCTCTGCTTGCCATGAAGTGATGAGACTGGATGTCATGATCTTAGTTTTTCTAATGGTTAGTTTCAAACCAGCTTTTTCACTCTCCTCTTTCACCCTTTTCAAAAGCCTCTTTAGTTCATCTTCACTTGCTGCCATTAGAGTGGTATCATCTGCATATCTGAGGTTGTTGATAATTCTCCCAGAAATCTTGATTCCAACTTGTGATTTGTCTGGCACAGCACTTCACATGATATACTCTGCGTGTCAATTAATTGAGCAGGGTGATGATATACAGCCTTTCTAAATTATGAACCAGTCTTTTGTTCCACGTCCAATTCTAACTGTTGCTTCTTGACTGGCATACAGATTTCTCAGGAGGCAAGTAAGGTGGTCTGGTACTCACATCTCTTTAAGCATTTTTCATAGTTTGTTGTGATCCACATGGTCAAAGGGCTTCCGATAGCTCAGCAGGTAAAGATACCACCTCCAACACAGGAGTCTCAGGAGACATGGATTTGATCCCTGGATCAGGAAGATTCCCCTGGAGGAGGAAATGGCAACCCACTCCAGTATTCTTGCCTGGAAAATCCCATGAACAGAGGAGCCTGGTGAGCTACAGTCCATAGGGTTGCAAAAAGTTGGACACAACTGAAACAGCTGAGCACCATAGATAGATACAGTCAAAGGCTTTAGCATAGTCAGTGAAGCAGACACAGACGTTTTTCTGGAACTCCCTTACGTTCCTCAGTAAATAGTGAATAACTCATTGTCTTTGTAGTCTTCTGTGGAGCCCTCTTCTACATTGACTCTTGAAAATCCCCTGTTGCTGTTGGCAACTCTTCTTCTACCATATGAAGTAGGCCGGTTTGCTTGTTGAAGACGTGGGGATCAGCCCAGAGCCAGCTTCAAACAGCAGACACATAGATTACTCTAGCTGAGCTGCCAACTGATTACAGGTTCGTAAGTGATCTTAGTTGAGACCCAAACTGCCAGTTGAGCGTCTCCCGAAGTGTTAAAATGAATCATAAGCAAATGAAATGGTGGTTTAACCTATTTTTATTGCATCGATATAAAAATGTACAGTACAGTACAAAAATGCAATATAATATGGTAGGAATGAAAGAAGAGATATTTTGGGGGGAATATTTTCTCAAATATGGATATATGGGATCAAGAAAAACTGAAATGGTATAAGCTGGGACCTTGAAAGGTCTTATTTTTCACTGAATGATCCAAAGTGGTTCTCTTGGTTTAAGTGCCTCATGTTCATTCTTGTGCCAGGAAATTCATTTATTTCTGGATGAGATGTGATTGTTTAATTCAATCTCAACAAAATCATGCAAATGTTTTGTAAAAAAGTGTTCTCAAGTGAGATATTATAAGATAAAGAAAAAGGAAGGGTAAACTGTGCTTATGGGCACTGTAATCTTCAGGAACTTAGAAAACTGTAGACAGGTCAGTGGATGGACCCATCCTTGATGAGGTCATGGCATTATACTGCAGTTGTGCCTTTCTGTAAATCACTGTCACTCTCACTGGCTTGGATTCAAGAGGTTGTTCTGTTGTCACTGATGAAATGAAAGCAAACAGTTGTCTTAGTTTGAACGTATTCTTAGGTAATCAGTTCAGTTCAGTCCCAGTTTCTCAGGTATTCAGTTGCTCAGTCATGTCTGACTCTTTGCAACCCCCTGAATCGGAGCATGCCAGGCCTCCCTGTCCATCACCAACTCCCAGAGTTTACTCAAACTCATGTCCATCTAGTCGGTGATGCCATCCAGCCATTTCATCCTCTGTCATCCCCTTTTCCTCCTGCCCCCAATCCCTCCCAGCATCAGGGTCTTTTCCAATGAGTCAACTCTTCGCATGAGGTGGCCAAAGTATTGGAGTTTCAGCTTCAGCATCAGTCCTTTCAGTGAACACCCAGGACTGATCTTCTTTAGGATGGACTGGTTGGATCTCCTTGCAGTCCAAGGGACTCTCAAGAGGCTTCTCCAACACCATAGTTCAAAAGCATCAATTTTTCGGTGCTCAGCTTTCCTCACAGTCCAACTCTCACATCCATACATGACCACTGGAAAAACCATGGCCTTGACTAGATGGACCTTTGTTGGCAAAGTAATGTCTCTGCTTTTTAATATGCTATCTAGGTTGGTTATAACTTTCCTTCCAAGGAGTAAGCATCTTTTAATTTCATCGCTGCAATCACCATCTGCAGTGATTTTGGAGCCCCCCAAAATAAAAGTCTGACACTGTTTCCACTGTCTCCCCATCTATTTCCCATGAAGTGATGGGACCAGATGCCATGATCTCAGTTTTCTGAATGTTGAGCATAGACTCATCTAAATGGATTGTCGTAAAGATTTCCTCAAAGCAATGAGATAAGTATCATAAAACCAAGAGGTATTAAAAATATAAAGGGACTCATGATTCATGCCCTCAGGTTCTGAAGCTAAATGCTGCCTTATAAGAATGAACTGCTACCAGGAAGCTGCGATTATCTAGGCTCAAGTAGTACTAACTCTAATCTCATGAGAACTTCTACTAGACCTATTAATTGCTTCTTTACAGATTTATTTTACATCAATTATCTTAATCTTTAGAGAAATCCTAAGATTTAGGTATTTTTCATTAACAACTTAGAGATGAGGGAACTGAAACTGATCTAGAATAATTGGCCAAAGTTAATGCAACTGGTAAATACTGGTACAAGAGTTTCTAGTCTGGAAAATATTTTTAACATTAGTCCTTTTTTTGTCAGTGATGCTGGTTTTTTTCAACCTATTGCAAAGGCACTAGAAACCTGCAGTGCCTCAGGGACCACTGACCAGAAAAAGGAAGGAGAGGGGAATAAACCAGGCAGTGCCCTGGGCCGCTCACTCCAGGTTCAGGTAGAGCACGTCTTTTATATATGAGTTTTATTTAAAGTTTTATTTTAAAAATTTCAAAATGTGATATATTAACGGGATGTCCATTTTGAACTGTGGTGTTGGAGAAGACTCTTGAGAGTCCCTTGGACTGCAAGGAGATTCAACCAGTTCATCCTAAAGGAAATCAGTTCTTTCTAATCAGTCCATCAGTCCATCCTAAAGAAATCAGTCCATCCTAAAGGAATCAGCTCATTCTAAAGAAATCAGTACATCCTAAAGAAATCAGTCCATTCTAAAGAAATCAGTACATCCTAAAGAACTCAGTCCATCCTAAAGGAATCAGTCCATTCTAAAGAAATCAGTCCATCTTAAAGGAGATCAGTCCTGGGTGTTCATTGGAAGGACTGATGCTGAAGCCGAAACTCCAATACTTTGGCCACCTGATGCAAAGAACTAGCTCATTGGAAAAATCCCTGATGCTGGGAAAGATTGAAGGCAGGAGCAGAAGGGGACCAGACAGGGTGAGATGGTTGGATGGCATCACTGATTCGATGGACATGAGTTTAAGTAAGCTCCGGGAGTTGGTGATGGACAGGGAGGCCTGGCACGCTGCAGCCCTTGACCCCAAGGAGTTGGGGTCACTGCAGTCCTTGGGATCATAAAGAGTCGGACACGACTGAGCAACTGAACTGAACCGAACCATGATGTCTTCTAAAGCTGTATTAGTAGCTTCTTGAAATCAGAACAGTCTTATCCTTCCTTTGATCTCACAAGCGGGAAATTTCCCATGTCTTGGAGCGGATGGAAATTACTGCCCTTAGAATGTGCTTTGGACTCCAAGATCTCCCATTGACCCTGGCAGCCTTGCTGTCTTTTGCATCAAAGCCAGTTACATTATTCACGTACCTGCAACCTTCTCACTGTTATCAGTGACGTCAGTGATATCACTGTTATCACAACTCACTGACTTCGGTCCAAAGAGAGACGTGATATCTTCTCCAAATATCTTGAGACAGTTTTCAATGAGAAATTGTATGAAAGAAATCTGTAACACAGAGGGGCAAAAAATGGGGTATTACTGTACATATGGCCTAATAGTAAATCACATTTCAGACATGAATCTTGGCTCTCACAAAAAATGCAAAAGAAGTCAGAAAAATTCACTTGATTTAAAAAATATATATATATTATATATGCATCAGCTTTTTCTAAGAAATAACTAATCCTTTCAAGAGTACTTTGGGCACAAATTTTAAAATTCTTTTCGTCGGTGGACTAAAGTTATAATATGTGGCCTAGTCTGATAGCTAAAATTTTGTAATGATTGCTACATGCTTAACACTAGGATGATTTTTAAGTAGCCTACATAGGATGTTTGGGACAAAAATGTATATTTTCTTATTAAGTTTTGTTTATTTTTATTGAACTTTTTTCTAGTTTTCTTGAGATAGAATTTATATATAGCATCTCATTAAACTTGATAAAGCATCAAATGCAACACAAATTTTGAAATTCACTTCAGTGAAGAACTATCTGAAACGTGGGTAGCAGAGGTTTCTGTGTGGGGTGGCAGGGTTTGTGACGGAAGAAAGCATCTGGAGAGAAAACATGTCTGTCTGTCTAACTGCATTGCCTTGCCTCACACTTGCTGTCCAGGGGAGCTTGGAAAAGAGCTGTGATCTTCTTAGGCATGTTGTGGCTCTGTCAGGATGTTCTGAAATATTTTACTAGCCTCCTCATCCTCTAGCAGAGACACAATAGAAGCCAAGTATTTTCCTGAATGAGCCAGAACTGGCAGAGTGAGGCCAGTATGTGTGGAACCTTGGGTGCTCATATTGCCCAGGCCGCCTAAGATGTGCCGAGACTGACCAGATGTATTGGGTGTTGTCATCATTGTGTAATGGTGAAATCATAGTTTGGAGGTTTGTACACCCCTCAGTGATTAGGCTGAGAGTTGAATCTTGGTTCTCAGACTCCAAAGCCAGGTTCTTCTCTATCACACCATCCTAGTCTTATCTCTCTATTGTTTAATCTCCTGGATGGCAAAGGAGAAGTGACTCGACTGTTCTCAGTTGCAACACACCTTCCCATGCCCAACCAGAGCAGGCCTCTGCCAGTCCAAGGCAGTGTAATTAAAATGTGCACTTTAAACTGGTTCACCAGAGTTAATACCACAGACTTCAGGTTCAAAATGGGGACTCTGCCCTGCAAGGCATAAAAATGAGAGCTCTCATTACCTTCTTGGTGAAGTTTTCTAATGCTGTGCTGCCAGAATTAAGCAGACCAAGAATGCTTGGGGTCATACACACTGATAAATTATAAGCTGTCATCTGATTGGATGAGGAATGTTGCTCAATGTTGTGTAACACTCCAAAAAGGTATCGCAGAAAAACTACATTGGCTCTTGGCAGCTGGTCTAGAAGCCTAATGATGGAAAAAGGCACTTATCAATAAGGCGAGTCATTTTGCTCAGTAAGTGGAAATACAGAGAACACAGTACTTCTTTTTATACCATGTCCACAGTCCATTCTCACAGTTCCAGGCATGAATGCACACAAAAAGGTTTCACCGAGTTTAATTCCTGAGCCACTAAGAACTGCTCTGGTTAGTTATGTGTTTGTATTTAAGATCATACCGCTGGCAGATTGGTTCTTTATCATCTCTTTTTAGACCAATGGATTTCATCTCCAACGATTTCGTGTATTCAGAAGGTGTAAAATGGTCAAGCATTCCGTATTAATAAGATTAGCAGAAAAACACCAATTACAATGTCACCAATAAGGCGTGCATCTCTTTTCAAACTGGCTTCCAGGGGTATGATCAAGTTAAACCGTTTGATACTGGTCATTATTTTAGTGGACACAGCTGTAAACTATAAGCTGATATTTTCCTAAGAGTATGTTGGTTGTATTTTCTCAGAGTTGAGAAAATTGCATCATTACCTCTGGGTCGCAGTTATTTTCTCCTCCTCATTCCCTTGATCAATAACATCAAGCCATTTATCATAGAGAGTGGCTGAAAATATGCCTCCTGGAATATTTCGAAGAAAATCCTTAGATAGATCAAAAAATGTATATTAGTCTTATGGTAAATTCAATGGAGAAGTTGCAAAGAAAATATTTAGTTGACAAATTCAGTTCAGTCCGTGGTTCCTTCATAGCCACGCAGACTGATTCACACAGAGCTTGGCTGTGATTCTCCACAGCCTTGCACATCCAGAAGTACTGGTTGAATTTTCCCCAACTAAAATTAGACGCATAAAAGTAGAGTTGGGGCTGTAGTGAGAATGAAGCTAAAGCTCCTTCTATCACCTGGAACTTACTCTTTGTGTTCATGTTAGCACATTCGTACAAACTGGCAATGTCTGGTGATAACTCATCCTAAATCCTGTTAGTTTCTTGAAAAGAAATGCACATACCCATTTTGTTTGTTTACTTAAGACACAGTGCTTGCTCTGAATTCAAGAAAGAGAAGTTCTGAAATAAAACAAACAAAAGTACACCCCTACATGCTCTTATACACATATTAAGAGAAGACTTGAGGTATATGTGCTCTTTGGGAAAAAGCTAGTCTGATAATAGCTTCAGTCTTTTTCCTTCTTTTTTTTTTTTTAAACCATATAAAAGTTCAGTCCTACAGACTTTTAAGCAGCAGGTGTTAGAAATAAATCAAAAGCCCCAAAGGGTAAACAACATGTTACCCTTACAACTCTCTGAATGGAATATATCCTCCCCAAAGAGGAAACTGAGAATTTAGATACATTGCAAGTTCACACCTGTGGGATAGAAAATGCAAATGTAAGCTTCCTAAGTGGAGGCCTGGAAAGTTCATCACTGATGAACAAGTCTTAGTATCATAGAATGGGGCCTATTAAAATAGATGAAGTTGTAAACTGTTGTGCAAGACTGAGGGGAAATGATTGTATTGCCTTGCCAGTTTCAAAGGCACAACTTGCTTCCACTGGTCTTAATATAGAGCCTGACTTCTCTTAATAGTATCTTGTTCAGGCAATGTTTCTGGGCAACTGTCGTGATTATAATGCAGTCAGTGTTCACTTGTTTCAGTACTTATTGAGCTGCTGTTTGTGCCAGGCACTCTTTTGAGTACTGAGGACAGAGTACAAAGATAATGTACAAAGTCGCAGTCCTCTCATACTTTTTCTTGTAATTGGTATACAGTACCCAATCATGGTCATTAGGTTTTCACTATGCTTTTTATGGAGTGCCCACAGTACATTTGGAAGGAGGAAGCACTCCACTTCCGTTCAGTCGTTCAGTCGTGTCCTACTCTTTGGGACCCCATGGACTGCAGCACACCAGGCTTTCCTGTCCATCACCAACACCTGGGTCTTGCTCAAATTCATGTCCGTCGAGTTGGTGACGCCATTCGACCACCTCAGCTGGCTTTGGCTTCTGGGAGTCTGGGAGTGTGCAGCAGGCCTTTGCCTTGTGTACCAAACTACATGCACTTGGAGAGTGTGTCTCTTCTCTCTCCTGGACCCTGTGCTGTAGAATCGATTGGTGAGACTGAGTATGGTTAAGCCAGGACATGACTCATGCAGAATATGCTGTGGGTATTTGCTATTGGATCTCTGTTTATAGACAGTTTAGTGGAAAACTCAATGTGGTTCTGTCTATATATTCATTTCTGATTTAGACCAACTCTGTGGTGGCTCTGACATATGGTATTATCAAGGCTGAGGTTGCAAAGTCTGATTCCCCACCAAGATCAATCAACTTTAGGAAAAGAACACTTTGGGATTGTGTAAGACCTGTACCCATAAGTAGCCACCCTCTTACTAGTCTGTGCTTAGAGCATGGAAATAGGCAAGAGCCTAGTAAATCTTGCTCAGAACTCAAATCAGTCCCCAGGGTGCACCTTACAGAGGGTAGCTCTCTACTTGCTGTTTGCACACCTAGTGTGTGTTATTATGGTGCACGTGCAGTAGGGGTCGGCTCTAAGTGGTATCTGCAGTGTTGCTGTTATCATACAATCGAACATTAATAGGGGACAAGGAAAGACCATATGTTTAGTTTCTAAGGTAATTTTAATAACCTGTCTGTAGTTATTACTACATCAATATATCTTTGTTCATAGCTGCTAACAAGTATCAAGATGAATTGATTAAATTTTTTTACTGTTCTATTATTACCCTGGTATAAATTTAACTATACACTTGTGATTTAGCTGTATCATTTCAAACTCAGTCTATTTTTTGTATGAATCTATTGAATTTTCAAAATTCCAAACTGATTTTGACTGTTGCACTCACTTTAAAAATGAGATTTATAAGATGAGGCATGTAATAAAAACTGGTTACCATGTAACTGTAACCTTGGGTGGTGGGTTAAACATACAAATATTAACAAAGGGTGTTGAAGATGGTAAGAGAGATCAAAGGAGGAACAAATGGTGGAGTCATCCCTACTCTAATTTTAAAGTAAAAGGCATTGAGAGACAGGGGAAGGAAGGATGGTGAAATGATCAGAGAATTTGGTGGCCTCACTAAGCGTTTTTCGATTCACTGGAAGACAAATGGGCTTCCCAGGTGGTGCTAGTGATAAAGAACCTGCCTGCCAATGCAGGAGATGCAAGGGATGCAGGTTCGATCCCTGAATCAGGAAGATCTCCTGGAGAAGGGCATGGCAGCCCACTCTAGTATTCTTGCCTGGAGAATCCCATGGACCAAGGGGCCTGGTGGGCTACAGTCCATGGGATCACAGAGAGTCGGACGCGACTAGGCGACTAACAAACACACACACACACACACACACACACGAGTTTACCACAGTAAGTAACCATCTGTCTTGCATCCATGCTGAGTTGCTTCAGCCGTGTCTGACTCTGTGCCACCCCATGGACTATATAGCCTGCCGGACTCCTCTCTACATGGGATTCTCCAAGCAAGACTACTGGAGTCGGTATGCCAGTCCCTTTTCCAGGGATCCTTCCAACCCAGGAATCGAACCCAGGTCTCCCACATTGCAGGTGGATTCTTTACTGTCTGAGCCCCTTGGGAAGTTACTTCTGTTAACTATTTCCAAAAGCTTAATGTAAATTTTATTTTGGAAATGCTGCCTTCGTTAAAAGATGATGAGGAAGTCATGAAAAGCAGGAAGCTTGTTTTGGTAAACACTCTATGTGTAAGTGTGTATTTCGAAATTTATTATTATTCTTTTGCATGGAGTGTTCAGGAGTCAAGATGTGCAATGAAACAGGAAAATATCTAATATATGGGGCTTATTGTATTTGGGGTACCTTCCTTCAATTTTGGCTTTGTGAAGTGTTTTTCACTTTTTCAAATCCTTAATCTCTTACGCCTCTTATGTTTCTTGGGCGGTCATAATGAAGGACCAGTCATACAGCTTCAGGTTTCCTCTGTGTGTGGATAAGGCTCAAACTTTCCTTACCTTTAAGGTGGATGCTACCACAAAAATGGATTCATCATCCAAGTTCACTTTGTCCCGAGAGTTTAGTTTCTTCTTTAGGGCTTTGCATGATTGTATTTTGCCTGATTTTCCGAAGATGCCTTCTGTAAACGGCCCGTTTTGATTGATGAAGGAAAGCATATCCTATAGGGAAGGAAAGAAAAGAAAAGTATGGGACGTTTCATACCTACAAGCCCAGAGCACAAGCTTGCTCCTCTTTCGACAGAGCTGTGGTGTATGAGGGTACAGTGCTAGAACTGGACCGAAGTCAATTTGAAATTTTTTCTTCAGTGTCTCTAAATATATTTTCTACCCAACAATCGATTTGGCATTCATACCCTGAAACATTTTAAACACTTGTGTAATCAGATTTTCCGTTTAATGAATTCACCGTGTTAAACGTCTCTGCTTTGAGGCCTTTGTAGATTCACCCTCTCCTCCTTCACCGCTCCTTTCTCATTATTCCCTGTTATAGATGCTCTTCCCTAAGTGTGGAAATCTTTTTACCATATTCATGCTCCATTTGTGTATTCCCCTTTCAGGGACTGTCCACCCCATTCATTCCTATTTCCTGTATTCCCTCCCCTCAAAATCAGGCTCAATATGCCTCTCCTCCTTCTCCGACCACATTTCTTTCTCATCAGCCTTTCTAGTTCCTTTTTCTGTATTTTAATATCCTCTGCTGTCTGCAGAGTAGAGAGATAACAGATATTGGAGCCAGGTTTTTCAAGGAATGTGGAATCTGTTCTGCTACTTATCCACTGTGAGACTTTAGGCATAGCACATACTTGGGTGAGGCTCTTTTGTTTTTCATTTATGAAGTGGGGGTGATGATAATCATAGCTGCCCCCTAAATTTTCTGTGAAAGACACAGGTCTGGGGTAGTGCTAGCACATAACTTGGATGACAAATTTCTTCATATCTACCATAAAATTCCCTGCATCTAGTGTAGTGCGTGGAGAGATAGTGGACAGTGAACAAGTGTTAATGCTTACAGTTCAATACACTAATTTGATAAAGCACAGTCCAAACTCTGTGACTTTCTTTTGACACATTCTGTCAGGCTCAAATGATTCATTTTTTGCCAGAGGATGAGTACTTTATGCTTAAACACTTGAGTTACAAATCAAATCCGTGTGAGACATTTTGAGTCATAAGGCGGAGTAGACTCAGCTGAAGGAGACTTGAGACGAGTGTCGACTTCAAGGGAGGAGACCAGGAGACCATTTGAGGATGAAGTGGACCCTCAGAGATTCTTACACACAGAGTCTGAAGGAAAGTTACACAGCTCAAAATAGCCTGGAGTTAAAACTCCCCTCCAGGTCCTCCCCACCATTCTATGCAAAATAAAGAACACTGTCACCCGAAGAAAAACATGGACATTAGGTTGATTACGCCCAGCTCCCAGCTGGTCCCAGCCTCTGGCCGGTCTCCGAAATTCCTTGCCCCAGCTGTGTGAGAGAGAACTGCTCTGAACAACCTTGGCGAACAGGCCCCCTTAGGACAGAGGCTTTCCACATACAGGCCTGTAGATGCTCACTCTTCTCTTGGGGTGGTGCAGCAGCTCACTCCTCTGACTGCTGCCCCTTCTCGCCTCGTTAAAGGTGATCTGTTCCTGTCAAGTGCTGGTCTCATGCTTTCTCCCAACCTCGCCTTCTCTGACTCCCTTACCTTACAGAGTCCATTTTAACTGGCCTGAGCCAGTATAGGTGGGTCTTTGTTGAAATCAGTGGAATGGATGAGAGTACCTTTTCATCTGGTATTTGCCTTGTAACTCTGCAGTACCTAAATCAGACCTTATTCTTTGAAGTAATATTATGAAACTTATCAGACAAAGCCAGACTTCTTCATTTGGGGGTAGATTTGGAAGAGAACACTTGATCTCTCAGAACTCCCCTCCTCAGGAGGGTTACAGAAAACCAAAATAAGACCTACCAGAATTGGGGTGGGCAGGCTGTCGTTATCACATACATCCTCAAGAGGAGCTCCAAAGAGCTGTTTTGGCTTTGTGGGTGGTAGAGGTGGGTGTTGGTTGTCCTCGCGAGTCCTGGAGCTACACCAAAAGGCCCAGGTTTTGACAGAACTCTTGCTAACTGTCTTCTTGTCTGAATCGAATATAGGAGAGAGATTTTCACTAGTAGTAGTTTAGCTTATTTAGCCTGATTTCCACCCCTTAGAGTCAGCAGCATGTTCATTGCAGTGGCTCAAAGAGAGAAACTGAACCATTTGTTATATAGAATTCCCCACATTCTGAAACAGACTAATTGCCTCCTTGTAGTGTTAACATGTTCTTCTTCCCCATATTCTGCAAACCAGTAGTTAAACCTAGAGGCGGGATCAGACTCAGGGTTGATTCTCCCTGTGACAGTGTTCCCCAGACAGTGCTGTCTATTCCCTTTGCCCTGTGTCATGAGGCACTTAACCTGTAGCTATACAGGTTTCCTAAAGTTAAGTATTATCAGTGGATTCTGGTATCAGATCTCATTTTAAAAGCCAAACATATTTAACATTCAAATCAAGCAGCATTTGGTTATCATTTACTTTTGTAGTAAGTTTCCTCCCTCTGTTCAATTTCCTGTTTGGGTTTCTGAGTACCCAGTCATGCCCAATTTTCTCTCATCAAGAGAATCGCCTTTCATGAGACATCCTGCCTGACCCCGGGGTTTCAGTCAGCCTCTGGACCTCTTCTCTGGGAGGCCACACCCCTCAGTCAGCTCCAAGGATGACTTCCTGCCCTCACGGTCCTTGGGAAGTAGTCATTAAACGCAGACTATGTGGTAAGATTACAGGTGGCCATTTTTCTGTAACACCTTCCTCAGCTAACCCAAAGATGAATTTTAACTACCAACAGCCCCTGTCAAAGGAATGCAATGAAGGGCTTTTCCAAGAAAGAGTGATCAGCAATGAAAAATTGAGTTCAAAGTTTCTCGTGCCCAGCTATAAATGTTTTCCTGATATTTGCTCAATAAACCTGCTTAATATTTCCTTAAATAACCTGTTTAAATAGCCAGCTACAGAAGTCAATAGAGGAGCCAAGTTGTAGAAAAATAAACAGAAGAATGTAACCACATGTTTTAAAATGCCCATCCACTTGGCTTTTCTGAGACATAGTGAGTGCATCACCATGTCCATTCAAGTGGGTGAGCCACTTGTGGTGCCGGGTAAGAGAACCAGAAGGCTCCCATTCTGCCTCCTAATGGGATAAGTTACCTGAAGCTCTTTGAGCTTCAGTTTGCTCCAACTTAACATAAATGATGCTACTTACACCTCGCTGGACTACATAACATAATGTACTACTCCGTGCAAGACATGTCACATAGCAGCCTTAATAAAGGTAATTTCCCTCCTTCAAAGGGCCTAAGGCAGCCTAGACATCAGTCAGCTCCCCCACAAGCAGACCCCACCTCCATTCTCCATTTGATTTTGCAGCCTCCAGAAGGTGTGCATTCCTGAAGGAATGTCATCACTTTGCCTTAGGCTCTTCCTGCCTTGACATCATACCGCCATCATTTTAAAAGGAGATGATGAAGAAAGCAAATGCATTCCTAAATTCAGGAAGAGATTCTCCTAATTAATATGTACAAATGTTAAAAGGATACATGTTTATATGGGTTGAGTTGCTTTATGCACCCTGGTGTCCCTGCTCTTAACCTGATTATTTTATTTCTAAAACTACCCAAAGGTATTCATGGATTCCAAATGTATTCATTCATTGTTCAGCTTTAATAAGAATGCTCAGGAAGAACGCTCCATCAGTTGCTACAAAGCTATACGTCCAGGTACTCTATGAGCATAGATGGAGTGCAAAATAGACATTAAGCCCTATACTTTTATTTTCAGGCCTAGATGGCCCTTTCGTAATCCTCATTGGTTGGTGTTAGAGTTCTTGTTGGCTCTGTGACCAATAAACGTACATACTGTAGCCACGAAAAGTATGGGGCTCAGTTGTTCAGTCGTGTCCAACTCTTGCAACGCTGTGGACTGTAGTCTATCCTGGAGTGGGTTGCCAGGGACTGTTAAACAGGTTAACTTTATAACCTCATCTTTCTTAAACAATCCTGACAAGATTTAGGTTAGTGTTTCCTCATGTTCAAATTAGGGTTTGAATGTTAAAAAGTGAAATGTTGAAACTTTGTGGGTATAGAATAACAATTATGAGAATAAAAATACTTTAAGTAGAAATTCTCTTCTGGCCCCAATACTTCTTAAGTTAGTGAGACATTCTATTCAGAGAAAGAAATATCAATGGGACAATATTGGAATGGTAGCAGGGTAGCAGGGAAAATAAGAGGAAAGATTTAAACAAAAAAAACAAACACATAAATATTTAGTCCAGTTCCATTCGCAGCCTGGCTCTGAAGCAGAATGGAAAGTGAGCTTGCTGTGGAGATAGACTCGAGAGTTCAAGTCTCAGGGGTGGTCCTACGATTGCAGAGGAATAGGACGGGGAGACCACTTTGTCCCTCACAAATTCATCCGAAGAACATTTGAACGCTGAGCAAATTCCACGAAACAACTTCTGAATGCTGGCAGAGGACATCAGGCACCCAGAAAGGCAGCCCATTGTTTTTGAGAGGAGGTAGGACAAAATATAAAAGATAAAAAGGGAGACAAAAGAGGCAGGGACAGAGATCCGTCCTGGGAAGGCAGTCTTAAAAGAGCAGAAGTTTCCAAACACCAGGAAACACTCTCATAGCGGGTCTGTGGGGAGTTTTGGAATCTCAGAGGACAATGTAACCGGGAGGAAAAATAAATATATAAATAAATAAAACCCACAGATTATGTGCCCAATGGCAGCTTCCAGCAGAAAAGTTGCCCAGACGCTGGCATCCACCACCAGCAAGTGGGGGCTGAACCGGGAGGCATGGGCTGCATTGCTTAGAGTAAGGACCGGGCCTGAATGCCCCGAGGGCAATCTGAGGGAGCTAATGTGAGATAGCAACCCGGACTGTGGGATAGCCAGAGAGAGAGAGAAAGAGAACTGTCCCGAGAAAAGCCCTAACCAAAGACTTTGCCAGACATCACCACATACACATGGACATCACCAGATGGTCAACACCGAAATCAGATTGATTATATTCTTGGCAGGCAAAGATGGAGAAGCTCTATACAGTCAGCAAAAACAAGACCAGGAGCTGACTGTGGCTCAGATCATGAACTCCTTATTGCCAAATGCAGACTTAAACTGAAGAAAGCAGGGAAGACCACTAGACCATTCAGGTATGACCTAAATCAAATCCCTGATGACTATAGAGTGGAAGTGAGAAATAGATTTAAGGGACTAAATCTGATAGACAGAGAGCCTGATGAACTATGAACGGAGGTTCGTGACATTGTACAGGAGACAGGGATCAAGAGCATCCCCATGGAAAAGAAATGCAAAAAGGCAAAATGGTTGTCTGAGGAGGCCTGACAAATAGCTGTGAAAAGAAGAGAAGCGAAAAGCAAAGGAGAAAAGGAAAGATATTCCCATTTGAATGCAGAGTTCCAAAGAATAGCCAGGAGAGAGAAGAAAGCCTTCCTCAGCGATCACTGCAAAGAAATAGAGGAAAACCACAGAATGGGAAAGACTAGACATCTCTTCAAGAAAATTAGAGAGACCAGGGGAACATTACATGCAAAGATGGGTTCAAGAAAGGACAGAAATTGTATGGACCTAACAGAAGCAGAAGATATCAAGAAGACGTGGCAAGAATACACAGAAGAACTGCACAAAGAAGACCTTCATGACCCAGATAATCACAATGGTGTGATCACTCACGTAGAGCCAGACATCCTGGAATGTGAAGTCAAGTGGGCCTTAGAAAGCATCACTTCGAACCGAGCTAGTGGATGTGATGGAATTCCAGTTGAGCTATTTCAAATCCTGAAAGATGATGCTGTGAAAGTGCTGCACTCAATATGTCAACAAATTTGGAAAACTCAGCAGGGGCCACAGGACTGGAAAAGGTCAGTTTTCATTCCAATCCCTAAGAAAGGCAATCCCAAAGAAGGCTCAAACTACCGCACAATTGCACTCATCTCACATGCTAGTAAAGTAATGCTCAAAATTCTCCAAGCCAGGCTTCAGCAATATGTGAGCTGAGAACTTCCAGATATCCAAGCTGGTTTTGAAAAGGCAGAGGAACCAGAGATCAAATTGCCAGTATCCACTGGATCATCGAAAAAGCAAGAGAGTTCCAGAAAAACATCTACTTCTGCTTTATGGACTACGCCAAAGCCTTCGAGCGAGTGGATCACAACAAACTGTGGAAAATTCTGAAGGAGATGGGAATACCAGACCACCTGACCTGCCTCTTGAGAAACCTGTATGCAGATCAGGAAGCAACAGTTAGAACTAGACACGGAACAACAGACTGGTTCCAAATAGGAAAAGGAGTACGTCAAGGCTGTACATTGTCACCCTGCTTATTTAACTTATATGCAGAGTACATCATGAGAAACGCTGGGCTGGAAGAAGCACAAGCTGGATTCAAGATTGCCAGGAGAAATATCAATAACCTCAGATATGCAGATGACACCACCCTTATGGCAGAGGGTGAGGAGGAACTAAAAAGCCTCTTGATGAAAGTGAAAGAGGAGAGTGAAAAAGTTGGCTTAAAGCTCAATATTCAGAAAACTAAGATCATGGCATCTGGTCCCATCACCTCATGGGAAATAGGTGGGGAGACAGTGGAAACAGTGTCAGACTTTATTTTTTGGGGCTCCAAAATCACTGCGGATGGTGATTGCAGCCATGAAATTAAAAGACGCTTACTCCTTGGAAGGAAAGTTGTGACCAACCTAGATAGCACATTAAAAAGCAGAGACATTACCTTGCCAACAAAGGTCCGTCTGGTCAAGGCTATGGTTTTCCAGTGGTCATGTATGGATGTGAGAGTTGTACTGTGAAGAAAGCTGAGTGCTGAAAAATTGATGCTTTTCGACTGTGGTGTTGGAGAAGACTCTTGAGAGTCCCTTGGACTGCAAGGAGATCCAACCAGTCCATACTAAAGGAGATCAGTCCTGGGTGTTCATTGGAAGGACTGATGCTGAAGCCGAAACTCCAATACTTTGGCCACCTGATGCAAAGAACTAGCTCATTGGAAAAATCCCTGATGCTGGGAAAGATTGAAGGCAGGAGCAGAAGGGGACCAGACAGGGTGAGATGGTTGGATGGCATCACTGATTCGATGGACATGAGTTTAAGTAAGCTCCGGGAGTTGGTGATGGACAGGGAGGCCTGGCACGCTGCAGCCCTTGACCCCAAGGAGTTGGGGTCACTACAGTCCTTGGGATCATCAAGAGTCAGACACGACTGAGCAACTGAACTGAACCGAACCATGATGTCTTCTAAAGCTGTATTAGCAGCTTCTTGAAATCAGAACAGTCTTATCCTTCCTTTGATCTCACAAGCGGGAAACTTCCCATGTCTTGGAGCGGATGGAAATTACTGCCCTTAGAATGTGCTTTGGACTCCAAGATCTCCCATTGACCCTGGCAGCCTTGCTGTCTTTTGCATCAAAGCCAGTTACATTATTCACGTACCTGCAACCTTCTCACTGTTATCAGTGATGTCAGTGCTATCACTGTTATCACAACTCACTGACTTTGGTCCAAAGAGAGACGTGATATCTTCTCCAAATATCTTGAGACAGTTTTCAATGAGAAATTGTATGAAAGAAATCTGTAACACAGAGGGGCAAAAAATGGGGTATTACTGTACATATGGCCTAATAGTAAATCACATTTCAGACATGAATCTTGGCTCTCACAAAAAATGCAAAAGAAGTCAGAAAAATTCACTTGATTTAAAAAATATATATATATTATATATGCATCAGCTTTTTCTAAGAAATAACTAATCCTTTCAAGAGTACTTTGGGCACAAATTTTAAAATTCTTTTCGTCGGTGGACTAAAGTTATAATATGTGGCCTAGTCTGATAGCTAAAATTTTGTAATGATTGCTACATGCTTAACACTAGGATGATTTTTAAGTAGCCTACATAGGATGTTTGGGACAAAAATGTATATTTTCTTATTAAGTTTTGTTTATTTTTATTGAACTTTTTTCTAGTTTTCTTGAGATAGAATTTATATATAGCATCTCATTAAACTTGATAAAGCATCAAATGCAACACAAATTTTGAAATTCACTTCAGTGAAGAACTATCTGAAACGTGGGTAGCAGAGGTTTCTGTGTGGGGTGGCAGGGTTTGTGACGGAAGAAAGCATCTGGAGAGAAAACATGTCTGTCTGTCTAACTGCATTGCCTTGCCTCACACTTGCTGTCCAGGGGAGCTTGGAAAAGAGCTGTGATCTTCTTAGGCATGTTGTGGCTCTGTCAGGATGTTCTGAAATATTTTACTAGCCTCCTCATCCTCTAGCAGAGACACAATAGGAGCCAAGTATTTTCCTGAATGAGCCAGAACTGGCAGAGTGAGGCCGGTATGTGTGGAACCTTGGGTGCTCATATTGCCCAGGCCGCCTAAGATGTGCCGAGACTGACCAGATGTATTGGGTGTTGTCATCATTGTGTAATGGTGAAATCATAGTTTGGAGGTTTGTACACCCCTCAGTGATTAGGCTGAGAGTTGAATCTTGGTTCTCAGACTCCAAAGCCACGTTCTTCTCTATCACACCATCCTACTCTTATCTCTCTATTGTTTAATCTCTTGGATGGCAAAGGAGAAGTGACTCGACTGTTCTCAGTTGCAACACACCTTCCCATGCCCAACCAGAGCAGGCCTCTGCCAGTCCAAGGCAGTGTAATTAAAATGTGCACTTTAAATGACTGGTTCACCAGAGTTAATACCACAGACTTCAGGTTCAAAATGGGGACTCTGCCCTGCAAGGCATAAAAATGAGAGCTCTCATTACCTTCTTGGTGAAGTTTTCTAATGCTGTGCTGCCAGAATTAAGCAGACCAAGAATGCTTGGGGTGATACACACTGATAAATTATAAGCTGTCATCTGATTGGATGAGGAATGTTGCTCAATGTTGTGTAACACTCCAAAAAGGTATCGCAGAAAAACTACATTGGCTCTTGGCAGCTGGTCTAGAAGCCTAATGACAGAAAAAGGCACTTATCAATAAAGCGAGTCATTTTGCTCAGTAAGTGGAAATACAGAGAACAAAGTACTTCTTTTTATACCATGTCCACAGTCCATTCTCACAGTTCCAGGCATGAATGCACACAAAAAGGTTTCACCGAGTTGAATTCCTGAGCCAGTAAGAACTGCTCTGGTTAGTTAAGTGTTTGTATTTAAGATCATACCGCTGGCAGATTGGTTCTTTATCATCTCTTTTTAGACCAATGGATTTCATCTCCAACGATTTCGTGTATTCAGGAGGTGTAAAATGGTCAAGCATTCCATATTAATAAGATTAGCAGAAAAACACCAATTACAATGTCATCAATAAGGCGTGCATCTCCTTTCAAACTGGCTTCCATGGGTATGATCAAGTGAAACCTTTTGATACTGGTCATTATTTTAGTGGACACAGCTGTAAACCATAAGCTGATATTTTCCTAAGAGTATGTTGGTTGTATTTTCTCAGAGTTGAGAAAATTTCATCATTACCTCTGGGTCGCAGTTATTTTCTCCTCCTCATTCCCTTGATCAATAACATCAAGCCATTTATCATAGAGAGTGGCTGAAAATATGCCTCCTGGAATATTTCGAAGAAAATCCTTATATAGATCAAAAAATATATATTAGTCTTATGATAAATTCAATGGAGAAGTTGCAAAGAAAATATTTAGTTGACAAATTCAGTTCAGTCCGTGGTTCCTTCATAGCCACGCAGACTGATTCACACAGAGCTTGGCTGTGATTCTCCACAGCCTTGCACATCCAGAAGTACTGGTTGGATTTTCCCCAACTAAAATTAGACGCATAAAAGGAGAGTTTGGGCTGTAGTGAGAATGAAGCTAAAGCTCCTTCTATCACCTGGAACTTACTCTTTGTGTTCATGTTAGCACATTCGTACAAACTGGCAAGGTCTGGTGATAACTCATCCTAAATCCTGTTAGTTTCTTGAAAAGAAATGCACATACCCATTTTGTTTGTTTACTTAAGACACAGTGCTTGCTCTGAATTCAAGAAAGAGAAGTTCTGAAATAAAACAAACAAAAGTACACCCCTACATGCTCTTATACACATATTAAGAGAAGACTTGAGGTATATGTGCTCTTTGGGAAAAAGCTAGTCTGATAATAGCTTCAGTCTTTTTCCTTCTTTTTTTTTTTAAACCATATAAAAGTTCAGTCCTACAGACTTTTAAGCAGCAGGTGTTAGAAATAAATCAAAAGCCCCAAAGGGTAAACAACATGTTACCCTTACAACTCTTTGAATGGAATATATCCTCCCCAAAGAGGAAACTGAGAATTTAGATACATTGCAACTTCACACCTGTGGGATAGAAAATGCAAATGTAAGCTTCCTAAGTGGAGGCCTAGAAAGTTCATCACTGATGAACAAGTCTTAGTATCATAGAATGGGGCCTATTAAAGTAGATGAAGTTGTAAACTGTTGTGCAAGACTGAGGGGAAATGATTGTATTGCCTTGCCAGTTTCAAAGGCACAACTTGCTTCCTCTGGTCTTAATGTAGAGCCTGACTTCTCTTAATAGTATCTTGTTCAGGCAATGTTTCTGGGCAACTGTCGTGATTATAATGCAGTCAGTGTTCACTTGTTTCAGTACTTATTGAGCTGCTGTTTGTGCCAGGCACTCTTTTGAGTACTGAGGACAGAGTACAAAGATAATGTACAAAGTCGCAGTCCTCTCATACTTTTTCTTGTAATTGGTATACAGTACCCAATCATGGTCATTAGGTTTTCACTATGCTTTTTATGGAGTGCCCACAGTACATTTGGAAGGAGGAAGCACTCCACTTCCGTTCAGTCGTTCAGTCGTGTCCTACTCTTTGGGACCCCATGGACTGCAGCACGCCAGGCTTTCCTGTCCATCACCAACACCTGGGTCTTGCTCAAATTCATGTCCGTCGAGTTGGTGATGCCATTCGACCACCTCAGCTGGCTTTGGCTTCTGGGTGTCTGGGAGTGTGCAGCAGGCCTTTGCCTTGTGTACCAAACTACATGCACTTGGAGAGTGTGTCTCTTCTCTCTCCTGAACCCTGTGCTGTAGAATCGATTGGTGAGACTGAGTATGGTTAAGCCAGGACATGACTCATGCAGAATATGCTGTGGGTATTTGCTATTGGATCTCTGTTTATAGACAGTTTAGTGGAAAACTCAATGTGGTTCTGTCTATATATTCATTTGTGATTTAGACCAACTTTATGGTGGCTTTACATATGGTATTATCAAGGCTGAGGTTGCAAAGTCTGATTCCCCACCAAGATCAATCAACTTTAGGAAAAGAACACTTTGGGATTGTGTCAGACCTGTACCTATAAGTAGCCACCCTCTTACTAGTCTGTGCTTAGAGCATGGAAATAGGCAAGAGCCTAGTAAATCTTGCTCAGAACTCAAATCAGTCCCCAGGGTGCACCTTACAGAGGGTAGCACTCTACTTGCTGTTTGCACACCTAGTGTGTGTTATTATGGTGCACGTGCAGTAGGGGTCAGCTCTAAGTAGTATCTGCAGTGTTGCTGTTATCATACAATCGAACATTAATAGGGGACAAGGAAAGACCATATGTTTAGTTTCTAAGGTAATTTTAATAACCTGTCTGTAGTTATTACTACATCAATATATCTTTGTTCATAGCTGCTAACAAGTATCAAGATGAATTGATTAAATTTTTTTGCTGTTCTATTATTGCCCTGGTAGAAATTTAACTATACACTTGTGATTTAGCTGTATCATTTCAAACTCAGTCTATTTTTTGTATGAATCTATTGAATTTTCAAAATTCCAAACTGATTTTGACTGTTGCACTCACTTTAAAAATAAGATTTATAAGATGAGGCATGTAATAAAAACTGGTTACCATGTAACTGTAACCTTGGGTGGTGGGTTAAACATACAAATATTAACAAACGGTGTGGAAGATGGTAAGAGAGATCAAAGGAGGAACAAATGGTGGAGTCATCCCTACACTAATTTTAAAGTAAAAGGCATTGAGAGACAGGGGAAGGAAGGATGGTGAAATGATCAGAGAATTTGGTGGCCTCACTAAGCGTTTTTCGATTCCCTGTAAGACAAATGGGCTTCCCAGGTGGTGCTAGTGATAAAGAACCTGCCTGCCAATGCAGGAGATGCAAGGGATGCAGGTTTGATCCCTGAATCAGGAAGATCTCCTGGAGAAGGGCATGGCAGCCCACTCTAGTATTCTTGCCTGGAGAATCCCATGGACCAAGGGGCCTGGTGGGCTACAGTCCATGGGATCACAGAGAGTCGGAAGCAACTAGGTGACTAACACACGCACACACACACACGCACACACACACACACACACACGAGTTTACCACAGTAAGTAACCATCTGTCTTGCATCCATGCTGAGTTGCTTCAGCCGTGTCTGACTCTGTGCCACCCCATGGACTATATAGCCTGCTGGACTCCTCCGTCCATGGGATTCTCCAGGCAAGACTACTGGAGTCGGTATGCCAGTCCCTTTTCCAGGGATCCTTCCAACCCAGGAATGGAACCCAGGTCTCCCACATTGCAGGCGGATTCTTTACTGTCTGAGCCCCTTGGGAAGTTACTTCTGTTAACTATTTCCAAAAGCTTAATGTAAATTTTATTTTGGAAATGCTGCCTTCGTTAAAAGATGATGAGGAAGTCATGAAAAGCAGGAAGCTTGTTTTGGTAAACACTCTATGTGTAAGTGTGTATTTTGAAATTTATTATTATTCTTTTGCATGGAGTGTTCAGGAGTCAAGATGTGCAATGAAAAAGGAAAATATCTAATATGTGGGGCTTATCGTATTTGGGGTACCTTCCTTCAATTTTGGCTTTGTGAAGTGTTTTTCACTTTTTCAAATCCTTCCTCTCTTATGCCTCTTATGTTTCCTGGGCAGTCGTAATGAAGGACCAGTCATACAGCTTCAGATTTCCTCTGTGTGTGGATAATGCTCAAATGTTCCTTACCTTTAAGGTGGATGCTACCACAAGAATGGACTCATCATCCAAGTTCACTTTGTCCCCAGAGTTTAGTTTCTTCTTTAGGGCTTTGCATGATTGTATTTTGCCTGATTTTCCGAAGATGCCTTTTGTAAACGGCCCGTTTTGGTTGATAAAGGAAAGCATATCCTATAGGGAAGGAAAGAAAAGAAAAGTATGGGACATTTCATATCTACAAGCCCAGAGCACAAGCTTGCTCCTCTTTTGACAGAGCTGTGGTGTATGAGGGTACAGTGCTAGAACTGGACCGAAGTCAATTTGAAATTTTTTCTTCAGTGTCTCTAAATATATTTTCTACCCAACAATCGATTTGGCATTCATACCCTGAGACATTTTAAACATTTGTGTAATCAGATTTTCCGTTTAATGAATTTACCGTGTTAAACGTCTCTGCTTTGAGGCCTTTGTAGATTCACCCTCTCCTCCTTCACCGCTCCTTTCTCATTATTCCCTGTTATAGATGCTCTTCCCTAAGTGTGGAAATCGTTTTGCCATATTCATGCTCCATTTGTGTATTCCCCTTTCAGGGACTGTCCACCCCATTCATTCCTATTTCCTGTATTCCCTCCCCTCAAAATCAGGCTCAATATGCCTCTCCTCCTTCTCCGACGACATTTCTTTCTCATCAGCCTTTCTAGTTCCTTTTTCTGTATTTTAATATCCTCTGCTGTCTGCAGAGTAGAGAGATAACAGATATTGGAGCCAGGTTTTTCAAGGAATTTGGAAATCTGTTCTGCTACTTATCCACTGTGTGACTTTAAGCATAGCACATACTTGGGTGAGGCTCTTTTGTTTTTCATTTATGAAGTGGGGGTGATGATAATCATAGCTGCCCCCTAAATTTTCTGTGAAAGACACAGGTCTGGGGTAGTGCTAGCACATAACTTGGATGACAAATTTCTTCATATCTACCATAAAATTCCCTGCATCTAGTGTAGTGCGTGGAGAGATAGTGGACAGTGAACAAGTGTTAATGCTTACAGTTCAATACACTAATTTGATAAAGCACAGTCCAAACTCTGTGACTTTCTTTTGACACATTCTGTCAGGCTCAAATGATTCATTTTTTGCCAGAGGATGAGTACTTTATGCTTAAACACTTGAGTTACAAATCAAATCCGTGTGAGACATTTTGAGTCATAAGGCGGAGTAGACTCAGCTGAAGGAGACTTGAGACGAGTGTCGACTTCAAGGGAGGAGACCAGGAGACCATATGAGGATGAAGTGGACCCTCAGACATTCTTACACACAGAGTCTGAAGGAGAGTTACACAGCTCAAAATACCCTGGAGTTAAAATTCCCCTCCAGGTCCTCCCCACCGTTCTATGCAATATAAAGAACTCTGTCACCCGAAGAAAAACATGGACATTAGGTTGATTACGCCCAGCTCCCAGCTGGTCCCAGCCTCTGGCCGGTCTCTGAAATTCCTTGCCCCAGCTGTGTGAGAGAGAACTGCTCTGAACAACCTTGGCGAACAGGCCCCCTTAGGACAGTAGCTTTCCACATACAGGCCTGTAGATGCTCACTCTTTTCTTGGGGTGGTGCAGCAGCTCACTCCTCTGACTGCTGCCTCTTCTCGCCTTGTTAAAGGTGATCTGTTCCTGTCAAGTGCTGGTCTCATGCTTTCTCCCAACCTCGCCTTCTCTGACTCCCTTACCTTACAGAGTCCATTTTAACTGGCCTGAGCCAGTATAGGTGGGTCTTTGTTGAAATCAGTGGAATGGATGAGAGTACCTTTTCATCTGGTATTTGCCTTGTAACTCTGCAGTACCTAAATCAGACCTTATTCTTTGAAGTAATATTATGAAACTTATCAGACAAAGCCAGACTTCTTCATTTGGGGGTAGATTTGGAAGAGAACACTTGATCTCTCAGAACTCCCCTCCTCAGGAGGGTTACAGAAAACCAAAATAAGACCTACCAGAATTGGGGTGGGCAGGCTGTCGTTATCACATACATCCTCAAGAGGAGCTCCAAAGAGCTGTTTTGGCTTTGTGGGTGGTAGAGGTGGGTGTTGGTTGTCCTCGCGAGTCCTGGAGCTACACCAAAAGGCCCAGGTTTTGACAGAACTCTTGCTAACTGTCTTCTTGTCTGAATCGAATATAGGAGAGAGATTTTCACTAGTAGTAGTTTAGCTTATTTAGCCTGATTTCCACCCCTTAGAGTCAGCAGCATGTTCATTGCAGTGGCTCAAAGAGAGAAACTGAACCATTTGTTATATAGAATTCCCCACATTCTGAAACAGACTAATTGCCTCCTTGTAGTGTTAACATGTTCTTCTTCCCCATATTCTGCAAACCAGTAGTTAAACCTAGAGGCGGGATCAGACTCAGGGTTGATTCTCCCTGTGACAGTGTTCCCCAGACAGTGCTGTCTATTCCCTTTGCCCTGTGTCATGAGGCACTTAACCTGTAGCTATACAGGTTTCCTAAAGTTAAGTATTATCAGTGGATTCTGGTATCAGATCTCATTTTAAAAGCCAAACATATTTAACATTCAAATCAAGCAGCATTTGGTTATCATTTACTTTTGTAGTAAGTTTCCTCCCTCTGTTCAATTTCCTGTTTGGCTTTCTGAGTACCCAGTCATGCCCAATTTTCTCTCATCAAGAGAATCGCCTTTCATGAGACATCCTGCCTGACCCCGGGGTTTCAGTCAGCCTCTGGACCTCTTCTCTGGGAGGCCACACCCCTCAGTCAGCTCCAAGGATGACTTCCTGCCCTCACGGTCCTTGGGAAGTAGTCATTAAACGCAGACTATGTGGTAAGATTACAGGTGGCCATTTTTCTGTAACACCTTCCTCAGCTAACCCAAAGATGAATTTTAACTACCAACAGCCCCTGTCAAAGGAATGCAATGAAGGGCTTTTCCAAGAAAGAGTGATCAGCAATGAAAAATTGAGTTCAAAGTTTCTCGTGCCCAGCTATAAATGTTTTCCTGATATTTGCTCAATAAACCTGCTTAATATTTCCTTAAATAACCTGCTTAAATAGCCAGCTACAGAAGTCAATAGAGGAGCCAAGTTGTAGAAAAATAAACAGAAGAATGTAACCACATGTTTTAAAATGCCCATCCACTTGGCTTTTCTGAGACATAGTGAGTGCATCACCATGTCCATTCAAGTGGGTGAGCCACTTGTGGTGCCGGGTGAGAGAACCAGAAGGCTCCCATTCTGCCTCCTAATGGGATAAGTTACCTGAAGCTCTTTGAGCTTCAGTTTGCTCCAACTTAACATAAATGATGCTACTTACACCTCGCTGGACTACATAACATAATGTACTACTCCGTGCAAGACATGTCACATAGCAGCCTTAATAAAGGTAATTTCCCTCCTTCAAAGGGCCTAAGGCAGCCTAGACATCAGTCAGCTCCCCCACAAGCAGACCCCACCTCCATTCTCCATTTGATTTTGCAGCCTCCAGAAGGTGTGCATTCCTGAAGGAATGTCATCACTTTGCCTTAGGCTCTTCCTGCCTTGACATCATACCGCCATCATTTTAAAAGGAGATGATGAAGAAAGCAAATGCATTCCTAAATTCAGGAAGAGATTCTCCTAATTAATATGTACAAATGTTAAAAGGATACATGTTTATATGGGTTGAGTTGCTTTATGCACCCTGGTGTCCCTGCTCTTAACCTGATTATATTATTTCTAAAACCACCCAAAGGTATTCATGGATTCCAAATGTATTCATTCATTGTTCAGCTTTAATAAGAATGCTCAGGAAGAACGCTCCATCAGTTGCTACAAAGCTATACGTCCAGCTACCCTATGAGCATAGATGGAAAGCAAAATAGACATTAAGCCCTATACTTTTATTTTCAGGCCTAGATGGCCCTTTCGTAATCCTCATTGGTTGGTGTTAGAGTTCTTGTTGGCTCTGTGACCAATAAACGTACATACTGTAGCCACGAAAAGTATGGGGCTCAGTTGTTCAGTCGTATCCAACTCTTGCAACGCTGTGGACTGTAGTCTATCCTGGAGTGGGTTGCCAGGGACTGTTAAACAGGTTAACTTTATAACCTCATCTTTCTTAAACAATCCTGACAAGATTTAGGTTAGTGTTTCCTCATGTTCAAATTAGGGTTTGAATGTTAAAAAGTGAAATGTTGAAACTTTGTGGGTATAGAATAACAATTATGAGAATAAAAATACTTTAAGTAGAAATTCTCTTCTGGCCCCAATACTTCTTAAGTTAGTGAGACATTCTATTCAGAGAAAGAAATATCAATGGGACAATATTGGAATGGTAGCAGGGTAGCAGGGATAATAAGAGGAAAGATTTAAACAAAAAAAACAAACACATAAATATTTAGTCCAGTTCCATTCGCAGCCTGGCTCTGAAGCAGAATGGAAAGTGAGCTTGCTGTGGAGATAGACTCGAGAGTTCAAGTCTCAGGGGTGGTCCTACGATTGCAGAGGAATAGGACGGGGAGACCACTTTGTCCCTCACAAATTCATCCGAAGAACATTTGAACGCTGAGCAAATTCCACGAAACAACTTCTGAATGCTGGCAGAGGACATCAGGCACCCAGAAAGGCAGCCCATTGTTTTTGAGAGGAGGTAGGACAAAATATAAAAGATAAAAAGGGAGACAAAAGAGGCAGGGACAGAGATCCGTCCTGGGAAGGGAGTCTTAAAAGAGGAGAAGTTTCCAAACACCAGGAAACACTCTCATAGCGGGTCTGTGGGGAGTTTTGGAATCTCAGAGGACAACGTAACCGGGAGGAAAAATAAATATATAAATAAATAAAACCCACAGATTATGTGCCCAATGGCAGCTTCCAGCAGAAAAGTTGCCCAGACGCTGGCATCCACCACCAGCAAGTGGGGGCTGAACCGGGAGGCATGGGCTGCATTGCTTAGAGTAAGGACCGGGCCTGAATGCCCCGAGGGCAATCTGAGGGAGCTAATGTGAGATAGCAACCCGGACTGTGGGATAGCCAGAGAGAGAGAAAGAGAACTGTCCCGAGAAAAGCCCTAACCAAAGACTTTGCCAGACATCACCACATACACATGGACATCACCAGATGGTCAACACTGAAATCAGATTGATTATATTCTTTGCAGGCAAAGATGGAGAAGCTCTATACAGTCAGCAAAAACAAGACCAGGAGCTGACTGTGGCTCAGATCATGAACTCCTTATTGCCAAATGCAGACTTAAACTGAAGAAAGCAGGGAAGACCACTAGACCATTCAGGTATGACCTAAATCAAATCCCTGATGACTATAGAGTGGAAGTGAGAAATAGATTTAAGGGACTAAATCTGATAGACAGAGAGCCTGATGAACTATGAACGGAGGTTCGTGACATTGTACAGGAGACAGGGATCAAGAGCATCCCCATGGAAAAGAAATGCAAAAAGGCAAAATGGTTGTCTGAGGAGGCCTGACAAATAGCTGTGAAAAGAAGAGAAGCGAAAAGCAAAGGAGAAAAGGAAAGATATTCCCATTTGAATGCAGAGTTCCAAAGAATAGCCAGGAGAGAGAAGAAAGCCTTCCTCAGCGATCACTGCAAAGAAATAGAGGAAAACCACAGAATGGGAAAGACTAGACATCTCTTCAAGAAAATTAGAGAGACCAGGGGAACATT
Organism: Cervus elaphus; assembly: GCF_910594005.1. Lineage (NCBI taxonomy): Eukaryota > Metazoa > Chordata > Mammalia > Artiodactyla > Cervidae > Cervus > Cervus elaphus. The sequence goes on along the minus strand of NC_057831.1, from coordinate 7,607,470 downwards.
ACATGCAAAGATGGGTTCAAGAAAGGACAGAAATTGTATGGACCTAACAGAAGCAGAAGATATCAAGAAGACGTGGCAAGAATACACAGAAGAACTGCACAAAGAAGACCTTCATGACCCAGATAATCACAATGGTGTGATCACTCACGTAGAGCCAGACATCCTGGAATGTGAAGTCAAGTGGGCCTTAGAAAGCATCACTTCGAACCGAGCTAGTGGATGTGATGGAATTCCAGTTGAGCTATTTCAAATCCTGAAAGATGATGCTGTGAAAGTGCTGCACTCAATATGTCAACAAATTTGGAAAACTCAGCAGGGGCCACAGGACTGGAAAAGGTCAGTTTTCATTCCAATCCCTAAGAAAGGCAATCCCAAAGAAGGCTCAAACTACCGCACAATTGCACTCATCTCACATGCTAGTAAAGTAATGCTCAAAATTCTCCAAGCCAGGCTTCAGCAATATGTGAGCTGAGAACTTCCAGATATCCAAGCTGGTTTTGAAAAGGCAGAGGAACCAGAGATCAAATTGCCAGTATCCACTGGATCATCGAAAAAGCAAGAGAGTTCCAGAAAAACATCTACTTCTGCTTTATGGACTACGCCAAAGCCTTCGAGCGTGTGGATCACAACAAACTGTGGAAAATTCTGAAGGAGATGGGAATACCAGACCACCTGACCTGCCTCTTCAGAAACCTGTATGCAGGTCAGGAAGCAACAGTTAGAACTAGACACGGAACAACAGACTGGTTCCAAATAGGAAAAGGAGTACGTCAAGGCTGTACATTGTCACCCTGCTTATTTAACTTATATGCAGAGTACATCATGAGAAACGCTGGGCTGGAAGAAGCACAAGCTGGAATCAAGATTGCCAGGAGAAATATCAATAACCTCAGATATGCAGATGACACCACCCTTATGGCAGAGGGTGAGGAGGAACTAAAAAGCCTCTTGATGAAAGTGAAAGAGGAGAGTGAAAAAGTTGGCTTAAAGCTCAATATTCAGAAAACTAAGATCGTGGCATCTGGTCCCATCACCTCATGGGAAATAGGTGGGGAGACAGTGGAAACAGTGTCAGACTTTATTTTTTGGGGCTCCAAAATCACTGCGGATGGTGATTGCAGCCATGAAATTAAAAGACGCTTACTCCTTGGAAGGAAAGTTATGACCAACCTAGATAGCACATTAAAAAGCAGAGACATTACCTTGCCAACAAAGGTCCGTCTGGTCAAGGCTATGGTTTTCCAGTGGTCATGTATGGATGTGAGAGTTGTACTGTGAAGAAAGCTGAGTGCTGAAAAATTGATGCTTTTCGACTGTGGTGTTGGAGAAGACTCTTGAGAGTCCCTTGGACTGCAAGGAGATCCAACCAGTCCATACTAAAGGAGATCAGTCCTGGGTGTTCATTGGAAGGACTGATGCTGAAGCCGAAACTCCAATACTTTGGCCACCTGATGCAAAGAACTAGCTCATTGGAAAAATCCCTGATGCTGGGAAAGATTGAAGGCAGGAGCAGAAGGGGACCAGACAGGGTGAGATGGTTGGATGGCATCACTGATTCGATGGACATGAGTTTAAGTAAGCTCCGGGAGTTGGTGATGGACAGGGAGGCCTGACACGCTGCAGCCCTTGACCCCAAGGAGTTGGGGTCACTACAGTCCTTGGGATCATCAAGAGTCAGACACGACTGAGCAACTGAACTGAACCGAACCATGATGTCTTCTAAAGCTGTATTAGCAGCTTCTTGAAATCAGAACAGTCTTATCCTTCCTTTGATCTCACAAGCGGGAAACTTCCCATGTCTTGGAGCGGATGGAAATTACTGCCCTTAGAATGTGCTTTGGACTCCAAGATCTCCCATTGACCCTGGCAGCCTTGCTGTCTTTTGCATCAAAGCCAGTTACATTATTCACGTACCTGCAACCTTCTCACTGTTATCAGTGACGTCAGTGATATCACTGTTATCACAACTCACTGACTTCGGTCCAAAGAGAGACGTGATATCTTCTCCAAATATCTTGAGACAGTTTTCAATGAGAAATTGTATGAAAGAAATCTGTAACACAGAGGGGCAAAAAATGGGGTATTACTGTACATATGGCCTAATAGTAAATCACATTTCAGACATGAATCTTGGCTCTCACAAAAAATGCAAAAGAAGTCAGAAAAATTCACTTGATTTAAAAAATATATATATATATTATATATGCATCAGCTTTTTCTAAGAAATAACTAATCCTTTCAAGAGTACTTTGGGCACAAATTTTAAAATTCTTTTCGTCGGTGGACTAAAGTTATAATATGTGGCCTAGTCTGATAGCTAAAATTTTGTAATGATTGCTACATGCTTAACACTAGGATGATTTTTAAGTAGCCTACATAGGATGTTTGGGACAAAAATGTATATTTTCTTATTAAGTTTTGTTTATTTTTATTGAACTTTTTTCTAGTTTTCTTGAGATAGAATTTATATATAGCATCTCATTAAACTTGATAAAGCATCAAATGCAACACAAATTTTGAAATTCACTTCAGTGAAGAACTATCTGAAACGTGGGTAGCAGAGGTTTCTGTGTGGGGTGGCAGGGTTTGTGACGGAAGAAAGCATCTGGAGAGAAAACATGTCTGTCTGTCTAACTGCATTGCCTTGCCTCACACTTGCTGTCCAGGGGAGCTTGGAAAAGAGCTGTGATCTTCTTAGGCATGTTGTGGCTCTGTCAGGATGTTCTGAAATATTTTACTAGCCTCCTCATCCTCTAGCAGAGACACAATAGAAGCCAAGTATTTTCCTGAATGAGCCAGAACTGGCAGAGTGAGGCCAGTATGTGTGGAACCTTGGGTGCTCATATTGCCCAGGCCGCCTAAGATGTGCCGTGACTGACCAGATGTATTGAGTGTTGTCATCATTGTGTAATGGTGAAATCATAGTTTGGAGGTTTGTACACCCCTCAATAATTAGGCTGAGAGTTGAATCTTGGTTCTCAGACTCCAAAGCCACGTTCTTCTCTATCACACCATCCTACTCTTATCTCTCTATTGTTTAATCTCTTGGATGGCAAAGGAGAAGTGACTCGACTGTTCTCAGTTGCAACACACCTTCCCATGCCCAACCAGAGCAGGCCTCTGCCAGTCCAAGGCAGTGTAATTAAAATGTGCACTTTAAACTGGTTCACCAGAGTTAATACCACAGACTTCAGGTTCAAAATGGGGACTCTGCCCTGCAAGGCATAAAAATGAGAGCTCTCATTACCTTCTTGGTGAAGTTTTCTAATGCTGTGCTGCCAGAATTAAGCAGACCAAGAATGCTTGGGGTCATACACACTGATAAATTATAAGCTGTCATCTGATTGGATGAGGAATGTTGCTCAATGTTGTGTAACACTCCAAAAAGGTATCGCAGAAAAACTACATTGGCTCTTGGCAGCTGGTCTAGAAGCCTAATGACAGAAAAAGGCACTTATCAATAAAGCGAGTCATTTTGCTCAGTAAGTGGAAATACAGAGAACACAGTACTTCTTTTTATACCATGTCCACAGTCCATTCTCACAGTTCCAGGCATGAATGCACACAAAAAGGTTTCACCAAATTTAATTCCTGAGCCAGGTAAGAACTGCTCTGGTTAGTTATGTGTTTGTATTTAAGATCATACCGCTGGCAGATTGGTTCTTTATCATCTCTTTTTAGACCAATGGATTTCATCTCCAACGATTTCGTGTATTCAGAAGGTGTAAAATGGTCAAGCATTCCGTATTAATAAGATTAGCAGAAAAACACCAATTACAATGTCACCAATAAGGCGTGCATCTCCTTTCAAACTGGCTTCCAGGGGTATGATCAAGTGAAACCGTTTGATACTGGCCATTATTTTAGTGGACACAGCTGTAAACTATAAGCTGATATTTTCCTAAGAGTATGTTGGTTGTATTTTCTCAGAGTTGAGAAAATTGCATCATTACCTCTGGGTCGCAGTTATTTTCTCCTCCTCATTCCCTTGATCAATAACATCAAGCCATTTATCATAGAGAGTGGCTGAAAATATGCCTCCTGGAATATTTCGAAGAAAATCCTTAGATAGATCAAAAAATGTATATTAGTCTTATGATAAATTCAATGGAGAAGTTGCAAAGAAAATATTTTGTTGACAAATTCAGTTCAGTCCGTGGTTCCTTCATAGCCACGCAGACTGATTCACACAGAGCTTGGCTGTGATTCTCCACAGCCTTGCACATCCAGAAGTACTGGTTGGATTTTCCCCAACTAAAATTAGACGCATAAAAGGAGAGTTTGGGCTGTAGTGAGAATGAAGCTAAAGCTCCTTCTATCACCTGGAACTTACTCTTTGTGTTCATGTTAGCACATTCGTACAAACTGGCAAGGTCTGGTGATAACTCATCCTAAATCCTGTTAGTTTCTTGAAAAGAAATGCACATACCCATTTTGTTTGTTTACTTAAGACACAGTGCTTGCTCTGAATTCAAGAAAGAGAAGTTCTGAAATAAAACAAACAAAAGTACACCCCTACATGCTCTTATACACATATTAAGAGAAGACTTGAGGTATATGTGCTCTTTGGGAAAAAGCTAGTCTGATAATAGCTTCAGTCTTTTTCCTTCTTTTTTTTTTTAAACCATATAAAAGTTCAGTCCTACAGACTTTTAAGCAGCAGGTGTTAGAAATAAATCAAAAGCCCCAAAGGGTAAACAACATGTTACCCTTACAACTCTTTGAATGGAATATATCCTCCCCAAAGAGGAAACTGAGAATTTAGATACATTGCAACTTCACACCTGTGGGATAGAAAATGCAAATGTAAGCTTCCTAAGTGGAGGCCTAGAAAGTTCATCACTGATGAACAAGTCTTAGTATCATAGAATGGGGCCTATTAAAGTAGATGAAGTTGTAAACTGTTGTGCAAGACTGAGGGGAAATGATTGTATTGCCTTGCCAGTTTCAAAGGCACAACTTGCTTCCACTGGTCTTAATATAGAGCCTGACTTCTCTTAATAGTATCTTGTTCAGGCAATGTTTCTGGGCAACTGTCGTGATTATAATCCAGTCAGTGTTCACTTGTTTCAGTACTTACTGAGCTGCTGTTTGTGCCAGGCACTCTTTTGAGTACTGAGGACAGAGTACAAAGATAATGTACAAAGTCGCAGTCCTCTCATACTTTTTCTTGTAATTGGTATACAGTACCCAATCATGGTCATTAGGTTTTCACTATGCTTTTTATGGAGTGCCCACAGTACATTTGGAAGGAGGAAGCACTCCATTTCCGTTCAGTCGTTCAGTCGTGTCCTACTCTTTGGGACCCCATGGACTGCAGCACGCCAGGCTTTCCTGTCCATCACCAACACCTGGGTCTTGCTCAAATTCATGTCCGTCGAGTTGGTGATGCCATTCGACCACCTCAGCTGGCTTTGGCTTCTGGGTGTCTGGGAGTGTGCAGCAGGCCTTTGCCTTGTGTACCAAACTACATGCACTTGGAGAGTGTGTCTCTTCTCTCTCCTGAACCCTGTGCTGTAGAATCGATTGGTGAGACTGAGTATGGTTAAGCCAGGACATGACTCATGCAGAATATGCTGTGGGTATTTGCTATTGGATCTCTGTTTATAGACAGTTTAGTGGAAAACTCAATGTGGTTCTGTCTATATATTCATTTGTGATTTAGACCAACTTTATGGTGGCTTTACATATGGTATTATCAAGGCTGAGGTTGCAAAGTCTGATTCCCCACCAAGATCAATCAACTTTAGGAAAAGAACACTTTGGGATTGTGTCAGACCTGTACCTATAAGTAGCCACCCTCTTACTAGTCTGTGCTTAGAGCATGGAAATAGGCAAGAGCCTAGTAAATCTTGCTCAGAACTCAAATCAGTCCCCAGGGTGCACCTTACAGAGGGTAGCACTCTACTTGCTGTTTGCACACCTAGTGTGTGTTATTATGGTGCACGTGCAGTAGGGGTCAGCTCTAAGTAGTATCTGCAGTGTTGCTGTTATCATACAATCGAACATTAATAGGGGACAAGGAAAGACCATATGTTTAGTTTCTAAGGTAATTTTAATAACCTGTCTGTAGTTATTACTACATCAATATATCTTTGTTCATAGCTGCTAACAAGTATCAAGATGAATTGATTAAATTTTTTTGCTGTTCTATTATTGCCCTGGTAGAAATTTAACTATACACTTGTGATTTAGCTGTATCATTTCAAACTCAGTCTATTTTTTGTATGAATCTATTGAATTTTCAAAATTCCAAACTGATTTTGACTGTTGCACTCACTTTAAAAATAAGATTTATAAGATGAGGCATGTAATAAAAACTGGTTACCATGTAACTGTAACCTTGGGTGGTGGGTTAAACATACAAATATTAACAAACGGTGTGGAAGATGGTAAGAGAGATCAAAGGAGGAACAAATGGTGGAGTCATCCCTACACTAATTTTAAAGTAAAAGGCATTGAGAGACAGGGGAAGGAAGGATGGTGAAATGATCAGAGAATTTGGTGGCCTCACTAAGCGTTTTTCGATTCCCTGTAAGACAAATGGGCTTCCCAGGTGGTGCTAGTGATAAAGAACCTGCCTGCCAATGCAGGAGATGCAAGGGATGCAGGTTTGATCCCTGAATCAGGAAGATCTCCTGGAGAAGGGCATGGCAGCCCACTCTAGTATTCTTGCCTGGAGAATCCCATGGACCAAGGGGCCTGGTGGGCTACAGTCCATGGGATCACAGAGAGTCGGAAGCAACTAGGTGACTAACACACGCACACACACACACACACACACACACACACACACACACACACACACAGGAGTTTACCACAGTAAGTAACCATCTGTCTTGCATCCATGCTGAGTTGCTTCAGCCGTGTCTGACTCTGTGCCACCCCATGGACTATAGCCTGCCGGACTCCTCCGTCCATGGGATTCTCCAGGCAAGACTACTGGAGTCGGTATGCCAGTCCCTTTTCCAGGGATCCTTCCAACCCAGGAATGGAACCCAGGTCTCCCACATTGCAGGCGGATTCTTTACTGTCTGAGCCCCTTGGGAAGTTACTTCTGTTAAGTATTTCCAAAAGCTTAATGTAAATTTTATTTTGGAAATGCTGCCTTCGTTAAAAGATGATGAGGAAGTCATCAAAAGCAGGAAGCTTGTTTTGGTAAACACTCTATGTGTAAGTGTGTATTTCGAAATTTATTATTATTCTTTTGCATGGAGTGTTCAGGAGTCAAGATGTGCAATGAAAAAGGAAAATATCTAATATGTGGGGCTTATCATATTTGGGGTACCTTCCTTCAATTTTGGCTTTGTGAAGTGTTTTTCACTTTTTCAAATCCTTCCTCTCTTATGCCTCTTATGTTTCTTGGGCTGTCATAAAGAAGGACCAGTCATACAGCTTCAGATTTCCTCTGTGTGTGGATAAGGCTCAAACTTTCCTTACCTTTAAGGTGGATGCTACCACAAGAATGGATTCATCATCCAAGTTCACTTTGTCCCCGGAATTTAGTTTCTTCTTTAGGGCTCTGCATGATTGTATTTTGCCAGATTTTCTGAAGATGCCTTCTGTAAACAGCCCTTTTTTATTGATAACGGAAAGCATATTCTATAGGGAAGGAAAGAAAAGAAAAGTATGGGACGTTTCATATCTACAAGCCCAGAGCACAAGCTTGCTCCTCTTTCGACAGAGCTGTGGTGTATGAGGGTACAGTGCTAGAACTGGACCGAAGTCAATTTGAAATTTTTTCTTCAGTGTCTCTAAATATATTTTCTACCCAGCAATCGATTTGGCATTCATATCCTGAAACATTTTAAACACTTGTGTAATCAGACTTTCCGTTTTAGTGAATTTACCGTGTTAAAGGTCTCTGCTTTGAGGCCTTTGTAGATTCACCCTCTCCTCCTTCACCGCTCCTTTCTCATTATTCCCTGTTATAGATGCTCTTCCCTAAGTGTGGAAATCTTTTTGCCATATTCATGCTCCATTTGTGTATTCCCCTTTCAGGGACTGTCCACCCCATTCATTCCTATTTCCTGTATTCCCTCCCCTCAAAATCAGGCTCATTATGCCTCTCCTCCTTCTCCGACCACATTTCTTTCTCATCAGCCTTTCTAGTTCCTTTTTCTGTATTTTAATATCCTCTGCTGTCTGCAGAGTAGAGAGATAACAGATATTGGAGCCAGGTTTTTCAAGGAATGTGGAATCTGTTCTGCTACTTATCCACTGTGAGACTTTAGGCATAGCACATACTTGGGTGAGGCTCTTTTGTTTTTCATTTATGAAGTGGGGGTGATGATAATCATAGCTGCCCCCTAAATTTTCTGTGAAAGACACAGGTCTGGGGTAGTGCTAGCACATAACTTGGATGACAAATTTCTTCATATCTACCATAAAATTCCCTGCATCTAGTGTAGTGCTTGGAGAGATAGTGGACAGTGAACAAGTGTTAATGCTTACAGTTCAATACACTAATTTGATAAAGCACAGTCCAAACTCTGTGACTTTCTTTTGACACATTCTGTCAGGCTCAAATGATTCATTTTTTGCCAGAGGATGAGTACTTTATGCTTAAACACTTGAGTTACAAATCAAATCCGTGTGAGACATTTTGAGTCATAAGGCGGAGTAGACTCAGCTGAAGGAGACTTGAGACGAGTGTCGACTTCAAGGGAGGAGACCAGGAGACCATTTGAGGATGAAGTGGACCCTCAGAGATTCTTACACACAGAGTCTGAAGGAAAGTTACACAGCTCAAAATAGCCTGGAGTTAAAACTCCCCTCCAGGTCCTCCCCACCATTCTATGCAAAATAAAGAACACTGTCACCCGAAGAAAAACATGGACATTAGGTTGATTACGCCCAGCTCCCAGCTGGTCCCAGCCTCTGGCCGGTCTCCGAAATTCCTTGCCCCAGCTGTGTGAGAGAGAACTGCTCTGAACAACCTTGGCGAACAGGCCCCCTTAGGACAGAGGCTTTCCACATACAGGCCTGTAGATGCTCACTCTTTTCTTGGGGTGGTGCAGCAGCTCACTCCTCTGACTGCTGCCCCTTCTCGCCTCGTTAAAGGTGATCTGTTCCTGTCAAGTGCTGGTCTCATGCTTTCTCCCAACCTCGCCTTCTCTGACTCCCTTACCTTACAGAGTCCATTTTAACTGGCCTGAGCCAGTATAGGTGGGTCTTTGTTGAAATCAGTGGAATGGATGAGAGTACCTTTTCATCTGGTATTTGCCTTGTAACTCTGCAGTACCTAAATCAGACCTTATTCTTTGAAGTAATATTATGAAACTTATCAGACAAAGCCAGACTTCTTCATTTGGGGGTAGATTTGGAAGAGAACACTTGATCTCTCAGAACTCCCCTCCTCAGGAGGGTTACAGAAAACCAAAATAAGACCTACCAGAATTGGGGTGGGCAGGCTGTCGTTATCACATACATCCTCAAGAGGAGCTCCAAAGAGCTGTTTTGGCTTTGTGGGTGGTAGAGGTGGGTGTTGGTTGTCCTCGCGAGTCCTGGAGCTACACCAAAAGGCCCAGGTTTTGACAGAACTCTTGCTAACTGTCTTCTTGTCTGAATCGAATATAGGAGAGAGATTTTCACTAGTAGTAGTTTAGCTTATTTAGCCTGATTTCCACCCCTTAGAGTCAGCAGCATGTTCATTGCAGTGGCTCAAAGAGAGAAACTGAACCATTTGTTATATAGAATTCCCCACATTCTGAAACAGACTAATTGCCTCCTTGTAGTGTTAACATGTTCTTCTTCCCCATATTCTGCAAACCAGTAGTTAAACCTAGAGGCGGGATCAGACTCAGGGTTGATTCTCCCTGTGACAGTGTTCCCCAGACAGTGCTGTCTATTCCCTTTGCCCTGTGTCATGAGGCACTTAACCTGTAGCTATACAGGTTTCCTAAAGTTAAGTATTATCAGTGGATTCTGGTATCAGATCTCATTTTAAAAGCCAAACATATTTAACATTCAAATCAAGCAGCATTTGGTTATCATTTACTTTTGTAGTAAGTTTCCTCCCTCTGTTCAATTTCCTGTTTGGCTTTCTGAGTACCCAGTCATGCCCAATTTTCTCTCATCAAGAGAATCGCCTTTCATGAGACATCCTGCCTGACCCCGGGGTTTCAGTCAGCCTCTGGACCTCTTCTCTGGGAGGCCACACCCCTCAGTCAGCTCCAAGGATGACTTCCTGCCCTCACGGTCCTTGGGAAGTAGTCATTAAACGCAGACTATGTGGTAAGATTACAGGTGGCCATTTTTCTGTAACACCTTCCTCAGCTAACCCAAAGATGAATTTTAACTACCAACAGCCCCTGTCAAAGGAATGCAATGAAGGGCTTTTCCAAGAAAGAGTGATCAGCAATGAAAAATTGAGTTCAAAGTTTCTCGTGCCCAGCTATAAATGTTTTCCTGATATTTGCTCAATAAACCTGCTTAATATTTCCTTAAATAACCTGCTTAAATAGCCAGCTACAGAAGTCAATAGAGGAGCCAAGTTGTAGAAAAATAAACAGAAGAATGTAACCACATGTTTTAAAATGCCCATCCACTTGGCTTTTCTGAGACATAGTGAGTGCATCACCATGTCCATTCAAGTGGGTGAGCCACTTGTGGTGCCGGGTGAGAGAACCAGAAGGCTCCCATTCTGCCTCCTAATGGGATAAGTTACCTGAAGCTCTTTGAGCTTCAGTTTGCTCCAACTTAACATAAATGATGCTACTTACACCTCGCTGGACTACATAACATAATGTACTACTCCGTGCAAGACATGTCACATAGCAGCCTTAATAAAGGTAATTTCCCTCCTTCAAAGGGCCTAAGGCAGCCTAGACATCAGTCAGCTCCCCCACAAGCAGACCCCACCTCCATTCTCCATTTGATTTTGCAGCCTCCAGAAGGTGTGCATTCCTGAAGGAATGTCATCACTTTGCCTTAGGCTCTTCCTGCCTTGACATCATACCGCCATCATTTTAAAAGGAGATGATGAAGAAAGCAAATGCATTCCTAAATTCAGGAAGAGATTCTCCTAATTAATATGTACAAATGTTAAAAGGATACATGTTTATATGGGTTGAGTTGCTTTATGCACCCTGGTGTCCCTGCTCTTAACCTGATTATATTATTTCTAAAACCACCCAAAGGTATTCATGGATTCCAAATGTATTCATTCATTGTTCAGCTTTAATAAGAATGCTCAGGAAGAACGCTCCATCAGTTGCTACAAAGCTATACGTCCAGCTACCCTATGAGCATAGATGGAAAGCAAAATAGACATTAAGCCCTATACTTTTATTTTCAGGCCTAGATGGCCCTTTCGTAATCCTCATTGGTTGGTGTTAGAGTTCTTGTTGGCTCTGTGACCAATAAACGTACATACTGTAGCCACGAAAAGTATGGGGCTCAGTTGTTCAGTCGTATCCAACTCTTGCAACGCTGTGGACTGTAGTCTATCCTGGAGTGGGTTGCCAGGGACTGTTAAACAGGTTAACTTTATAACCTCATCTTTCTTAAACAATCCTGACAAGATTTAGGTTAGTGTTTCCTCATGTTCAAATTAGGGTTTGAATGTTAAAAAGTGAAATGTTGAAACTTTGTGGGTATAGAATAACAATTATGAGAATAAAAATACTTTAAGTAGAAATTCTCTTCTGGCCCCAATACTTCTTAAATTAGTGAGACATTCTATTCAGAGAAAGAAATATCAATGGGACAATATTGGAATGGTAGCAGGGTAGCAGGGATAATGAGAGGAAAGATTTAAACAAAAAAAACAAACACATAAATATTTAGTCCAGTTCCATTCGCAGCCTGGCTCTGAAGCAGAATGGAAAGTGAGCTTGCTGTGGAGATAGACTCGAGAGTTCAAGTCTCAGGGGTGGTCCTACGATTGCAGAGGAATAGGACGGGGAGACCACTTTGTCCCTCACAAATTCATCCGAAGAACATTTGAACGCTGAGCAAATTCCACGAAACAACTTCTGAATGCTGGCAGAGGACATCAGGCACCCAGAAAGGCAGCCCATTGTTTTTGAGAGGAGGTAGGACAAAATATAAAAGATAAAAAGGGAGACAAAAGAGGCAGGGACAGAGATCCGTCCTGGGAAGGGAGTCTTAAAAGAGCAGAAGTTTCCAAACACCAGGAAACACTCTCATAGCGGGTCTGTGGGGAGTTTTGGAATCTCAGAGGACAACGTAACCGGGAGGAAAAATAAATATATAAATAAATAAAACCCACAGATTATGTGCCCAATGGCAGCTTCCAGCAGAAAAGTTGCCCAGACGCTGGCATCCACCACCAGCAAGTGGGGGCTGAACCGGGAGGCATGGGCTGCATTGCTTAGAGTAAGGACCGGGCCTGAATGCCCCGAGGGCAATCTGAGGGAGCTAATGTGAGATAGCAACCCGGACTGTGGGATAGCCAGAGAGAGAGAAAGAGAACTGTCCCGAGAAAAGCCCTAACCAAAGACTTTGCCAGACATCACCACATACACATGGACATCACCAGATGGTCAACACCGAAATCAGATTGATTATATTCTTTGCAGGCAAAGATGGAGAAGCTCTATACAGTCAGCAAAAACAAGACCAGGAGCTGACTGTGGCTCCGATCATGAACTCCTTATTGCCAAATGCAGACTTCAACTGAAGAAAGCAGGGAAGACCACTAGACCATTCAGGTATGACCTAAATCAAATCCCTGATGACTATAGAGTGGAAGTGAGAAATAGATTTAAGGGAATAAATCTGATAGACAGAGAGCCTGATGAACTATGAACGGAGGTTCGTGACATTGTACAGGAGACAGGGATCAAGAGCATCCCCATGGAAAAGAAATGCAAAAAGGCAAAATGGTTGTCTGAGGAGGCCTGACAAATAGCTGTGAAAAGAAGAGAAGCGAAAAGCAAAGGAGAAAAGGAAAGATATTCCCATTTGAATGCAGAGTTCCAAAGAATAGCCAGGAGAGAGAAGAAAGCCTTCCTCAGCGATCACTGCAAAGAAATAGAGGAAAACCACAGAATGGGAAAGACTAGACATCTCTTCAAGAAAATTAGAGAGACCAGGGGAACATTACATGCAAAGATGGGTTCAAGAAAGGACAGAAATTGTATGGACCTAACAGAAGCAGAAGATATCAAGAAGAGGTGGCAAGAATACACAGAAGAACTGTACAAAGAAGACCTTCATGACCCAGATAATCACAATGGTGTGATCACTCACGTAGAGCCAGACATCCTGGAATGTGAAGTCAAGTGGGCCTTAGAAAGCATCACTTCGAACCGAGCTAGTGGATGTGATGGAATTCCAGTTGAGCTATTTCAAATCCTGAAAGATGATGCTGTGAAAGTGCTGCACTCAATATGTCAACAAATTTGGAAAACTCAGCAGGGGCCACAGGACTGGAAAAGGTCAGTTTTCATTCCAATCCCTAAGAAAGGCAATCCCAAAGAAGGCTCAAACTACCGCACAATTGCACTCATCTCACATGCTAGTAAAGTAATGCTCAAAATTCTCCAAGCCAGGCTTCAGCAATATGTGAGCTGAGAACTTCCAGATATCCAAGCTGGTTTTGAAAAGGCAGAGGAACCAGAGATCAAATTGCCAGTATCCACTGGATCATCGAAAAAGCAAGAGAGTTCCAGAAAAACATCTACTTCTGCTTTATGGACTACGCCAAAGCCTTCGAGCGTGTGGATCACAACAAACTGTGGAAAATTCTGAAGGAGATGGGAATACCAGACCACATGACCTGCCTCTTGAGAAACCTGTATGCAGGTCAGGAAGCAACAGTTAGAACTAGACACGGAACAACAGACTGGTTCCAAATAGGAAAAGGAGTACGTCAAGGCTGTACATTGTCACCCTGCTTATTTAACTTATATGCAGAGTACATCATGAGAAACGCTGGGCTGGAAGAAGCACAAGCTGGAATCAAGATTGCCAGGAGAAATATCAATAACCTCAGATATGCAGATGACACCACCCTTATGGCAGAGGGTGAGGAGGAACTAAAAAGCCTCTTGATGAAAGTGAAAGAGGAGAGTGAAAAAGTTGGCTTAAAGCTCAATATTCAGAAAACTAAGATCATGGCATCTGGTCCCATCACCTCATGGGAAATAGGTGGGGAGACAGTGGAAACAGTGTCAGACTTTATTTTTTGGGGCTCCAAAATCACTGCGGATGGTGATTGCAGCCATGAAATTAAAAGACGCTTACTCCTTGGAAGGAAAGTTATGACCAACCTAGATAGCACATTAAAAAGCAGAGACATTACCTTGCCAACAAAGGTCCGTCTGGTCAAGGCTATGGTTTTCCAGTGGTCATGTATGGATGTGAGAGTTGTACTGTGAAGAAAGCTGAGTGCTGAAAAATTGATGCTTTTCGACTGTGGTGTTGGAGAAGACTCTTGAGAGTCCCTTGGACTGCAAGGAGATCCAACCAGTCCATACTAAAGGAGATCAGTCCTGGGTGTTCATTGGAAGGACTGATGCTGAAGCCGAAACTCCAATACTTTGGCCACCTGATGCAAAGAACTAGCTCATTGGAAAAATCCCTGATGCTGGGAAAGATTGAAGGCAGGAGCAGAAGGGGACCAGACAGGGTGAGATGGTTGGATGGCATCACTGATTCGATGGACATGAGTTTAAGTAAGCTCCGGGAGTTGGTGATGGACAGGGAGGCCTGACACGCTGCAGCCCTTGACCCCAAGGAGTTGGGGTCACTACAGTCCTTGGGATCATCAAGAGTCAGACACGACTGAGCAACTGAACTGAACCGAACCATGATGTCTTCTAAAGCTGTATTAGCAGCTTCTTGAAATCAGAACAGTCTTATCCTTCCTTTGATCTCACAAGCGGGAAACTTCCCATGTCTTGGAGCGGATGGAAATTACTGCCCTTAGAATGTGCTTTGGACTCCAAGATCTCCCATTGACCCTGGCAGCCTTGCTGTCTTTTGCATCAAAGCCAGTTACATTATTCACGTACCTGCAACCTTCTCACTGTTATCAGTGACGTCAGTGATATCACTGTTATCACAACTCACTGACTTCGGTCCAAAGAGAGACGTGATATCTTCTCCAAATATCTTGAGACAGTTTTCAATGAGAAATTGTATGAAAGAAATCTGTAACACAGAGGGGCAAAAAATGGGGTATTACTGTACATATGGCCTAATAGTAAATCACATTTCAGACATGAATCTTGGCTCTCACAAAAAATGCAAAAGAAGTCAGAAAAATTCACTTGATTTAAAAAATATATATATATATTATATATGCATCAGCTTTTTCTAAGAAATAACTAATCCTTTCAAGAGTACTTTGGGCACAAATTTTAAAATTCTTTTCGTCGGTGGACTAAAGTTATAATATGTGGCCTAGTCTGATAGCTAAAATTTTGTAATGATTGCTACATGCTTAACACTAGGATGATTTTTAAGTAGCCTACATAGGATGTTTGGGACAAAAATGTATATTTTCTTATTAAGTTTTGTTTATTTTTATTGAACTTTTTTCTAGTTTTCTTGAGATAGAATTTATATATAGCATCTCATTAAACTTGATAAAGCATCAAATGCAACACAAATTTTGAAATTCACTTCAGTGAAGAACTATCTGAAACGTGGGTAGCAGAGGTTTCTGTGTGGGGTGGCAGGGTTTGTGACGGAAGAAAGCATCTGGAGAGAAAACATGTCTGTCTGTCTAACTGCATTGCCTTGCCTCACACTTGCTGTCCAGGGGAGCTTGGAAAAGAGCTGTGATCTTCTTAGGCATGTTGTGGCTCTGTCAGGATGTTCTGAAATATTTTACTAGCCTCCTCATCCTCTAGCAGAGACACAATAGGAGCCAAGTATTTTCCTGAATGAGCCAGAACTGGCAGAGTGAGGCCGGTATGTGTGGAACCTTGGGTGCTCATATTGCCCAGGCCGCCTAAGATGTGCCGAGACTGACC
The DNA here is from genome assembly GCF_910594005.1 of Cervus elaphus. Taxonomy (NCBI): domain Eukaryota; kingdom Metazoa; phylum Chordata; class Mammalia; order Artiodactyla; family Cervidae; genus Cervus; species Cervus elaphus. The sequence goes on along the minus strand of NC_057831.1, from coordinate 7,591,520 downwards.
AGATGTATTGAGTGTTGTCATCATTGTGTAATGGTGAAATCATAGTTTGGAGGTTTGTACACCCCTCAATGATTAGGCTGAGAGTTGAATCTTGGTTCTCAGACTCCAAAGCCAGGTTCTTCTCTATCACACCATCCTACTCTTATCTCTCTATTGTTTAATCTCTTGGATGGCAAAGGAGAAGTGACTCGACTGTTCTCAGTTGCAACACACCTTCCCATGCCCAACCAGAGCAGGCCTCTGCCAGTCCAAGGCAGTGTAATTAAAATGTGCACTTTAAACTGGTTCACCAGAGTTAATACCACAGACTTCAGGTTCAAAATGGGGACTCTGCCCTGCAAGGCATAAAAATGAGAGCTCTCATTACCTTCTTGGTGAAGTTTTCGAATGCTGTGCTGCCAGAATTAAGCAGACCAAGAATGCTTGGGGTTATACACACTGATAAATTATAAGCTGTCATCTGATTGGATGAGGAATGTTGCTCAATGTTGTGTAACACTCCAAAAAGGTATCGCAGAAAAACTACATTGGCTCTTGGCAGCTGGTCTAGAAGCCTAATGACAGAAAAAGGCACTTATCAATAAAGCGAGTCATTTTGCTCAGTAAGTGGAAATACAGAGAACACAGTACTTCTTTTTATACCATGTCCACAGTCCATTCTCACAGTTCCAGGCATGAATGCACACAAAAATGTTTCACCAAATTTAATTCCTGAGCCAGGTAAGAACTGCTCTGGTTAGTTATGTGTTTGTATTTAAGATCATACCGCTGGCAGATTGGTTCTTTATCATCTCTTTTTAGACCAATGGATTTCATCTCCAACGATTTCGTGTATTCAGAAGGTGTAAAATGGTCAAGCATTCCGTATTAATAAGATTAGCAGAAAAACACCAATTACAATGTCACCAATAAGGCGTACATCTCTTTTCAAACTGGCTTCCAGGGGTATGATCAAGTGAAACCGTTTGATACTGGTCATTATTTTAGTGGACACAGCTGTAAACTATAAGCTGATATTTTCCTAAGAGTATGTTGGTTGTATTTTCTCAGAGTTGAGAAAATTGCATCATTACCTCTGGGTCGCAGTTATTTTCTCCTCCTCATTCCCTTGATCAATAACATCAAGCCATTTATCATAGAGAGTGGCTGAAAATATGCTTCCTGGAATATTTCGAAGAAAATCCTTAGATAGATCAAAAAATGTATATTAGTCTTATGGTAAATTCAATGGAGAAGTTGCAAAGAAAATATTTAGTTGACAAATTGAGTTCAGTCCGTGGTTCCTTCATAGCCACGCAGACTGATTCACACAGAGCTTGGCTGTGATTCTCCACAGCCTTGCACATCCAGAAGTACTGGTTGGATTTTCCCCAACTAAAATTAGACGCATAAAAGTAGAGTTTGGGCTGTAGTGAGAATGAAGCTAAAGCTCCTTCTATCACCTGGAACTTACTCTTTGTGTTCATGTTAGCACATTCGTACAAACTGGCAAGGTCTGGTGATAACTCATCCTAAATCCTGTTAGTTTCTTGAAAAGAAATGCACATACCCATTTTGTTTGTTTACTTAAGACACAGTGCTTGCTCTGAATTCAAGAAAGAGAAGTTCTGAAATAAAACAAACAAAAGTACACCCCTACATGCTCTTATACACATATTAAGAGAAGACTTGAGGTATATGTGCTCTTTGGGAAAAAGCTAGTCTGATAATAGCTTCAGTCTTTTTCCTTCTTTTTTTTTTTTAAACCATATAAAAGTTCAGTCCTACAGACTTTTAAGCAGCAGGTGTTAGAAATAAATCAAAAGCCCCAAAGGGTAAACAACATGTTACCCTTACAACTCTCTGAATGGAATATATCCTCCCCAAAGAGGAAACTGAGAATTTAGATACATTGCAACTTCACACCTGTGGGATAGAAAATGCAAATGTAAGCTTCCTAGGTGGAGGCCTGGAAAGTTCATCACTGATGAACAAGTCTTAGTATCATAGAATGGGGCCTATTAAAATAGATGAAGTTGTAAACTGTTGTGCAAGACTGAGGGGAAATGATTGTATTGCCTTGCCAGTTTCAAAGGCACAACTTGCTTCCACTGGTCTTAATATAGAGCCTGACTTCTCTTAATAGTATCTTGTTCAGGCAATGTTTCTGGGCAACTGTCGTGATTATAATGCAGTCAGTGTTCACTTGTTTCAGTACTTACTGAGCTGCTGTTTGTGCCAGGCACTCTTTTGAGTACTGAGGACAGAGTACAAAGATAATGTACAAAGTCGCAGTCCTCTCATACTTTTTCTTGTAGTTGGTATACAGTACCCAATCATGGTCATTAGGTTTTCACTATGCTTTTTATGGAGTGCCCACAGTACATTTGGAAGGAGGAAGCACTCCACTTCCGTTCAGTCGTTCAGTCGTGTCCTACTCTTTGGGACCCCATGGACTGCAGCACACCAGGCTTTCCTGTCCATCACCAACACCTGGGTCTTGCTCAAATTCATGTCCGTCGAGTTGGTGACGCCATTCGACCACCTCAGCTGGCTTTGGCTTCTGGGAGTCTGGGAGTGTGCAGCAGGCCTTTGCCTTGTGTACCAAACTACATGCACTTGGAGAGTGTGTCTCTTCTCTCTCCTGGACCCTGTGCTGTAGAATCGATTGGTGAGACTGAGTATGGTTAAGCCAGGACATGACTCATGCAGAATATGCTGTGGGTATTTGCTATTGGATCTCTGTTTATAGACAGTTTAGTGGAAAACTCAATGTGTTTCTGTCTATATATTCATTTCTGATTTAGACCAACTCTGTGGTGGCTCTGACATATGGTATTATCAAGGCTGAGGTTGCAAAGTCTGATTCCCCACCAAGATCAATCAACTTTAGGAAAAGAACACTTTGGGATTGTGTAAGACCTGTACCCATAAGTAGCCACCCTCTTACTAGTCTGTGCTTAGAGCATGGAAATAGGCAAGAGCCTAGTAAATCTTGCTCAGAACTCAAATCAGTCCCCAGGGTGCACCTTACAGAGGGTAGCGCTCTACTTGCTGTTTGCACACCTAGTGTGTGTTATTATGGTGCACGTGCAGTAGGGGTCGGCTCTAAGTGGTATCTGCAGTGTTGCTGTTATCATACAATCGAACATTAATAGGGGACAAGGAAAGACCATATGTTTAGTTTCTAAGGTAATTTTAATAACCTGTCTGTAGTTATTACTACATCAATATATCTTTGTTCATAGCTGCTAACAAGTATCAAGATGAATTGATTAAATTTTTTTACTGTTCTATTATTACCCTGGTATAAATTTAACTATACACTTGTGATTTAGCTGTATCATTTCAAACTCAGTCTATTTTTTGTATGAATCTATTGAATTTTCAAAATTCCAAACTGATTTTGACTGTTGCACTCACTTTAAAAATAAGATTTATAAGATGAGGCATGTAATAAAAACTGGTTACCATGTAACTGTAACCTTGGGTGGTGGGTTAAACATACAAATATTAACAAAGGGTGTTGAAGATGGTAAGAGAGATCAAAGGAGGAACAAATGGTGGAGTCATCCCTACACTAATTTTAAAGTAAAAGGCATTGAGAGACAGGGGAAGGAAGGATGGTGAAATGATCAGAGGATTTGGTGGCCTCACTAAGCGTTTTTTGATTCACTGGAAGACAAATGGGCTTCCCAGGTGGTGCTAGTGATAAAGAACCTGCCTGCCAATGCAGGAGATGCAAGGGATGCAGGTTCGATCCCTGAATCAGGAAGATCTCCTGGAGAAGGGCATGGCAGCCCACTCTAGTATTCTTGCCTGGAGAATCCCATGGACCAAGGGGCCTGGTGGGCTACAGTCCATGGGATCACAGAGAGTCAGACGCGACTAGGCGACTAACACACACACACACACACACACACACACACACACACACACACACACACACACACACACAGGAGTTTACCACAGTAAGTAACCATCTGTCTTGCATCCATGCTGAGTTGCTTCAGCCGTGTCTGACTCTGTGCCACCCCATGGACTATAGCCTGCCGGACTCCTCCGTCCATGGGATTCTCCAGGCAAGACTACTGGAGTCGGTATGCCAGTCCCTTTTCCAGGGATCCTTCCAACCCAGGAATCGAACCCAGGTCTCCCACATTGCAGGCGGATTCTTTACTGTCTGAGCCCCTTGGGAAGTTACTTCTGTTAAGTATTTCCAAAAGCTTAATGTAAATTTTATTTTGGAAATGCTGCCTTCGTTAAAAGATGATGAGGAAGTCATCAAAAGCAGGAAGCTTGTTTTGGTAAACACTCTATGTGTAAGTGTGTATTTCGAAATTTATTATTATTCTTTTGCATGGAGTGTTCAGGAGTCAAGATGTGCAATGAAAAAGGAAAATATCTAATATGTGGGGCTTATCATCTTTGGGGTACCTTCCTTCAATTTTGGCTTTGTGAAGTGTTTTTCACTTTTTCAAATCCTTCCTCTCTTACGCCTCTTATGTTTCTTGGGCAGTCATAAAGAAGGACCAGTCATACAGCTTCAGATTTCCTCTGTGTGTGGATAAGGCTCAAACTTTCCTTACCTTTAAGGTGGATGCTACCACAAGAATGGATTCATCATCCAAGTTCACTTTGTCCCCGGAATTTAGTTTCTTCTTTAGGGCTCTGCATGATTGTATTTTGCCAGATTTTCTGAAGATGCCTTCTGTAAACAGCCCTTTTTTATTGATGTAGGAAAGCATATTCTATAGGGAAGGAAAGAAAAGAAAAGTATGGGACGTTTCATATCTACAAGCCCAGAGCACAAGCTTGCTCCTCTTTCGACAGAGCTGTGGTGTATGAGGGTACAGTGCTAGAACTGGACCGAAGTCAATTTGAAATTTTTTCTTCAGTGTCTCTAAATATATTTTCTACCCAGCAATCGATTTGGCATTCATACCCTGAAACATTTTAAACACTTGTGTAATCAGACTTTCCGTTTTAGTGAATTTACCGTGTTAAAGGTCTCTGCTTTGAGGCCTTTGTAGATTCACCCTCTCCTCCTTCACCGCTCCTTTCTCATTATTCCCTGTTATAGATGCTCTTCCCTAAGTGTGGAAATCTTTTTGCCATATTCATGCTCCATTTGTGTATTCCCCTTTCAGGGACTGTCCACCCCATTCATTCCTATTTCCTGTATTCCCTCCCCTCAAAATCAGGCTCAATATGCCTCTCCTCCTTCTCCGACCACATTTCTTTCTCATCAGCCTTTCTAGTTCCTTTTTCTGTATTTTAATATCCTCTGCTGTCTGCAGAGTAGAGAGATAACAGATATTGGAGCCAGGTTTTTCAAGGAATGTGGAATCTGTTCTGCTACTTATCCACTGTGAGACTTTAGGCATAGCACATACTTGGGTGAGGCTCTTTTGTTTTTCATTTATGAAGTGGGGGTGATGATAATCATAGCTGCCCCCTAAATTTTCTGTGAAAGACACAGGTCTGGGGTAGTGCTAGCACATAACTTGGATGACAAATTTCTTCATATCTACCATAAAATTCCCTGCATCTAGTATAGTGCTTGGAGAGATAGTGGACAGTGAACAAGTGTTAATGCTTACAGTTCAATACACTAATTTGATAAAGCACAGTCCAAACTCTGTGACTTTCTTTTGACACATTCTGTCAGGCTCAAATGATTCATTTTTTGCCAGAGGATGAGTACTTTATGCTTAAACACTTGAGTTACAAATCAAATCCGTGTGAGACATTTTGAGTCATAAGGCGGAGTAGACTCAGCTGAAGGAGACTTGAGACGAGTGTCGACTTCAAGGGAGGAGACCAGGAGACCATTTGAGGATGAAGTGGACCCTCAGAGATTCTTACACACAGAGTCTGAAGGAAAGTTACACAGCTCAAAATAGCCTGGAGTTAAAACTCCCCTCCAGGTCCTCCCCACCATTCTATGCAAAATAAAGAACACTGTCACCCGAAGAAAAACATGGACATTAGGTTGATTACGCCCAGCTCCCAGCTGGTCCCAGCCTCTGGCCGGTCTCTGAAATTCCTTGCCCCAGCTGTGTGAGAGAGAACTGCTCTGAACAACCTTGGCGAACAGGCCCCGTTAGGACAGTAGCTTTCCACATACAGGCCTGTAGATGCTCACTCTTTTCTTGGGGTGGTGCAGCAGCTCACTCCTCTGACTGCTGCCTCTTCTCGCCTCGTTAAAGGTGATCTGTTCCTGTCAAGTGCTGGTCTCATGCTTTCTCCCAACCTCGCCTTCTCTGACTCCCTTACCTTACAGAGTCCATTTTAACTGGCCTGAGCCAGTATAGGTGGGTCTTTGTTGAAATCAGTGGAATGGATGAGAGTACCTTTTCATCTGGTATTTGCCTTGTAACTCTGCAGTACCTAAATCAGACCTTATTCTTTGAAGTAATATTATGAAACTTATCAGACAAAGCCAGACTTCTTCATTTGGGGGTAGATTTGGAAGAGAACACTTGATCTCTCAGAACTCCCCTCCTCAGGAGGGTTACAGAAAACCAAAATAAGACCTACCAGAATTGGGGTGGGCAGGCTGTCGTTATCACATACATCCTCAAGAGGAGCTCCAAAGAGCTGTTTTGGCTTTGTGGGTGGTAGAGGTGGGTGTTGGTTGTCCTCGTGAGTCCTGGAGCTACACCAAAAGGCCCAGGTTTTGACAGAACTCTTGCTAACTGTCTTCTTGTCTGAATCGAATATAGGAGAGAGATTTTCACTAGTAGTAGTTTAGCTTATTTAGCCTGATTTCCACCCCTTAGAGTCAGCAGCATGTTCATTGCAGTGGCTCAAAGAGAGAAACTGAACCATTTGTTATATAGAATTCCCCACATTCTGAAACAGACTAATTGCCTCCTTGTAGTGTTAACATGTTCTTCTTCCCCATATTCTGCAAACCAGTAGTTAAACCTAGAGGCGGGATCAGACTCAGGGTTGATTCTCCCTGTGACAGTGTTCCCCAGACAGTGCTGTCTATTCCCTTTGCCCTGTGTCATGAGGCACTTAACCTGTAGCTATACAGGTTTCCTAATGTTCAGTATTATCAGTGGATTCTGGTATCAGATCTCATTTTAAAAGCCAAACATATTTAACGTTCAAATCAAGCAGCATTTGGTTATCATTTACTTTTGTAGTAAGTTTCCTCCCTCTGTTCAATTTCCTGTTTGGCTTTCTGAGTACCCAGTCATGCCCAATTTTCTCTCATCAAGAGAATCGCCTTTCATGAGACATCCTGCCTGACCCCGGGGTTTCAGTCAGCCTCTGGACCTCTTCTCTGGGAGGCCACACCCCTCAGTCAGCTCCAAGGATGACTTCCTGCCCTCATGGTCCTTGGGAAGTAGTCATTAAACGCAGACTATGTGGTAAGATTACAGGTGGCCATTTTTCTGTAACACCTTCCTCAGCTAACCCAAAGATGAATTTTAACTACCAACAGCCCCTGTCAAAGGAATGCAATGAAGGGCTTTTCCAAGAAAGAGTGATCAGCAATGAAAAATTGAGTTCAAAGTTTCTCGTGCCCAGCCATAAATGTTTTCCTGATATTTGCTCAATAAACCTGCTTAATATTTCCTTAAATAACCTGCTTAAATAGCCAGCTACAGAAGTCAATAGAGGAGCCAAGTTGTAGAAAAATAAACAGAAGAATGTAACCACATGTTTTAAAATGCCCATCCACTTGGCTTTTCTGAGACATAGTGAGTGCATCACCATGTCCATTCAAGTGGGTGAGCCACTTGTGGTGCCGGGTGAGAGAACCAGAAGGCTCCCATTCTGCCTCCTAATGGGATAAGTTACCTGAAGATCTTTGAGCTTCAGTTTGCTCAAACTTAACATAAATGATGCTACTTATGTTAGGGGAAGCACACTGATTGAAACCGCCCACCCTGGCCAGGCACCACAGTAACCATTTGCATGAGTTGTTCTATGGCAGGAGATCCTGATAAGGAATACGGAACTAATAGGCCACCACCAGCCGGAAGAGTTCGGGAAAGATCGAGAGGAGACACTACCTGTCCGTCCACTTCCCAGAATCCCTCTTGCTAGCATCCATCTTGGCTGAGCGATGCGTGCGCCACCAGGAAAGACTGTGAATTAGAATGACTGGCCAAAGACCACCCGGAAACTAATCCCATCACCATAAAACCCAAGACTTCGAGCCACGCGGCAGAGCAGTTCTCCTGGGTTCCCTTACCTACTGCTCTCCACCCGGGTGCCCTTTCCCAATAAAATCTCTTGCTTTGTCAGCATGTGTGTCCTCGGACAATTCATTTCCGAGTGTTAGACAAGAGCCCAGTTTCGGGCCCTGGAAGGGGTCCTCCTTCCTGCAACAAATGGCGACCACAAAGGGACATCTTCTTCGCTGAGACTGACATCCTGACCACTCGGGGTACTCAGGGGCCAGCTTGCCTGCCAATGGACCAGACCCAGCGGCCGCAACTGGGACCCTTTTGTCCCTGGTCTCCTCCTGACGTGGACAACTGGCCAGAGTGCCCCGACTGGTAAGGAACAAGAGACTTTATGATCTCCCTTCTCTTCCCTCTCTCTTTCCTCTCCTTAGCCCTTCCTATCCTTCCCGTTTTTCTAGTCCCCCGGTCCTGGATGCAGGAATCTGGTCGAAGGGCCTCAGCTTGAGCTGAGGATTGGAGACTGATCACCTCCTCTTGGCAGAGAACTCGAATTTTCTGGTCTGGTTTCTGGTAGGGCCGAGTTCCAGTCCTCCCTTTTCTGGAAGCCCAGGGGAAAGTCCCGTAATGCCTGGGTGTCTGCAGGTGGCAGGAGACGTCTGTAAGGCCACCCCTTTTGCCCCCCTTTCCCGCCTCCTCCCCCTTCTTTCAACCTGGCTTCCTTTCCTCCTTTTGAAATCTTTGAAGACATCTGAAGTTTTGTGTCTCTATAAAAGGTTTTCTGAGAGACTGTATTCTTGTATTTAAGAGAGTGTCTGATGAGGACTGCCTGGTTTATATGTGTGTGTTTTAACTCTGTTCTGTGTTGTGATTTGTGATGGCCATTTTGCTTTGTTTGGCTACCATTTAGACCTGCCACCATTTTGTTAGAGCTTGATTTTCTTTCCCTGTGCCTTGAGACCAGGGCTCTCAGGAACACTTATCTAGACCATCTCTAACTCCTGAGACTGAGAAACGAAAAAAGAAAAAAGCCTTTAAAAATGTTATTTATTTCAGCTTTTTTTATAAACTAGTAAATTTTATATTGTAATATCTAATTCATGACCAAACTTAGAAAATGAAGCTAGGTCTTGCAGTGTGTCTGTCTAAATATGTCTTGGTATGTTTTTGTCTCTGGGTAATATTTTTAGGCTAATTTGTAAATGAGCTCTATTTAATTGGCTTTAAAAAAGGTAAGCGCTTACAAATCAAATAATTCTAAATTAAACAATAAATTCCAGGTTCGGGTGAACTGGGAAATATTCAGTATTAAATACCTGATATTAATGTTTTTTGTTGACCTATCTAATATGGACATGTCTTAGAGTAATTAACATCAAGTAGAATATTTTCATTGTACCTAGGTTTAATATAAGTTAAATATTACACCTATTACAAGTTTGTCAACAAAGAAATTACCTCGAGTGAAAAAACGTCTAAAACATGTAAATGAGGTATGAGTTTATATATAAACTCTATTAAGAATAATTATTCTTTAAAAATATCTGTCTACAATAGTCTCCCCAGATTGGCGTAACTTGAATTTCTAAGGGTTATGCTAAACTAAGAATTGAAAGTCTATTACATAATTAGGTCATTTCCAAATGAAATAAGATTTTGAAACACTTACTACTAAACACTGATTTCTTTTTACAGAAAAACTAAAGAGATTTGAGACTATAAATAAATAATGTTTGATGCCATCCTAAAATGTTTTTAAAAAGCAAGGGTTTTAGAAATTATCACTGGTATTTATGCTCACCAATCTATAAAATGCTAATATAAAAGTTAGCTCTTGGTTGCTAAAGGAAAGCAGGAAGTGTGCTTTCAGTAAAAAAAAGAGTAAAAAAATACTAAAAAGAGTTATGCATGATCAAGATTTTCTAAAATTAGATTACAATTAGTTAAATAAATAGATTTTGTTAAAAATGACACGGTCATAAGAAAACTGGTTAGAGCTAATTAGGTCCAAGATGGCGGAGCTGACTTTCACTAGACCTTGAGCCTTGGTATTTGCACCCACTGTGACATATCAACAAGCTAAATGATACACCCATCAACATTGACTGAATCTGACCAAATGTTCTAAAGCTTTTAATTGATCTTTTCGATAAAACTTCCTGAATTGAATTCTTTTGAAGTTTCTTTGACATCTAGCTAACTTTGGGGTGTTTCAGAGGGCCCCTGAAACATCCCAAAGAGAGATATTAAGCTGTTTATTTGGTTGGTTAAATTACATGAAAAAGGTTATCAAATGAGTAATAAATCCGCTCATGTTATAATGTATGAAAAATTACTAATACAGATATCCTAGAAAGTATATAGAGTTCTTAACATTTTGATATGTCTTGGTATTCTGATGAAAAACCTGATGACTTCACAAAAGTTAACAAAGGACTGAATGAACCAGCGAATATGCTTATAACTTTTATGGTTTCTATCTGAGAAATTACAGGTTTAAATTGTGTGTTTTCCGGGAATAGAAAAAACCTTCCTCTTAAACTAATTATAAAAATAATTTGGTAAAATTACATGTTATAAACAAAACAATTATATTTTCTCTCTGTCTGACTCCTCCAGAAATTTAAAACTCGTAAGTTTCCAGTAAGTTTATCAAATGATCTAAAAAGGTTACCTCACTAACAGGTACAAAAATCTCAAGGAATTTTTGAGACCTTAAAAGAAAAGAGTTCACCTAGATTTGTTAGGCAAAATCTGTGATAAGCCTTTGGTGTGAGTTTCCCAGTCCTGTTTTATATTAAAAGTTCAGTCTGAGATCCTATAAGTGTTTCAGCAAAACAAAAAGTCTATGATCAATTCTGTTATGTGATATTAATGTGAAAGTTTGTTTCTGAAGCTTGTCTCAGTAATCTATCTTTGGACGAAGATCAGATGCCTCATGACCTGCAACCAGGACTGAAAAAAGACGTAATTTAAGAGACTGTCTCCAACCTGGATGGAAAGACTTTTTGTCAGGTACTCTTAATTAGCTGATGCACAATGAAACTGAAGGGAAATTAACTCTTAGATTAATTCCCACTTCCAAAGGCCCCTACACTGGATTGGTCTATAGAGAAGACAGCTGACCTGATCTCACCTTAAAATGATGCTCAAACAAGAAAAACTACAGTACACCAGGATGAGAAGACAATGACATCAGAGGTAGCCAGCTTGTCCAAGATACTGGACCTGATTCGTATGATCCTTTATAGTGTTCTCTTGACTTCTTAGACCTTTGTATATAAATCAAATGCTTTTCTATCATAGGCCTGACACTATGCTAGTTTTAAAAATCAATCCAATTGTTGGGTTTGTGGCCCATTATCTGTGTCTAGCTCTGGGTTACCTTGGTAAATTTCTCTACTACAAGACTCTAACTGGTTGGCCCTGAGGAAATTTACTTGGAAAAATTATAGTCATATTCAGGTTACTATGATACTACCAGAAGGGATCCCCTCACTGGGCCAATTAATAATACCTACTCTGACTCTGGCTATAAATTTGAGCCTTTTCCTATTCCTCAAGCTCAATCAGAGCAACAAAAAAGGTTTTAGCAAAAGAAAAAGAAATCTCCCACAATTATGAGATAGATTTATATAGATAACACTAAGCTATGGTAATTTAGGTTTAAAGTCTCCTCTGTGTTAAAAACAATTAAATCATACTAAGGATAATCAGTCTAGCAACACTAGAAAACTGGGCTATGTGCCTTATAGATGGTGGTGCCAATGAATAATTTCCCTGAAAGATAAAGATTTGTACAGAGTAGAATAAGTCAGATGACCTGGGATATACTGGGCTACATCTAATAGAAGCTCTTAGGTCTTACTTGTGACTTTACTAATACTGCTGGCTACGTTCTTTGTATTTCACCTGTTTTACAGAATTGCTATTTCTTACAGTGCCAAATGTGTGACTGAGGCCTCTGATAGAATAATATATAGTTCCTTATGAAATCGATGATGATGACAGTGTAACTCTAGATATGAGAAAAAGCAACAAGAGGGAATGTTTTCCTGGACCAAGAGGCTAGTAAGACAGGTGGTCCAGAGAATTTTAGATACTGTTTCATGGCCTAATCCAGTAACAGCACATTGAGAGGCTGGTCGACAAAATCTTTGCCAAACCTGAGAATGGACATTCTCAGCACCATGGGATAAAATGGTCATGAAATGCCCCCCTCAAAGTCGTGGTCAAGTTTGTGAGCAAAAAGGGGCTTTGCTAACTGAAGACTGACACTTGCCATCTACATTTACAGCGATTATATCATGGCCACTGCAACTGCTGACTTTCAACAGCCCTGAAAGGAGTTCAGGGTGAAGATCAAGAATGAGGTGTTCCGTGCTCTGGAAAAAACTGGCAGAACAGGCCTTCAGATAGTTAGATCTTTTCAAGAGATTTTATGAGTCCCAATTCTTGCATCTTCTCATACCTAGAGAAACACTGACATCATTAATGGTGCCATCTACTTTGGCTATTAAAGAAAAAATTTTACAATTAAAAGTCAAAATAGAGTACTCAGCTATGGTTCAGACATCCTGGGAAATAACCAGGTGTTACTATGGGTGTAATTTCAGATTAGACATTGTATTGTTAAACACTTGAGTTTTCTGAGTCGTGTCAGGCTTAGATGCCACCATTCTCAAAACAATGTCTGCTGGAAGCTAGTAACTTCTACCTTACTTTTTATAAAACTAGGCAACTGGCCACCTGGCTACAAGTCTCCCTGAAGTGCCAGGTCCAGACTGGATTTCAGGCCTATTCTTCTAAAAGAAAGAGATTTACTTTGTCTATCAAAACTCCAGTTATCCCTTCTCCAGCTACTACTAACTGGGTATGTTACAACAAAATGGCAGACCAAGGGATTGAGATTTTAATCATACAAGGCTCAGATCTAAGACTTGGAACTCAGGAATACTACCAATTCAGTGTCTCTTCTCCAAGCTGAGGCGGTCCTATGCCCCATTTTGACAAAAAGTTATCACAGTCATAGTTGCCCTGTTCCCTAAATAAAACTGAACAGGACTTTGCGGGGTGGCAACTGTGGACTACAGATCTGCTGTACTGTAAAATATAGGCTTTATTCAGCCTCCTTGACCTTCCCTGAGTTCCAAAGGGTAGATTCAAACAACAGCCAATCAGAGAAGGAAAAAAATACAGAAACAGAGGGGAAACAATCAAATGGTGGTACAGCCTTGAGACGGGTCCTGGTTCCTACTCAAAAAAAAAAAAAAGCATAACAATGTCTTTTGAGTTCTTCTACAGAACTAGAGCCCCCACCCAGGTGGAAGATGGTAACTTCAGACTAAACATAAGATTCTTAGAACACAGCTCTGTTGCTTGACCACCAGCCAATCATCCCAGCAGTGCCTCCTGTTTCTGGGGACCAGTGATGACCATCCAGTTAGGTCTCCTGTTTGGCCCCTGTCTATTTTACCTCTGAGAGGAGCTGACAGTTTCAAACTAAGTTGCTGTTATTACAAAAGTAAAAGCTGGTTTCAGATATAAAACACCCCAACTTAGGTCAGGTAGAGAGAGACTTCTGCTCTGCTAGGCAGGCCTACGCCCAGGCACAGCAGGAAGAAGTTACAGAAGAAAGAGACCTCCGCCCCAATTCCCAAGAAGCATCTTGAGTATGAAGTCTCTCAGGGGGGAGTTGTTAGGGGAAGCACACTGATTGAAACCGCCCACCCTGGCCAGGCACCACAGTAACCATTTGCATGAGTTGTTCTATGGCAGGAGATCCTGATAAGGAATACGGAACTAATAGGCCACCACCAGCCGGAAGAGTTCGGGAAAGATCGAGAGGAGACACTACCTGTCCGTCCACTTCCCAGAATCCCTCTTGCTAGCATCCATCTTGGCTGAGCGATGCGTGCGCCACCAGGAAAGACTGTGAATTAGAATGACTGGCCAAAGACCACCCGGAAACTAATCCCATCACCATAAAACCCAAGACTTCGAGCCACGCGGCAGAGCAGTTCTCCTGGGTCCCCTTACCTACTGCTCTCCACCCGGGTGCCCTTTCCCAATAAAATCTCTTGCTTTGTCAGCATGTGTGTCCTCGGACAATTCATTTCCGAGTGTTAGACAAGAGCCCAGTTTCGGGCCCTGGAAGGGGTCCCCCTTCCTGCAACACTTACACCTCGCTGGACTACATAACATAATGTACTACTCCATGCAAGACATGCCACATAGCAGCCTTAATAAAGGTAATTTCCCTTCTTCAAAGGGCCTAAGGCAGCCTAGACATCAGTCAGCTCCCCCACAAGCAGACCCCACCCCCATTCTCCATTTGATTTTGCAGCCTCCAGAAGGTGTGCATTCCTGAAGGAATGTCATCACTTTGCCTTAGGCTCTTCTTGCCTTGACATCATACCGCCATCATTTTAAAAGGAGATGATGAAGGAAGCAAACGCATTCCTAAATTCAGGAAGAGATTCTCCTCATTTATATGTACAAATGTTAAAAGGATACATGTTTATATGGGTTGAGTTGCTTTATGCACCCTGGTGTCCCTGCTCTTAACCTGATTATTTTATTTCTAAAACTACCCAAAGGTATTCATGGATTCCAAATGTATTCATTCATTGTTCAGCTTTAATAAGAATGCTCAGGAAGAACGCTCCATCAGTTGCTACAAAGCTATACGTCCAGCTACCCTATGAGCATAGATGGAAAGCAAAATAGACATTAAGCCCTATACTTTTATTTTCAGGCCTAGATGGCCCTTTCGTAATCCTCATTGGTTGGTGTTAGAGTTCTTGTTGGCTCTGTGACCAATAAACGTACATACTGTAGCCACGAAAAGTATGGGGCTCAGTTGTTCAGTCGTATCCAACTCTTGCAACGCTGTGGACTGTAGTCTATCCTGGAGTGGGTTGCCAGGGACTGGTAAACAGGTTAACTTTATAACCTCATCTTTCTTAAACAATCCTGACAAGATTTAGGTTAGTGTTTCCTCATGTTCAAATTAGGGTTTGAATGTTAAAAAGTGAAATGTTGAAACTTTGTGGGTATAGAATAACAATTATGAGAATAAAAATACTTTAAGTAGAAATTCTCTTCTGGCCCCAATACTTCTTAAATTAGTGAGACATTCTATTCAGAGAAAGAAATATCAATGGGACAATATTGGAATGGTAGCAGGGTAGCAGGGATAATGAGAGGAAAGATTTAAACAAAAAAAACAAACACATAAATATTTAGTCCAGTTCCATTCGCAGCCTGGCTCTGAAGCAGAATGGAAAGTGAGCTTGCTGTGGAGATAGACTCGAGAGTTCAAGTCTCAGGGGTGGTCCTACGATTGCAGAGGAATAGGACGGGGAGACCACTTTGTCCCTCACAAATTCATCCGAAGAACATTTGAACGCTGAGCAAATTCCACGAAACAACTTCTGAATGCTGGCAGAGGACATCAGGCACCCAGAAAGGCAGCCCATTGTTTTTGAGAGGAGGTGGGACAAAATATAAAAGATAAAAAGGGAGACAAAAGAGGCAGGGACAGAGATCCGTCCTGGGAAGGGAGTCTTAAAAGAGGAGAAGTTTCCAAACACCAGGAAACACTCCCATAGCGGGTCTGTGGGGAGTTTTGGAAT